>NW_024349227.1:2462763-2960730 GCF_902729225.1 Pteropus medius | reverse complement strand
CTCTCCCTCTCCCTCTCCCTCTCCCTCTCTCTCTCATGTCCACCAGTCCTAACCTCTTCTATATCATTCTCTTCCATATCCTGCTTTACTAGATTACAAGGCCTAGGCACACAACAGCTGACAGCCTTATGATCCTCAACTGCAAGAAACCCTGTGTCGAAGTAATGCGATGAAAAAAATAGAAAGGATATTTTCCAGAACTGGGGCTCCTGAGTGCTAGAAGCCACATCACACCTCCACACCCCAAGGTTAATCTGCGCTGAGTACAGAAAGTCATCTGACCCATGCCCTCCTGTGAGAGAAGGGGACCAACAATTCCCGACTCCTGACACTTGCCAGACCTCGTAATAGAAGTTCATATGCATGTTAACCCCAACAATAGGCTTGAATAGTAGGGGTGTTTATCTCCATACTGCAGATGAAGAACAGGCTTATGAAAGGGAAGTGGCCCAAATTCACACAGCTAGTAAGTGGCAGAGCCAGGATTCAAACCCAGGTCGGCTGGAACACAGGTCCAAAGTCCTGTTCTTACACTACGCTTCGCAGCTGGCCCTTCTTTCCAGGCCAGACAAAGGAGGCAGGCTCTTGACCGTTTCCTCCCAAGGCCCTGGCGGCTCCACCGGGTAGGGTTTCCCCAAGGGCCAGCTGCCTGTGCAGCTGTCTCCTGACTAATTCCCCTTTCTTGGCTAGGGAAGCCCACAGAATAGAAAGAGCGCCCTTGTTGGTGCCTCCCCGAAGAAATTCTAAAGAGAGCAGCTGTCCTTCGGCCTGCCCTGTGATCCAGAGAGGGAGGTGGGGAGAGAACTGGGGCTCGGCTTCTAGCATAGGTCACATCCCCAGGCTCGTCGCAGGGACCTGAAGGAGTCAGGTTGCGGGCCTGGCAGGGGCAGCAGCGCCCCTCCTCATCCGCAGCGAGGTCCTTGGTTCTGCAGACCTGCAGACTGGTAAAGCTGTGAGCCAGCTCCGAGAGAGAGGAGGGCGCTTTGGGTCCAGTCAGGCACTGTGGAAGCCTCACTGCCATCGCCTGACTCCCCAGCCTCACTCATCCAGGTCCGCCTATGCACCCCCTCGGCAACCTTGGCGACTTAGGCAAACTTGGAAGGGCCCTTGCTCCAGGGGGATCCATGGTGGCCATCCTCCAGCCCTGAAGGAAGGAGCACGCTACTCTCTGTGGCACCCTTCAGCCTCCAGGCAGGCTGCCCTGACCTGTTCTGTGAGTGTCATAGGAGAGAGCGGCCAGCATGAGCTGGCAGCGACTGCCCCTCAACCTGCCCGTCGTCAGCAAGGCCCAGGCCCAGGGCTGGAGGAGGCTGGTGTAGCGGGGGCTGCTGGAGGGGCCTGAGCTAAGTTCCTGCAAGAGCCAGAGAGCATTTCCTCACCCTGACCTTGCCCGGACTTCTTCCTGCCTCCTTTTCCTTTTAGGCTCCTCCCGGAGAAACAATCTCTTCAGCTATGCTGCAAATGTGCACTTTACAGACTTCTTTACATAGAGATGAAATATGTAGTCTCAACAACTCTTTGAGAAAGGTATTATTATCCCTACTTTACGAATGGAACACGGGAGGCTAAGTGATTTGTTCAAGGGCAAATGCAACGTAACACACAGGAAAACAGACTAGAGGAGGGGAGGGACAACCATAGTTCTGGGGGGGAGTTCCTGCAGGAGAGATGGGAAACCCCGTTCCCAGCTGAGGGAGCAATTGGGTTACCTTCCCCACCCCCACTCCCAACCAAGAGCCTTTTGAGAAGCGAGGAGTAGAAAGTATCTCCCAGGCTGGAGAAATGGGCCCCTCAGGCCTGCATCCTGACAGACCACGAGACATTGAGGTGATGGTGGATTCTGTGGATCTTGGCTCAGGAAAACCCCAGGGCTCAAGGACACGCTGCCCCCCACCTCTGTCCCCACCCAGCAGGCACAGCCCCATGTCTGTGTCCTTGCTTTGGCTAAAAGTAAGCAGGCAGGCAGACAGGAGGTGGACTTGGCTCTGCCCTTCCCTCCACTGTCTGGATCCCTCTCAGCTCTCTCCCTCCTCTTCCCTCCCCCCTCCCCCCACTACTGCACTAGACACTACTAGCTCAGTTTTGCCTCTCCTCTCTCTCAAGGTCGTCTCTCTGTCTCTCTGGCTGGGTCAGCTTCACGTCCCCAGCAGCTGCCATCTCACCATCTCACACACCTCCCTCCTGTGGTTCTGCCAGCTTGACAGAGGGTCTTTATCTAGGGGGATGATGTGGCTTTTCCCCACTTCTCCAGTGTCTCATTTCTCCTGCAAGGGTGAACAAGCAGCCGAGGGACCACCACCTTCTTGTGTCACTGCAATAAATTCCCCAAACACAGGCCTCCTTCCTGCCTCCAGACCAGCCCATTTACCACTCCCAGGCCTGGACACGCGTGTGCACACCCTCCTGACCTTGCACACGCAGAACACGCTACACCTGCTCTCCCTTCTCTCCTCCTTCTGCAACCCCTCTGTCTCCTTTCCCCGTGTCCCCTTCTGAACCCCAGGCACCAAAACAGGCAGCTTTCGCCTTCTCCTGGCACCATTGGTCCTAGCCTGTCTTCCAGAATCCTTGTCTGTGGTATGCGTCTAGCTCATGGTTCCCACACAAGAGGCAGTACAGGGTTTCATGCCGTGGCCCCCTGCAAAGGCACTGTGCTGCGAAGGAGCAAGCACTGAGTGAGAACCCAGCGCCCTGAGTTTTACTACTCTGGGCCTGACTCACTGTGTGACATGTGGCAAGTCACACCAACACCTTTTCTGTCTGTCTTCTCTTGGAGCTCCCTCAGCCCAAATCTGTTGTTGGAAGCACATCCGAGCCCATAGGGCGAGGTGTCCATGCCCTTCCCCATCCCATTTCTAGTCTAAGAACAAAGACAGACCCTCTCTACTGTCTCCTGGAACATGCAGGACAAAGAGTCGCCCAGTGGTGAAGGGAGCAAAGGGAAGCGAGGACGAAGAGTGCAGATGCACAGAACACGTCCCGTCTCCCGACTCAAGTTTCTGATCCCAAATCAACTGCACCCTGACCTAAAGCTGGCTTAGCCGCAGGCCTCCCCAAGCCCCGTCTCGTCCCTGCAGAAGAGGGACCTTTCCAAGGTCTCCTCCCACTCGGGCCCAGGAACCTGAGACAGGGACACACATCCTGACCCATCTTGACAGGAGAGGCAACAGCTCTTGATCACACCTCACTGGTAATCGGCATCCCCCCACCAAAGGATTAAGAAAATTCAGTCACAAGAGGGGCACTCCCTCCCCCAGAGGGGCCCCTCCATCCCAGGACAGGCTCCTGGAGCCCAGCCCGCAAGAGCAGAATCAGCTGTAAGAAATCCCCAGGGAGCCATGTCCTGGGAGACGGGCAGGATGGCAGCTGAGCCTCTGGTCTTGGGGTAGTGCTGGGGCAGGGGGGGTAGGCAGTGGGGAGTTGGATGGGCAGAGGAGCAGTGGGACCACTGACGGTGCCTGAGGTCCTGGGCTCTGGGCAATCCTGGAAAATACCAGGCCAGAAAGATGCAAACAGCCCCCACGCTGGGAACATTCTGCAAAGCAGAAGGTGTTGAGCACTTACCCCGATATTTCAAGCTAAAGCACCCTGTAACAGAGGCGGAAAAAATATAGTCTTTAGAGATTCAAGTCTTCCAGATCACCTGCACACTTGGGTTAAAATCAGCTTGCCAACGTAGATGCTTTCCCTTTGAACAAGTCTGTCTGAAAACTGGGTCCTTCTTAAAGTCAGCAGATCAAGACATCATCCCTGCAGAGATTGTGGGAAGTAGAGAAAGATGGGAAACTGGCAGAAATTAAACATTCGGAAGGCCTTGAGATTCCTCAGGGTCCTTCTGTCTAAGCCCCTGTGTCCAGGCAGGCCTTCAGGTAGTGCAGAAGGGTCTTCCTGGCTTGAAGTAAGGGCCAGAGGTCCAGGCAGCAGAAAGCTACCCAGCCACGATTTGCAGGACACTGTGCCAGGCCTTGTGCTAGCCCTTTGCATTGCATGGTTTGTCCAAGGTCAAGAAATTCAGAGTTAGCCTGATTACAAAGTCCTCCACTCTCTTGGATTGGTGCTGGGTATCTGACACACCTGCTGAATCACATATCGTCTCTCACTCGCTATAGGAGCCTTGCATGTAGAACCAGCCCATAAACACCACGCACGGCAGCTCCATGCATGGGGGAGGCTGGCCGCTACAGAAATCTCACCAAAGTAGCCCCTTTTCTGCTTCTTCCCTCTCCCAACATTCCCAAATGGTGGCTCCACACACCTGGATTTCTCTTCCAAGACTCTCCGGTCTAGAGCTCCCTTCCCATACCCCCTCCCTTCCCATCTATTGTCTCTGAGCCCAACTTCTTGGCTCCTGAGCTCCTATTCACTGATTTCTTTCCGCTTCTCCCCCCCCCACTTAGCCTGTACAATAGGTTCCTTCCCTCTCGTTGATAAACAGAATCACAACAAGAGAGGATGTCGGTGTTCCAAGCCAGATTTGAGATACCCAGGGAGCCTCTGGTGCTACAGTCTTCCTCATGGGCACAGAACTCCTGGAGAAGTGGCCTGCCCTGTCTCCTGACTCTCTGTCCACCCCCCGATTCCTGCACACTGCAGCTTGGGGACAAGGAGCGCTGTGCCAATGTACTGCCTCTTTCCTACCTGGAGCCCAGGAGCTGCTCACCTATCTCCTGCCAGAAACAGGGGAAGAGGAACAGGAAAAGGAGAGAGAGAGAGAGAGAGAGAGAGAGTGTGTATGTGTATGTGTGTGTGTGTTGGCATCACCTAGCAAGTTCCCAGCACCCCACACCAGGGCGAGGTCTGGTCAGTGGGTACGTGGCTTTTTCCAAGTCACTGCTAGTTCAGCCAGCAAAGGAGCCGTCATGAACAGGGTGAAGACGTCGGCGCCTGGCCCCCACAGCGCAGGCAGCACAGCTCCTCTATCAGAGCCGCATGGGGATTCCCTAAGTCTTGACCCGGAGATCCCCGGGTTATGTGGATCTTCAGCGTCAGTTTTCTGAGCAGGACAGAGAGGAAACCCCCGAGTCTGCAACACCTCATCTGCAAAGAGATTCACATGGATCCAGGTCCTGCTTCAACCTTAACCATCTCCCTTCACTGATTCTTTGAACAACGACTCTTTAAGTGTCAAACACAAGGGACATTATAATAAAGACAGACAGGAAAGGCCCCTGCTTTCAATGGGGGAGACAGGCACTAATGAGAAAACAAAAACAGTAACAGATAGAAAGTATAATTCACACACAACAAAACGAAGGCGACGTGGCAGAGGCCGGCGGTGGGGGCCCGGGGCCGCTAGAAAGGCAGTGGAGGAAGGCCTCCGGAGGTGGTGATGGCTACGCCACAACCTTCTCGACAAGATGGCAGCAGCCACACGAAATGAGAGGGGAACACTTTCGAGGCAGAGGGAAGACGATGCATGATGACCCCAAGCGAGCGTCAGCGAGCAGGCGAGTTTGAGGAGCAGCAGGGAGGTCGAGAGAGCAGCCGAAGCTGGGTGTGGGACGAGGCAGCGCAGCGGCCTCTGGGTTTTTATTGTAAGTGCGTTGGATCCTTCTCCAAGGAAACAAACACCCTTACCCCGCCTCCCCGCTAGAGATGCTAAAACCATGAGGAAGGAGGGGAGGGAAGTGTGAGTCATAAACTGGGGGGTGACAGTGACCAGAGCCAGTACGACCTTTAAGGAGGACGGCATGCTGCTTGGCTACCAGGCGGGGGTGGGGCAATGGGTGGGAACAGAACCGAAGTGGAGGAAGCAGAGGGAGGCCAGGAGCTGGGGGAGAAGCCAGGAGTCCAGGGAGGGGGACACGAGCAGCTCCTGGGAGCTGCGGCACTTTGAGGACAGGCAGGAAGAGCATTTTAAGGAAGTTTGGTTGGGTTTCATGTGGTGTAATTTCCCCTTGGTCATCTTCTGAAGAAGACTGCATTAGGGGCTTCACTGTCTCAAAGCTTTTAGGGCCGGACGTTGGCTCCTTTTGGACTTGTCTCTAGCTTGAGAGGCCTTAGGAGAAGCAGAGGCCCCAGTGCCGAGTGCACTGCTGAGGCTGGAGTACAAGCGAAAGGGGTGCCTGCCTGGACACCCCCTCGCTGTGTGAGCTCAGGCAAGTCACTTGTCTTCTCTGTTCCCCACCTGTGGCCGAAAAGATTGAATTAGATGATTTCCAAGATACAAACAGTCTTGGATTCCAAGATGCCACAGGTCCTCTTGTTCTCTTAACAGAGATGTGAGAAGATGAGACTTAGAGACCAGCTACTGATCTTCAGAGCAAATCAGCCCCCACGTACCCCATGACCTCCTGGGAGGGGTGGTGCAGGCTGCTCTGCTCCCCTCGGTGCCGAGGGAGGACAGTAATAGGGGCACACCCACTCACCCCCAAGCCCTGCATGCTGCGCAGGCCGCCCCCTCCGAGGGACTGCCCCTCTCACAGGGCCAGGACTCCCAGAGTCCTGCGGAAGCTGCCATCTTTTGATACCAGGACTGGGCTGAGCGCAGCCCCCAGCAAGGTAGAGAAAAGGACTCAGTGTCAACACCTCCCCAAGGAAGGAGTCTGTGACCTCAGCGGGTAGATAGCCCCTTGGAGAGCAGAAGGGCCCCATCCCTTCTGCAGAGGGCCTGGGGTGACCCGAGCCCCTGGAGAACCAAGATTTCAGGCCCCTCTCACTGCTGCCTCGGGGCCAAGCAGAGCCTTCTCCTTCCAGGCTCTTTCCCACCAGCGGGCTGTAGAAGCCCAGGGGTGGCTGCTTTAATGGCCGCCTGCCTTCTCATGCACAGCAAAATGCTTCCCCACAGAACCTGCTGAGCCTTCCACCACATTAGTAATCTGCTCACAGAACAAGAGCTTTCTCCTCTCCTCCCCCGCCTCCTGTCTCTTTCCTCCCTTCTCTCTCTCTCTCCACCACCCCCTCCCCCTTTTACCTTCTCCTCCTGCCTCCTCCCCATCCATCAGAGCCACTGCCACCTCCTGGGAAGCCGAGAGGGTTTATCATCAAATCAGGCTTTGTCATAAGGGAAACAGGTTTGTTTTCCTCACTTTGAGAAGGCGCTGACTGGAGCAGCTAGGGAAAGGGTGATTTGTATATTCAGAGCGTCCTCCCCCTTCCCCCGTGGCTGAATCTGGCACCAATTTTCTCATCTTCCTCAACCACTTCTCCGCTGACCTGGCTCTCTGGCCCCCCATCCTCTTACCCCTCGCCCGCGAGCCTTTGCCACCAGACCCGTCCAGTCAGAATCGCTCCTTCACTCAGTGCACTTCACTCACTCAGTGATTTGAAGGCATTGCTTATGTGCCAGGGACCCCAGGTGCAGGGCGGGGGAGGGCGCGCAGACGTATGAATAAACCACTGAAATGCAAAGCGGTGACCGTGGCGACAGAGGCGGCGCAAAGCACGAAGGTGAGGCAGCCGCTCAAGGTGGGGAGAGACCAAGGGAGGCAGCTGCGGGCATTGGCGGTGACTCAGAAGCAGGAGACCTCGGGCCCCGAATGGGAGTTGTAGGGACAAAGACGGCGGGAGAAAGGGCTCTGGGCCCAGGCAATGCGCCACCAGGTGACCTCTGTGTTAAAAAGCAGGTGTGTGGGTAAGGCCGGAGAGCGGTGTGAGCAGAACAAGCAGAGGCCGTGAAAGTTCCCCTGTTAGGTTTCACCTGGCGATCAGAGGGTGGGGTTGGTATTTCGGAAGTTCTGTGAAAGGCGGTTTTGAAAGAGACAAGTTGTGAGTCTGGAGTGGGGAACTGGTGAGGTTGTGGGTTCCGTGTGAATCAGAAGAAAGATGTGAGTTCCAAGTGAGCACAGTGGTTGGACAGAGAGAGGAGGAGGCATCTGAGGGGCGGGTACAGGTAAGAGCCTGCGGCGGTTTCCTGGTGTGGCGCTCTCCAGCAGAGGGCTGGCTGGGTCCAGGAGACGGCACAAGTGAGCACACCTGCGCGTGGGCAGTGAGGAGGCAGAGATAGGGCAGGGAGGGAGAGCACAGACCTGGGGAACGCCGCGTGGGCGGCGAGCAGATGGGAAAGCAGCTAGGTGAGGGCAGCGCGGGAGAGGCTAATGACTGGAAGGGCAGGAAGGGGCGGAGAGTAAAGAGGGAAGGAGCTGGGTCAGGCCTCGCTCAGGGCACAGCATTGCAAAGGGCCCCCCGCGACGGCTTTGCCAGCAGTCTGGGCTCACTGCTGCCTCTCCCCTCATCTTCAGGTCTTTCTGGAGGCCAAGGGCTCTTCATTCTGCCACCCCACCTTTGGTCACAGTCACCTCTCAATACTGAGCACCAGTTGGCAGCCTTTAGCGAACTCCAGC
Source organism: Pteropus medius (assembly GCF_902729225.1). Lineage (NCBI taxonomy): Eukaryota > Metazoa > Chordata > Mammalia > Chiroptera > Pteropodidae > Pteropus > Pteropus medius. Next base: position 2,952,448 of record NW_024349227.1, on the reverse strand, counting down.
GGGTGGAAGAGGCACAGCCCTCCTGCTCAGAGCTCTCAACCTAATGGGGGAGGCTGTGCACAAAATCCTCACCCATTAAAAAAAAAACAAAACAAAAAAGTAATATCCATAAGGAATAATGTGAAATAAATGCATGCTGAAGGAATCCCAGAGAGAAGAGGCCGGCTCAGGGAAGGAAGGCAGGGGCATCCTCCCTGGCTCTGGAGCACCAGGCAGACTGGAGTGTGACGTCCATAATTCATAGCCGATCAATCCCGGAGGGCCTGGCACTCTGACCCCTGTGGAAACCGCTCTCTTCTCTGACAGCTGAGCCCTTCTCCTTGGGGGCCCTGGGCCAGCAGGTTTCTCTGTGAAATGTACTCTGGTGCCTGCAACCAGGATGATGGATGAGCAGGCGAGAGCTGCTCAGGGCCGCTGAGGCCAGTGGGGCTGAGCAGGGAGAGAAATGTGATGGCAAAGCAGCTCAGAAACATGAGGGATGCTCAGGGGCTGGACGGGGAAAGCAGGAACATGGGGGCCTCTCTCAGCCATCTCCGTCCACCTGTCTGCCTCTCTAATTAGGTCCTAAGCTCTGTGACACGACTGACACCGAGAGGTTGAGGACAGTTGACAGGCCGGGATAGGGAGACGAAAGAGCGATTGTTTAGGGCCATGGATGTGGAGAGCTCTTGGGGTTCACTAGGAGTGGCTCACTCACAGCCAAGGCCCGTTGCCTGCCCCTGTGCCCAGTGCCCAGAAACAAGTCCAGCCCCGGACTCTCCTGGCATAGATTCAGGCTCCCACTCAACCTCACTTCTTCAGGCATAGGAGACACTGGGGCCAGCAGCTGGCAGAGGAAAAGACACGTTCCTGGGATTACTCCAATCAGGACTCCATACCAGGGACCATGGCAGAATGGGACTGCAGACAGCCGCCCTGGGATGGGAACCTGCCATTTGAGCTGCCTGGCAGGCTGGGCAGTCCACGGCATGACGGGTCAGGCCTCAGCCTACTTCTCCCTCAGCCCTTGCATTCCATTTGTCCAGGCCTCTGGGTTGCACTGTATCCGTTCCAAATGTACACAGGACAACAAGGATGCTGGCAGGTGACCACCGTCTTCCCACTCCCCATCAGCTGCTGGGTGAGGGGGGACCAAAGAAACAGAAAGTCTTGAGAGTCCTCCTTACAAGCAGCTAATGTGATAAGTTGCTGGACACTGGGGAAGGGTATCCTGGGGCTGGGGCAGCTGGCATGATTGGTCTTGCCTGCTCAACAGACAGAACATGACTACATTGTTGGTGGGTAATGGAACTGTCTCTCTTCTCTGGAGGTGAGCGTGGGCAGTAGGGACTGCAGAAGCATCTCTGAGCTGAGCACTCCATGCCTTGTGACTCCCTTCCTCCCAGGTATGAGGGTGATATTGATAAACCGAAAGTGTAGCCTTTTGGAGAGCTTACCCTGAAGGCCATTAGCTGTAGGTAGTAATGCTGGGAATGCGAGACACAGGAACCCAGGAGGGGAGGTGACTTGGGCTGGGGTTGACTGGAACACTGTGTGGAGCAGGCAGTTGCGACCTAGAACTGCCCCTCCTCACTCACTTACGCAGCAGCCCTTGAAGGGCAGTGCCCAAGAGACAGCTGTTGAGGACAAGCTTCTGCATGGAAGGGGCAAGCTTTGCACACAGTCAGGGCACAGCACATATCTGTACAAAGAACAACAGCGAGAGTGTGTTTTGAAGGTAAGAAGCATGAAGGTGCCTCTCCTGGGTGGGTTTGCCTTGGCTGCTTTTTCTTCCACTCCTTTCTGCAGAGGCACCATCCTCTCCCTGACTCCTCTCATCTCTACCTGGCCCTGTTCCTGATCTCCAGGTAGGCCCCTGTTCCAGTCCAGGACACGCCCTGGGTCCCGGAGTGAAAGAACCGGGACAGGTCCCCGCAGCTCTCCCACCTGGGACCTCACAGTCTGCTTTCCCAGCCTGTCCCCTTCCGAGGGTCCTGGATCATCAAGGCAGCATGGGTTTCTCAGAAAGCACCGCAGACACCCAGCACCGACTAGCCTCTGCTCACCCCGGCTCCATATTGCTCTGTGCCCTGTACCTGGAAGGCAGACTCCTATGGCTGCACCAGACAGGCTCCCTAAACCTCCAGCTTCCAGTGGGGTCAGCTGACGGGGGCCTGGCATGAGAGGAGAAGGGCCTGCGGTTCCTGGGCACTCCTCTGGGACGAGCTTTGCCAAGGCGGCCCTCCCACAGCTCCAGCTCTCTCCAGGCTCCAGGGACCACTCTTCCTGTGTCCTTGCAGGATGTCTCCCCTCCTTTGCTCTTGCCCTTAACCCAGCCTGCTTGTGGATGCCATCTCTTTCCTTCTGGACCCTGACTAATGCACACTTTGCCACTGCTCCCTCTTCAGTAGGAGGAAATAGGGAAAAAAGACAGCTTAGACAGCAGTCCTAAAACAAGGCCTTGTCTGGTTAGCTCATCGGCATAAACCTGGCTTTGAATCTTAGCTATGCCACAAAGTAAGTTATTTTTCTTCTGTTTTACTCTTTTCATCTGTAAAATGGGGATATGACTTTCAGGGTTGTTATGAAAATTAAATAATGTGCACACATATAGTACTTTTCATTTTTTGGCACCTAGAGCTTGATAAACAGATATGGGATGTGTCCTGAACTCTCCCTCTTCGAACCCCCTTTGGGGCCCAGCCAGCAGTCACAGTGACCAAGGCGCAGGCCTGCTCTCGGGCCTCTGAGAGACTGCGGGACAGTTCTTGGAGCATGGATCCCAGACCCTTCTCCCTTGAAATGTTACCTTCCCAGGAGGCCTCTACCCTCCCTCTGTGCCATGGGAACAGCCCCGGAGCAACGGAGGGGCATGGGGGATGGGGAGCAGGGGGCAATGAACAAAGACCTTTTGTGCTGGGATCCCAGTTGGGGAGGGCAAGGCTGAGAGTAGCCTGCTTCTCCCACGCATTTCCGAGTCAGGAGAGAAGCTCGCCATGCTCATTGTCACGCCAAGATCACAGCGCTGACCCCTTTCATTTCTGTGGCAACACAGGTGAGGCCAAGCTGACGGCAGCCCCAGCCAGCATCAGGCCTCTCAGGTATTGCCTGACTCCCAGGCCTATCATGTCCCTGCCCCAATTAGAGGCTAGAAGGACACAAATTAGCTTCAGAGAGGTAAAGGAAATGGGAACTAGGACCATGCCTTCACCCAGGTGCTACCTCCACTCTACAGGTAAGAAAAATCTAAGGCTGGCTCAGAAGGGTAATGTGCTTTGCTGCTGATCAGTCGGGCTCTAGCCCAAGCTGTGCCCTCCCTGGGAGGAATGTATCCTTACCAGGAGCAAGGCTGGGTGGCTGGGTGGCTGTCCCTGAAGATTCATGCAGGATAGTGATGGATGTCAGTGGGCAAAAGCAGGGTGAAGCCTGGTGGGCTGGTCAAGCAGCCTCCAGTGGTTGGTCCTGAACTCCAGATGCCATGAGCAGCTCACAGAGTGGAGGCTGGGGCTTAGGGAAGATCCGTACCAGACGCCCCCTGGGTGGGGAGCTGGGCCAGAGGTGCAGATCTTTCTCTGAGAGATCCCAGGATTAGGGGGGAGAGAGGCTAGGAAAGCAGTGCAAACAAATTTACATAAAAAATAGGTTGTGGCTCCAATGCCAAAAGGGATGTGGTCTTGGGGTCTGGGGCCAACCCCACTAGAGTGGGAACTCAGGGAGACTGGCATTGCCTGTCATTGCACCAAGCCCTGGTGATTCCCAGGAGACAGGGAGGAACAGTGGAGCTCTCTTGCTGTGAGGTGGAGAGGGACCCCCCTCCCAGAGCACAGGGGAGCCTGGAAGCACACCTCCCCCGCCCCCCAGCCTGTCCTCTCTCAGAAAGTCGAGGGGCCGTGTGTCGGATGATCACTAGAGCACAGCTCTGTACCCAGGACGAATCCCCACTGCGAGATTTCTACACGCTTCCAGTACAGACTCTCAGCAAGTGTGCCCTGGACACTGCCCATCCTGGCCCCCTGACACAAGCAGACCATCAAGGGGCCCTAGAAGGGCCCAGAATTCACCAGTGTCAACCACAAAGGCCCATAATCATTTTTAATAGTTAACACCTAATCCACTTAATACTGCCAATAGAACTAAAAAATGTTCACATTATACATCCATTTGTTTGTGGGTGTATGAAATCCACTTTTGTAATGTTTAATATTTTTGATTTATTGAATTTTCACTTGACTTTTATCGGCCATGCTCTCCCTTTATTGCTACAAGGGCTGCATATGGCCATGACTTGCACAAACCCAGCCAGGAGTGTGCCAGGCACCAGTCAGCAGCAGGACCCTGGGACCATGAGAGCCCTCTGGACAGCAATGGACAAGGGCTTCAGCCGCCATGGTAGCCTTGCCCTTAGCACACCAAAGGAGGAGGGGACCTGGAGGGCACACCAGGAGCCAGAGCCGAAGCCTAGACTGGGGACCACAGGGGCTCTTCCCAGCAGCCTGGAGCCATTGCCCAACTCCAGGGCCCAGGTACGTTTCATTCTCCTGGGCTCAAGTGCATGGCGACTCCAAAGCTCAGCAGAACAGGGTTGACCTGTGCAAGGCTGACGTCCATGAAGATCTAGAAGATTTTGCCACTACTGACCTGTGTAATGAGGCTTTTCTCACCTACAAAGACCATCAGAGCTGAGTCCAATCCCAGTTCTGCCCTTTCCTAGCTGAGTGACCAAATCACTCTCTCTGAGTTCCAGTTTTCTGTGTAAAATGGGTTTAATACTGTGCCATTGGGAAGGTTGTTGGAGGATTAAAGGAAATAATATGGGCAAAGCTCCTAATATGATGCCTAACACCTAGCAGAGGTTTCACAAATGTTCATTCATTCTTACCCTCATCCCTAAACCCAGATAAACAGTTGGAGTGTCATGGCCACCCCCATGAAGCTACTCCCACCTCTGCAGACACCCACATGCTCTTCAGTTCACCCCTCTGCACCAGCTGGCAGGGGTGTGAGGTGAGGAAGCTTGGGGAGGAAGATGGGAAGAGAAAGCACTCTGGTTAGGAAAGGGGGTGGTGGTATCACCAGCAGAGCCTGTCCCAGCCATGCCGCAGCTGGAAAAATCTGTCAAACATCCTCTGTAGAAGGAAGCCCAGAGTGGTGCCATGTCCTTCTGTGCCCCGCTTCCCTCCAGCAAGCTGAGGCAGATGTTTCTGGGTTATGTGCTCTCTGTGACTCTAGTACCCTGGAGACCTGGCTGAAAAGATTCCAGTGCCCAACTTTGGGCCTGTCCTGGGATCCTCAGGCTTGTAACTAGCAATAGCTGCGAATCCTGGCTAAAATGCTGCAGCAGGGAGAATCAACAACCATTGTCGCTGAGCCTCTAATAAATGTAATCATCAGCGTTAGGGGAAAGGGCGGGGAGTGCGTGGGGCTGGTAACATAGTGATTCTACGAACTGGCCTCCGTCCCCATTTGCATCAACACACCCTCACCTGGAGCCCAGCAGGAGGACAGGAGCTGCCAGTCAAAGCAGGTGGCCTGGCTTCACCCTGTTCCCAGCCTCTGGGGCCTCAGCAGCCCCCAACACTCACTCCTTTCACAGATCTGGATAGAAGTTCGTGCCTGGGCAGGAGGGGATAAAGGGAATCTTAGGGAAGGAGAGGGAAAGAGGGAGCATGTGGAGAGCTCCATGCTGAGAGAGAAGGCCAGGACTCCACCCAGGTCTGAGTCTGTGGTTTGATGATCAGACTTCAAGAATTTCTTACTCCATGAGCTCAATTTATTGAATATCATTTAGTAGAATCTTGGTAAAGTGCTTACCATGTGCCAAGCATTGCTTTAAGCATTTCGCAAATATAAACTCATTTAAGAGTCTCACAACAACCCACAAGGTAGATGTTATTATTATCCTTACTTAGCAGATGAGGAAACTGAGTCACAGAGCTGGTTAAATAATTTGCCCAAGGTGACAAAACCTGAAGTGGCAGATCCAGGACATGAACTAGGTGGCCCAGCTTTACTGTCTCTGCACTTAACCCCTTTTCTGTGCTGCCCCCGAAACTCCTGTGTCTGGCACGTAGTGGACATTCCCCAGGTGTTGGCTCTCTGGAGCACTGGGCTGCGGGGGTCATACCTCTTCCTTTTCTTACTCCCAGCCCCTCCCAACTATGACATTTAGTACTACCCACCCCACTTTTATTGCATTTAGCCCCCATCCCAGAGTCTGGGGATATTTTAAAACATTTCTCCAGCAAACATTGGTGAGTGTGCATGAGGCCCTGGCCTGTGGAGAGCACCATTTCCTCCCTTCTCCCCGGCTCTGGCTAAGTGTGAGCACTGATCAGACCCTCCTCATGGTCATGGGTCCACAACACCAACCCAGAAGCCCCCCAGAGTGTTTCCCTAGTTACTTACATGCTTGACTATTCCACATATCTTAACTGCTCTCAAAAGCTTAAAAACTAAGCTGGAAGCTGACATCTTCCAGAGAAGGAGTTTTCTTGGGGATGAGACAATATGGAGGGGTTCATTGGAAATGGCCAGGCTCACCTCATCCACCTGGGACCCAGCTACCTCTGCAGCAAAAGACACAGCCCCAACATACAAAATCAGGGCACATGAGACATCCATTTGTGTTATCTCAGAGTTTAACTGGTTCCCCTAGAACAGCAACTCCCACAGTTCAGATCAACATTGTGGAGAAAACGTCAAGGTCTATGTCTATTTTGTTTGTGTCTCTGTGCTTCTTGTACCTAGCACAGTGTTTGGTGTGTTTATATTTATTTAATGAACAAACGAATTAATATTCTCCTTTGTCTCATCCACAATCTCATATTCCAGACTCCAGACAAGTTCTGTTTGGGTTTTAGAAAAGATAATTTTTTAATGTCTTTTTAGTCCTCTTCAATGCATGCGTTTTTTATTGTGAAAATATACATAACATAAAATTTATAATTTTAACCATTTTTAAGTGCATAGATTAGTGGCATTAAGTACATTCACATTGTTGTGCAGCCACTGCCACCATCCATCTCCATAATTTTATTCATCTTCCCAAAGGCAGTTCTGTACACATTAAACAATAACTCTCCGTGTCGCCCTCCCCAGCCCCTGGCAATGACCATTCGACTTTTTGTCTCTCTGAATGTGATTCTTCTAGGTACCTCATAATTGCCTAAGTTTGGGTAGATGGCTCTATCGTAACTGAGTTAACTATTCACTTGATTATTTGCAATCTTTCCTTAGCATCAGCAATATAGCAACAGATATATTTGTGCAACAAGCTTTGTGTGTGTATTTAGGATTATTCCCTTGGGTTTGATTGTCAGAAGCGAGTATTACTAAGGAAAAAATAACTTAAACATTTGCAGGTTTTTGATACATACTGTCAGCAGTTTATAGATAGCACCTAAAAAATGTATAAATGTGCACATTTCTCTGTATTCTTACCACCATTGGATATATATTTTTTTGATGCCTTGCTAATTTGTTAGGCAAAAATCTATATGTCATTGTTAGACCAGAAATAGTTTGGACAACTGAAGTTTAGTGGAAAGAGGGCTGAACTTGGAGTCAGATCTACTTTTGGAAGGTGAGTATAAAGCAAAATGCCCTGAACTGAAGAGAAAACAAGTAGGTGCTACTGTTTTCAAGTATTTAGGCCCTAAGTGGGGCTAGAAGAATGAAAAGCAAGGGCAGGAAAAGAGACCAACACGTGTCAAAGTCATTAAGACAGTCTCTCAATCTGTTCACAATTGAACAGACTTTGTTAACAATTTCACCTTACAGATGAGAAGACTGAGGGTAAGAGTTAGCCGTTAACTTTTGCAAGGTCAGACAATTCATCAGTAATAATGTAAACTAAAATATATAGACTACTACTACTACTACGTGCTAGGCACCATATTAAGCACTTTATATAGAGCATCTCATTTACTCCCTATCTTCCCAAATCCCCATGAAGCTTGTCTCATTTGGTCCCATTTTATACATTTCTCGAGATCACAGAAACTGGCTGCATGCTCGGGCAGCTTGCTCGAGCAGTCTGACCCCAGGCCTCCTGCAGGTCCTTGTCATCTCTCATAGCGCAGGTACCTCGTTCCTGATGACACATAGCTCAGGTTTTCCTTCCTTGGCTTCCTGGAGTTTCCTCCTCTTAGAACACCCTTCCCTATCCCCAGGTTTTTTTGGTTTGGCTAACTTATCCATGGGAATCAGTTCAAAAATGGTCCTGACTCTCAGAACGCGCCCGCCTCTCCCTCAAGCCTACGCTGGATTTAGGAGTCTCTCTAGGTGCTTTAAGGGAATATATACCTATCATAGCAGTGGCCACACCACGAGTGCTTACACATCTGTCTCTCTAGCTAGGTGTCCTTAAGATCAAAGTGTGTGTGTGTATGCTCTTTTTTTACCTCCATATTTCTTTACCCACACCTGCCTGGCACACAGTAGGTCTCAGTAAGTGCTCAGTGAATGAATGCATTCTCTGCCATGCAAACCCAGATCTGGCTCATCTCACAGTCTGAGGTTTAGGAGTTGCCAGCAGAGGTGAAGCAGGGTGGGAGGAAGCGCACAGGGCAGGAGTCCTGGCTTCTCCTCCTGGGACAACTCTGAAATCTCCTGGGCCAGCCAGATTGTTTTCATTCTTCACACCTTCACTGGAGACTCACAGACTTCCTCATAAAGAACTTTGGGGTGCTCAGGAAGGCGGCGCTATGGAAACAGAAACTTCATCCTGGTGGGACCACAGTAATTAAATTTCTCTGCTAACAAGTTCATCCCGGAACAGCCTCTGCTCCAGACTGGTCCTCTGGGAATGAGACCTGGATGTTTTCTTTCTCTTCAGCCAGACCCAGTGGCTTACTGGAAGTGCTGGAAGCCCAGGAAACTGCTGACACACAGGAGAAAAGAAAGCGGGTCGGGGTTTGGGGGAGCACTCCATGTGGCCTAAAGCCTGGGGCTGTCAGGTTCTCCAGGGAGGCTAAGAAGCCTCAGGACCACAGGCCACAAGGCATAGAGGGCAAAGATGCCCTTTCCTCAGAAATGGGCCTGCTTTCCTATCACACCCAGCACTGCTACACTTACAAGAACCCCAGCAAAGCAGGCACAACAACAACAATAAAATGTTAAAATGACTTCCTTCTTCATATTCTAGTCATTATTATGAGAAAATCAGCACTTTTTTGGAGCTTCTTACTCTTAATTTATCTTATGTTTAATTTTCTGTTACATGGGATGTGGGGGCAGTTGAGAAAGCACTGTAATAATTTTTAAGGCTCAGGACCTCCTAAATATCTTGCTCTAGCCCTTGCAGGCCCATGCCCAAGGATGGCAGCCCTAGGTTGTAGGAGAAGCAGATCGAGGAAGACTCCCTGAAGGAGTGTGAAGAGAGTAGCCCAGCAGGTCCAATGAAGTAAAGCCCCTGTGAGACTGAGTTTGCATTTCTTATTTGGTCTGGGACGGTGCTGCGACTAAATGTCCATGCCAGGAGCCCCAGGGGGTGGGGATGGCTGCTCTTTGCCCAGCCACAGCCTTGTGGGATGATGGCATCAGTCATCCTCCTATGAGCCACTTCTTCCACTTGCCAACATTCCATCTTTAGAGAGGAAAGTCACCAGAAGGGAAGGGAGGAGGGTCAGGTGGAATGGGAGCAGGGAGGACTGGGCTTTGCCTTGCAGGATTCCTCTTTCAGCTCTAGAATGTTTAAAGATCAGGATGAAAAATTAAAAAGTAAAAAACAAAACCAGTAAGCCAATTACTCTAAAGAAGCTTTCCTGAAAGAAAGGGGGGAAATCAATATTTAATTCAGAGTCCATTGATTTGCAATTTGGGTCCCACGCTCAGCACTCGATTTTGTTCAGGTTTCTCTATGAGAGATTATTATGGAGCCGCTGGCAATGGATACTGAGAGCTGAAGAGAAAGGCCATGATGGGAGACAGAGAAACAGGTGCTTTCCCAGACTGAGCAGGAGATGGCAGCCTCCAAAAGCTAGGAGGGATATGAAGAGAACATATTGGGTCCGTTCCCCTGCCTCTGAGTAGAGTGGTATCTAATTCCTCCTGAAAAGAGCTGCCTTCACTTAGACACACACTGCACACACACTTACACACACAACACCACCACCACCACCACCTGCCACCACAAATATCTTTATCAAAAATGCCCTATCTTTTCTGCACTACCCAGACAGGGGCCCGCACGGCATTGCTCTCGGCTCCCACATAACTTAAAGGGAGACTTTCACAATGTCCGGAGCCCTGATGTCCTACAAATAAAGGAGAAGGATGTCCTCAAATTTCCTGCAGCAGGAACCCAGTTAGGTAGCACCAATCCTGACTTCCAAATGGAACAGTACTTCTACAAAAGGAAAAGTGATGGCATCTACATCACAAATTTGAAGAGAACCTAAGAGAAACTTCTGCTGGCAGCTCATGCCATTGTTACCATCGAAAACTCTGCTGATATTATCTAGAAATACTGGCCAGCAGGCTGTGCTGAGGTTTACTGCTGCCACTGGAGCCACTCCTGTTCTGGTCCCTCTGCTCCTGGCACCTTCACTAACCAGATCCAGGCAGCCTTCCGGGAGCCGAGACTCCTGCTGGTTACTCATCTCAGGGCCGACCACCAGCCCCTCACAGAGGCGTCTTATGTTAACCTGCCCACCATTGCCCTGGGTAACACAGACACTCTGCGCCGTGTGGACGTCGCCATTCCTTGCAACAACAAGTGGGGGTTCACCCGGCAGGTCTGAGGTGAATGCGGGCCCGGGAGGTCCTGCGCATGCGTGGCATCATCTCCCGTGAACACCCGTGGGAGGTCACGCCTCATCTCTGCTTCTGCGGAGATCCTGAAGAGATTGAAAAGGAAGAGCAGGCAGCTGCTAAAAAGGCTGTGACCAAGGACGGGTTTCAGGGTGAACGGACCACTCCAGCTCCTAGGTTCACTGCTGCTCAGCCTGAGGTCGCAGGCTGGTCTGAGGGTGCGCAGGTGCCTCTGTGCCTATTCGCCGGTTTCCTACTGAAGAGCAGAGCGCTCAGCCCGCCATTAAGACTGGTCTGCAGCCCCTGCTGCTCAGGCCGCGGAATGCGTCAGAGCAATCACTGAGTGGTCTTAAGCCGTTCTTCAGCAGACTCTTAAAATGCAAACAATGTTGACTGAAAAGAAACAATTTCTGAAAGTTAAAAAATGCCCTAATTTCTTAGAGCTACAAACCGAAGTATCTGGGGATGAAAAAATCATAATATCTGTAATCTACTCTAAAATACTTCAAAAAAGAAAAAAAGGCCAAAATATTTTAGAAGAGACTGCATATACTTTCTCCCTTTTCATTGCTCAGGCCTTCTAGCCAGCTGCGCCCACCCAGAGTTTAGCCTGAATCCCTGTTGCTGCAAATGAAACATGTGGCACTCTCTTCTTACGTAGACTGGCACGGAACTTGGCTGCTCACCCGCCGCCCTACTCCCACCTCGGACCCTCAAACAGACAAGGGGGCAGTGACAATCTGCTCGATGAAAAATTGGATATCGCCACGTCCATGCTGCCAAGCTGTCAATCAGTCAGCCATTCGGCAGATGCCGTGGCACAGTGGTCCTGCTGCGCCGCCGGGGGGTGGGGACAGGAATGGGAGAGAAAGAGAGGTATGATTTTCGGTCCTCTCCTCCAACTCAACAACACGTGGCATACGCCACACTAGTGGGTCAAACAGTGATAAAAAATTAATATCATTAGTACACAGAATTGTCTCCTAGCCCTTCAGAACTTGTTACAGCAGTTTTCAGTGTTTTTTCATATCTATTACCTTAGTTGGTTCTTGTTTAGAATACTGTGAAACAGTTAGGGCCTGAATTATTTGTCTCCATCTTACAGATGCATACACTGAGGCCAAGAAGTTGTGTGAGCAGCATAGAGTAGTTAGTGGCGGTGCTGGGACAAAGACCCAGGCCACGCCCACACCGCTGCGCATTCCAAGGTCCTGCTGCCTGAGAGAGTTTCTGCACAGGCCACAGAGAACCTGATTCTTTGAGTCGGACACTCCCTGGGTATTCTTCTCTAGCTTTTCTCCTGTCTCAGCCCAGCAGCAGACCCAGCCAGTGCCCAACTGTCCCACCCTCTCACAACTTCTCCGAAAGCTCCCAGGGGTCTTCTGCCTCTGAATCCCTCATCGCGTTGGGATTTGAAGGTGCAGCATTTATAAGGAGTGTGTAGTGTGGTGGCGAGAGTCTGGATTCTGAAACCTGCCTTCGCAGGCCGGCTCCACGTGGGCATGTCCAGATGGCCGTCCCACTGGGAAGCGTCGGGGTGACTTTTGGTGCCAGTAGTTCCTGTGTTCTTCTCACTTCTTCCCGGCCTCTGGAATGTACCAGACGCTTGGTCTGCTTCCTTTTCCCTTGAAAACCTGCCACCACCCACACCTCCCTTGGGGTTCACCTTTTCTTGTGCAGTAAGATGTTGTCTCCCCAGTTCCTATTTTCTTGCTACCCCCAAAATATGCAGATAGGCGATTTTCCTTATTACGGTTTTACCACTCATCATTTGAGAACGGATGGAAGATAAAATTGTCAGGTGGAAGTGACAGAGGTTCCAAAGTCTGTGGGCATTTACATAGTCTTGGCCTCTCCTGTCTAGAACTCTTCTCTGAGATAATAAAAAAAGATAGGGGCTCCACTTGTTTCCATCATCCGGTTGTGTCACTCCCAGGGGTCTAAGTGACCTTTACTGCCTTCCAACCATTCCTGCACGTTGGCAAAGGCCACAGTGATTCCTTCCTCCCCATGGTCCCTCTTCTTAGCACTTGGGCCTGAAAAAGCAATTAAGGCAGAATAGTTCCTGCACCTCTGGGTGACATCAGCTCATTAACTCTTTGTCTAAACCAAAAACGATTCTCTCAGCATTTCCACAGGAGCTATTGTGGCCTTTTTCAAGGCTCTTCACCTCTCTAAGCCCCAGGTTCCTCACTGGTGACATGGAGCCCAAATACCTCCTTCCCAGTGTTAAGATAATGGATTTGAAAGTGCCTTGTACATCACTAAGGACAATTCTATTGTGAGCTATCTAAAGTAGCTAAGTAAAAAAAAAATCAATGCCTCTCATTAATAGCCATGATTTATCGAGTGCCAACTAGGTGTTGCTTACTATATTTATTGATTGAAATATAGTTCTAATATAAAAACATTATTTCTAATATAAAAATAGTAAAGAAGCCATTGACCTCATTTCATTAATAATTAGTCTAAAACATTTAACTAAGTGATAGAGATGAAATTTGAATCTGAGTCTATCTAGCCGCACAGTTTGTATTTTTTTTTTATACTAAGCTGCCTTATAAGCAAATTCTTATCCCATGTACATGCTTTCATTGCTGTATTTATCACATTGCCTTTGTAATTTGCTCGTCTATAGGTTTCTCTATGGTGGGGTTCATTAACATTACCTGCTAACTTGTCTGCTAGAGATGCAAATGATATCTGTTTGATAGAGAAAATAACGACAAAAGCTACAGTCTTATTGCAGTGTAGGATATTAGCCAGTTTTATATCTAATTTAATAAACTTATTTCAGAGTTCCTTTCCTGACTAACTGTAAATCTCTTCACCAAATGCACTTAAGAACCAGCTTTAGCCTTTCCTCCTCAATGAGTTAAACAGATCTTCGGCACATATTCATTCTATATTTGTATGGAAGTAATGTTTTTAACTTTTTTGAAAATTGTACTTTGACCCACTTCCAGCCCGATCAGCAAGCCTGCTCTAAAGAGCCAGACTGTGTTCTGCCAGGCTTACCGCAGAGTAGGCACAGCAGTTCAGAGTGCAGATCAAAAGACATAAGCCAAGGGGGCTCGACACTTACATTCAGCTCCTTCGTCTACATCACTAATCTTGCTTCTCCAGTGGCGTAAGAGTGGGCTGGGGCAAGAGACCAAGAGTATTACCCTAGAGGAGTCTTTTCCCATGGAAACAGGAAGAGTGGAGAATGTGTCCCCATCTAACTGGGCCCACATGAGGAACAGCCACAAGCCCAATGGGAAACCAGCCACTTGGTTGGTGACCAGTAGAGGAGTACAGGCAATGGACCTTTCCCAGCGAGGTCACTAGGACTACAAGTGCAAGATCTTGGCCAATGGCTATTAAGGCTCCATTTGCCTAGAGGGTGAGTCTTCTGTGACCCGGGGCTGGGTGGGCTAGGGGCACCAGGAGTAGATGGAAGTTTCTGAAGGAAAACAGAGAATTTTCAAGCATCATCACTGCCTGGAGGACCCTGGCTATAACTTTGCCCGTTGTGTCACCGAGGTCACCCTCAGGTCTTGGAAACCCTCAACATGGTCTCATGTCCTGGGAAAAGAGCCCAGGAGCGTCTCACATGACTGTGGCCTTTACTCCCACCCGAGAGAAGGCTACATTTCAGCATAAATCAGCAAAGGGGAAGAAAATGACATTAATTTAGGATCTTTCATGTACCAGGGACTGAGTAGATGTTTTTGTATATTTTATATGTTGTAATCCTCATGATAACTCTGTGAGAACCTATTATCTGATAGATGAAATAAAACTGAAAGGCTAAGTGACTTGTTCAATGCCACAGAGCTAGTTAACATAGAGATAAGATCAAAATTTAGGTGTGTGGCCCCAAAGCCTGTGTTCTTAACACCATGCTCCTTCATTTGAGCAAGTAATGCAACATCTCTGGGGTCAGAGGTCTGCAGATCCAGGCCATGGTCTCTGTCCACTGTAAGATCCCAGAGGAGGTTTCTCTTCCATAAGGTTCACCACCTCTGACCTCTCCTACCACTTCCATGGAGGATGTAAAGTCAAATGTGGTCCCAGAAGCTCAATCAATTTCCATTGCAGCTTCGGTTGGAATTGACTTTGCTTCTTGCCCTGAGAGCTTCTCATGAGAGCCAGCTGCAGTCATAGATAATTAATGATTAGAGCAGACTGAAGTTAAGACAGCCACTTGAGAAAACACAGACCAGGCCATGTCACCTCTTCAGCAACTGAAAGGTCTTGGGTGATGACTCCCTACTCTCCAGGTTCTTGGCTGTTGGGTCCACATCTGGCAAAAATCCTCTTATAGACCATTCTACCCTCCACAGCCAAGTAAGTGTTACTACTCCCCAGACAAGAGGCTGTGAATCCTATTCCCACCATGGAGACAATGTTTGTATAGGAATAGTGTATCTTTCTCCTCCTTCCATCGACCCCAATCTAGAAGGGGCCAGAAACAGAGGCAGAGAGTGAGAGAGGATGAGTAGAGAGAAAAGATTAACATCGCCCAGCCCCTGTCCCAGATAGCCCACTTGTAGCAGGCCCAGCCAACAAGGCATTATAACTTAAGTCGGAAGCTTTAATTATTATATTAACTTCCAAAGTGGGACAGAATTTGACAATTTAACATGACTCAAAAGACTTGCTACCTAAGAGTGACCAGAAAATCATAAGACTGCATGATTTCTTATGTGAGAACTGGGAGGAAATTTCCCCGCTGAGCAACCGTTAAAGGGGAGTGGGAGGCATAATAAAATCACTTTCTGATTTTAGTCTTTGCGTCCTGTGTGTACATGTCCAGAAACCACTTCGCTGAGGCCAAATGTGATCTGCAGGCCACTTCCAGCTTTCCCCTGATGGCTCCCTGCGAAGACTGCCCACTCCACGCCCTTGCCTGGTCTGTAGGGGTTTGGACCCCACCCAGTGACTGGCTGGGTCTTTTTCATATCAGTCCCCCAAACCCAAGGTGTAGTCCCAGACAAAGAATGAACCTGTTATGAGCCCAATCATGTCCCCCACAAATTCATATGTTGAAGTCCCAATCCACCACACCTCAGAATGTGACTGTGTTTGGAGATCGGATTTTTAAGAAGGCAGTTAAGTTAAGATGAAGTCATTAGGGTAGCCCTAACTCAATATGACTAGTGTCCTTCTAAGAAAAAAAAATTAGGACACAAACATGGAGGAAGGACCACGTGAGTATAAGCTCAATACGGTCCTATTTAGTTTAATGAGATACTGAGTTGCTTTTCAGAGACACAGACCAAAACAGCAAGGCGTGAAGACAGAGCCTGCGCAGGGGAGAGAATTTAGAGCTCCAGCTGCACCTGGAATGAAAATCTAAACCGTCCCTCTAAGGAACCCAAGGATCAGAACATAACCTGAACTTAAGCAAAGGTTCAGTTGTCCAGGAAGATCTTGTGTTGACACCTCTACCATAAATAGCCAAACTCCAAAGTCCTTCAATTGGATCTTGCCCCACAGGCACTTATGCATACCTATTCTCCCTCTATCATTAAATACCCACACTGAACCTTGTACCAGGAAGTTCAGGCTGTTGAGCATTAGCTTCCCATTCTCCTGGGTGGTGCTATTCATAATGAAATAGCCAGTCTTTTTCCACTGCAGTTTTTGATGTTTAGCTTTTGGCTCAGCTAGCGCCAAGTGAAAGAATTCTTTCTTTTCCGTAACGTGAAGACACAAGGAGAAGATGGCCATCTACAAATCAAAGAGAGAGGTCTCACAAGAAACCAACCCTGTGGACACCTTGATCTCAGACTTCTAACTTCCAGAACCGTGGAAAAAAACATTTTCCGTTGTTTGAGCCCTCCAGTCTGTGGTACTTTGTTATGGCAGCCTAGTGGACTAAAATGGTGCCCTTCATCAATATTTGCTGAATTGTTTTTGATCAATACAAATTTTAAGTATCATTTTTAATGACTTCTTGACACTTCATTATATGGATATTTTATATTTTATTTAACCAGCTCCTATTGTTGAACTCTTGATTGCTTCCAAATGTTCTCTACTCTAAAGAATGCCTCTACGAACACTATTGTTCAAAGAGCTTTTGGTGTTCTATTGAATTATTTCCTTAAGCATAAATTTTCATGAGCAGGATTACTTGTCAAAGATGTGAACATGTTTACAGCTCTCAAAGACTGTACCCATTTGGAACAATATCACTATTTCTTGAAAACCTTACCAGGCTGGAATTTATCAACTTTAAGTCACTGCACTCTGAGCCAGGGACACTATTTTTTTCTACCTCTTAGCTGTGGATGCTATACTTTCAAGGCCCTCCCAGCCCTGTTGCCAACACTATCTACCTGCCAAAGTTCTCATACACTTTAAGTCCTGATGAAAATTCTCCTCCTCCAAGAAATCTGTCCTGATTTCTTTTGCATGGTTCTCATCTTTCCCAGACTTTCCTTTTCTCACACCTATTATTCATTCTCTTTGGACTAAATAAGCCCCAAGTTGCTAGGCAATTGTGTGCAGCAGAGTTGTGGGAGATGAGAGGCCCTTAGGAGGAAGATTCTGAAATTCCTGCTGATAAGAGCACCTTAGGCTGAAATGTTCAGATGATATAAGTTAAAAAAAAAAAAAAGTGATTGGATTGTACCTAAGCTGGTCCAGAGAGTCATGGCAGTTGCAGAGGTCTTTGAGCATGCTGGGGTAAGGACTAGGAATGGCCATGGGACAGCTGGTTCTGAATGGCCAAAATGAAGGGTGCCAATGAGTGGTGACAATTGGAGCCCTTCAAGGCAGGCAGGCACCAGACAGCAAAGGGTTTGGTATCATGCTAATGAGTTCAGATGTTCACTAGACAGAGAGAGGAAGCAGTCAAGGATTCAAAGCAGATAGATGAGTGATCTGGTCAGATCTGGCTTTTTGTCTATCTGGCAGCCATGTGGAGGATGAATTAGCAAGGGCAGATACTAGAAGCAAGGAGGTCTGTTAGGCTGTATTCTTTTACGAGAGAGAAGCACAGGGCCTGAACTAAGGAACCTCAGTGCTTTCCCGTCTCACCTTCCTCAATGAGTCTAGAGGGTAGGACCCCTGGGGTAGGGCTGTTTTATGTCTCTCCCAAGAAGGTAGCACCACTCTTGGCTTACTTAATCATTCCATGAATGTGCAGAGCCCTCTCCCAGCCACTGGGAGTGGGGCGGGAGGATCCAGGGGAAGAAGCAGCCACAGTTCCCCTGTTTTCAGGGAGCTTCCAGTCTGTGTGAGAGATCTAAAAACCATAGAATACATTGTTCAAAAGGACTCTAGAGATCATCTAGTCACCTCCCTGCCCCCCACATTTAACACATGGGAAAATTGAGGCTCAGAGGGAGAAAGTGACACAAGACTAGAATTCAGATCTCCTGGCTCCTGGTCAAGGGCAGGAGCCACTTCATAGCATTTTTCGTGGAGGGCATGTGGTCCCTGCTTTTGGGAAACTTCCAGCCAGGCATAGGAGACTCCAGATGTAGCCAGTTGTGAGGGTGGGATGCCAGGCACAGGTACAGAAAACAGACATCAACACTCAGGTGTAGACAAATACAGCAGCTGCAGAGAGCATAAGGGTACGGAGTAGACAGGCCTTGAACACCTACTGTGAGCCCGGCACCAAATGCACACACGGTCCTCGCCACTCATGTACAAGTTGACATGCTTACTCATTCCCATGTAAAAGATGAAAAAACTGCAGCTCAGGCTGGTGAGAGTCAGAGCCCTGACTCAAGCCCGGGCTGGCTTCCTCCGAGGTGTGCTCTCAGCAGGGTGTCATGTTGCCTCCGCCAAAGAGGCACAGAGTTTGGGGGCGATAGGATTTGATGTGGTGGCAGGATAAGTTCATGTAGTGTGGCAGAAGGAACATGGAACTGGGAATGGGTTTATATCTCAGCTCTATCCCTGCTATGTAGTACATGTGAGCATTTAAGAAATTATTTAACTTTACTCAGGCTCAATTTTCTGCAAAACGAGGTTAAATCTGTCCCACCTATCTTACAGGGTAGTTGAGAGACTCAACCAAGATAACATGTCAGAAATCTGCAAACTGTAAAGAAAGTTCTGCATCAGTGACAGGGAGCCTGAGACTCAGAGCATCTCCCAAGAACTGGTGGCCACAGTGCCACAGGGATAGGGGCACAGTTGCCTTGAAAGGAAACTTACGCTGAGGTCTCCGAGCGGGACCGACACGGAGCTGGAGCCTGTGCTTCTTGGCTCCATTTTTCATGCAGTTAAATATCCCTATAAATTAAAGCATTTGCCAAATGAGTAACTTTCAAGACAGCATTTGCTACTTATAGTTTGTATAAGCCTCTGAAAGCCAGAACTGGCTTCTGCATCAGATACAAAGATCATGGCCTATGTGTCTGGCTCAGAAGTCTCAGAGCTCCCAAGAGGAATGAAAGCCACCACATGGGGTAACAGTGGAGAGTTTGGGAGTCTGGAGGTGGATTCTGGCTCTGCTACTTGCTAAGCACCTGATTTGAGAAGTCATCTTACCACCTCAAACTCTAGTTTCCTCATTTGTAAAATGGTAGAACACTGGAAGGATTGGGACTCATGGTAAGTAAGTCAATTAAAGCAAGAAATCATTTTAAAAAAAAACCGTATGTATTTACTCTAAGCATTTAGTTTCAAGTGCATGTATAGGTCGATTTTTTGATATAAAGTCAGGTCTTTGGGTTTGCTGATTGGATCTCAAGATGATTTTCTGGCAAGAATCATGCTAACAATGCATAATCAATGATTTCTTCAAAATGGAACAAGAGTTTAAAGACTCTTAAATAGAAATATGACTATAAAATTCTTGTAGATGTTTATGACTTCATTCCCGATATTTTACCATTGAATCCCCTACACCTAATTTAATGGCAAATTTTGAAGGACTCACTTTTATAAGTATTTCCAAAGTCTTCAACCCAGTTGTATTAGTTAAGGACATTATTGTCTCTGTGTAATGGTTCAAGAACAATGGAAGTTTATTTTTTATTTACATAAAGGCCAAACAGTTGCTCCTAACTGGTGAGTGGCTCTCCTCCAAACATGATTCAGAGATACAAGCTCCTTCATTTTCAGCTCTATAATCTTCAGTATGTGCTTTCCAAAGTTGTTTTAGGCTTAGTCAAGTGAGAAGAAGGAGAAGAGTGAGGCGCACCCACTCCATAGTGACCTAGCCTATGTGATACATATCACATCTGTTCACATTCTGTTGATAAGAAGTAGAAATATGGCCCCATCCAATGCACAGGGGTCTGGGAAACGCAGTCCAGCTGTGTACCAGAAATTAGAGGAGATAGATTTGTGAGGGCTAGGCAATCTCTGCCATGTCAGCTACCACGGAAACAATGCCCTTTGTCTTTGCATTCATATTTCATTGATTTTTGTCAGTGCCAAGATTGAGAAACTCTAATTTATGTAATATGGGACTAAATTACATAATTACAATAATAAGAAAATTACAAGGTCTAGTAACAAAAGCAACTTGGTAAGCACAGCTCCGTTGATGCAACAAAAGTGTACAAGTGTTCTAGACCAGGGGTTCCCAACCCCTGGACTGCGGACCGGTACCAGAGTGGCCTGTTAGGAACTGGGCTGCACAGCAGAAGGTGAGTGACAGATGAGGGAGCAAAGCTTCATCTGTATTTGCAGCCGCTCCTCAGCGCTAGCATCACCACCTCAGCTCCGCCTCAGATCATCAGGCATTAGATTCTCATAGGAGCACCGGTCCCTGGTGCCAAAAGGGTTGGGGACTGCCATTCTAGACAGTTGCCAGCCTTGAGCAGGTTGTGTGCTGTGGGCATCATTCATCGTGTTTTATGGAGGAAACGAAGAATATCAGTTAACTGGGTTAGTGAGCGGATTTAGTGCAAGTCTACCAAGAGACTTTTTACTGTTCCTGCCTCATAGGGTTGTTGGGTATATTAATGAAATAATTCATATAAGATGCTTTATATCACTTTCTATCAATAGTCAATCTCAGGACAATTGACATTTTGGGCTGGATAATCCTTTGTGGTGAGGGGGCTGTCTTATACACAATAGGATGTTATCCTCGGCCTCTACCCACTAGGTACCAGTAACAGCCTCCTATTTGTGACAACCCAAAAATGCCCCCAGACATGGCCAAATATTTTCACAGAGTAAAATCGCTCAAGATTGTAACCCACTGCTTTTTATGGTGCCAGGCACTTACTAGCAACTTATTATATTTTGGTTCCCTTCTCCTCTGCATCTCCCACCTCCATGCCTTCTAGATAGGATTCCTCTGCCTCAGCACTGTGACAATGAGTCCATAGGAGCAACAGCCCTCAAGACTCAAAAGTGGGAAGGGAAAGTTAATAATATATTGAATCATGCGGCATTTTCCAGTTTTCTCATTGCTCATACCTGGGTGCTAGAAAATAAGTTTGCTGTCTGAGTAAAAATAGTAAAGCTCATACACAGTGAATGTGGGAATGAACCAAGATGTTTTCTGGAAAGTATGACTGAAGAGTTTGGAAACGCCCTAGACTCCAATCAAAATAAATTAGGTGTAATTTCAGAAAGATAAAATTGTAATTTGTTGACGGTAAACTTAATCAATTATACCCTGTTCAAAGAAAGACTGTGTAATAGGAAACGACCTAGTTTTGTTTTGTTTTGGTTTTTTATTCTTATAAACTGAAACATCCTTGTACTCATCTATTATTTATGACTGTACATAGATAGGTATTTTCACAGGATGAATTCCTAAAATATGAATTATAATGTAATAAATACTACATGTTACCTTCCAAAACCTTTGTATAAATTTAGATTTCCACTCTCACCAATGATATATGTGATTGCCCATTTCCAAAGAGCATTAATTATATACTATTTTGCCTTTTAACTTTAGCTAATGTGATGGGTAAAACATAGTAAATTGGTCTTATTTTAGTCTGCTGCTGAGATGAGTCTTTAAGTTGTTATATTATTTAATAAATTACCTTTTTAAATAATCAGATTGTTTTTCTTATTAATTTGCAAAATTTATGTATGTATAATGGATAATAACTATTCTCTGCTATACATGATGCAAATATATTCTTCCAGTCTACTTCTCGTCTTTTGATTTTGTTTGCAATGTCTTTCTTCAAAAAAAAGTTTAACATTTCTATAGTGTCAAATTTGATCTTTTCTTTTATGGCTTCTGACTTTTAAGGCTTACTTTTTAAAAAGCTTTTCCTGTTAACAATGTTATTCTCTTGTACTACTTTTATAATTTGGGGGATTTTTACTGCTTATATTTAGATCTTTGATTCACCTGGAATCTTATCTTATGGTGTGAGATATAAATCTAATTTTATTTCCAAATTAACATATGATAATCTCAATACGTAATTGCCAATGATTTGAAATGCTTCCATGATCATTTAATAAATTTCTATTTATATTAAGTTTCTGGACTATTTATTCTATTGCATTTATTTATTCATATGCTAATACCATAACATTTTAATTACTGAACCTTTGTGATGTGTTTCGAGATCCTCTGTCTCTATTCTTCTCTTTAACTATTTCTTGGCCATTCTTGTACATACTTCTGGCAGATAAGCTTTAAAGTCTAGTATTTTAAACAAATATATTGCTGCTCTGCTTCCACACTATAGCAGTCCACTTCCAGATTATGGCAGCTGTTGGCAGAGTAAGACTCCCTGCCATGTTTATTTGCAACAAGCACAGAAGCATGTTCTTTCCATTGAATCCTGGGGCTGCCTGTCTGTTCTAAGGAATTCTATTGGTGCTTACACCAGTGACCAAAATGTGTTGCGTCAGACTACATCCTAAATGCCTGGCCTGCTAGGTGGTTTAGAAACAGCACTGCAGTTGATCTGGGGTGACCACTTCTGCAGGGGCTCTAATGCTCAACAACAGAGTTGGGCTACACTTAACTCTCCTTTTGTTGCTTATTTATTATAGATCAGAAGAAAAAATGGAGTGGGATTCAAAACTCAATGTTGCTCTCAAGTTTGACACCCAGAACTCGTTATACATTGTCTCAGTCAAAGAATGCATTTTATCATGCAGTGCATCGCAACATTTGTTTCTAGGGTACACAGTGGGATTCTCTCTGGAGGGGCCCAGGTTCCCCATGTCTCAGTTATGCCAGTTCCCAATTATCAGGACTCCTCTCTTTTCTAATCAAAGCATTTAACTAGAGTCTCAAAAAGGACATGGCAGAGAATTCAACCATTAAAATTTGGCAAAGTGAATTAATAATATCTTGATATGGCCCCTAGTAGCTCAGAGCTCCTTTTACGGGCAGAGTCTAAAGGGCCTCTCTCAAAGGGATTCGCTACATAATTGCCTGTGTGCTTTCAGCCAGACAACCTAGACTAGAGTTTGTCATTTCTTGCCCTACTCTATGCAAGACTGCAAGAAAGAACCAGCACAATCAGAGTTTTGCGGTTATGCAGTCCCCCAGAGCTTTGACCACGGTGAACCACACTGTATAAGGTTCCAAGGGCCTGAGGGTGACAGTACTACTGGTCACCGTTCCTGGAAAGAAGGGATGTTCATACACCCATCCCACCTCAACATAAACCCACAACCCACCTCAACTCCACAGCCCATTCCATATTTTCTTTGTCAGTCCACTGCTTACAAACCCTCTTCCTTATACTATTTTATATCTTAGTAAAGCAAAGACTCCCAGATATGGTGCCATGAATGGTACAGGTGTGCTTGTACCGTGGTCTAAGATTGTGCTGTGCAGGTGTGTTTCTACCTGCAGTGAAAAATTTTGGAAGCACTGTAATAAAAAATTGTTGGGTTGGAAGAAGTAAAATTCATTTATACTTAACAAAAAATGGGGGAGAGGGTAGTGGGGCTTTATTGAAAGACTACAGAGTTGTTTCACAAAACCAAGAACAGGAAACACAACTGGGCCTCAGAAAGGATGGGAACTGGCAGCCCTTCTCTCCCTCCCCGAGTCCTACTCACCTATAGACCTTCTCTGTTCTATTTGCTTATTAAACCAAACATAGCTGCCTCAAACTTGAATTCATATAACTTCCCAATTCCTGAAAGTTTAGGGTCTCTGAGCCCCCATTACAAAATTTTGAGAGAGTGGCCACTCTCAGGTGGCCACTCTAGCCATGCCTGAACCAAAATGCAATGACAAGAGTCATGGGATTTCATACCACACCAGCTTCCTGTTGAGGTGATTAACGAAGACAAAAGGAATTGTGACAGGCCTGGGCAGGGCAGACAAACTGACCCAACTATCTGCCATGAAGGTTTAGGAATCTGCAAAGTTGGGCCCTCTCCTGGGCCTCCCAGACTCACCAGGGCAGAAGCACCTTTGTGAAACATCTGGGTAGAGAACCATGGGTCTTCCCGAGGGACTTTGGCCATCCCATCATGTCAATGAAGAATGGAAAGGGGACAATGATAATGGTCTTAGAAACCCTCTGCTGGAGGTGGGGTAAGGATTAATATTGTGTAGGGAGCATCTTGATGGCACCGGTCCTGGAGTATCCAATGATTTAAGTATTTCCATTTGGGAGAATTTGTTGAAATTCCTTTCGATTTGTCCTGATTATCTAGATCTCCTCTTTCTACAAATAATGGCATTGATATTCATGGACAGTGTCAAGCATTTTTCATGGGAGGAATGGAAAAGCCTGGATCTCTTTCAAAGAAATTGCTACAATACAGTTGTGGGGGTGACAATAGGATCTAAGGTCACCAGGAAACTGAGTGAGGACTGCAGAGTAAGGCCTCCTAGAGAATAATTCATTCTCTGAGGGAGGTATATATCCAGATCTCTGGCAGCACAAGCAACTGAGGTACTTGATAAAATGTAGATTCTTAGTCTGGTCCCAGATCAACCAGGGCCCAGGGGTGGGCAGGCTTCTGCATTTTAACAAGCTCCCTGAGTAAGATGGAGACTCATGAATGTTTGGGAACCTCTGTCCTAGAACCTGAAGCTAGAGTCTTTGGAATGAGCCAACCCACTGGAACACTCACGGTCTCATGTCCATTTGAGAATGTGATGGAAGTAACGGCACCTCTTCTGAGGAACATGTACGTAAATGTCTACACGTAAAACGTGCATATGGTTCAGGGGCTTCGATGATTTCCTGAAGCTCTCTGCAAACCCAGATTAAGACCCCTTCACTAGAGATCATAATGACCTTGAAATGTCTTGAGGAAAAACGAAGAGAGTAACAAGCAGCTCGGGGAAGTGGATCAGGGAAGGGGGCCAGTTACACAAACTCATTAAGATTCTGGACTCAGAAAGGTTTTGGTCTTCAATCTGGCTTGGCTAGTTGTGTGATGTCAGGCAAGTTACTTATGTCACTAAGACTCAGTTTCTTCATCTGCATCTGTGAAACGGGAATAACACTATCTCCTAATTGGGCTGTAAAAAAAAATTTAATGAGATAATATATTTGAAAAACTTAGCATAATAAATAATCTAGTTGATGACAAAGAAGTGATAACTTTTTTATCAATAGGTTAATAACTTTTTTATCAATAGCTTCTTTGTCATCAACTAGATAAATAATCTAGTTGATGACAAAGAAGTGATAACTTTTTTATCAATCGGTTAGTAACAGATCAGCGCATCCTTCTGAGGATGAGAAGCCTAGAAGCCGCCCATCAGCAATACACTCGAGAAGGTAAGATAGCATTTCTGCAAATCACAACTGTTCTGTTCACTCATTGTGCTAGGGGCTCTCCTCACCATTGTTACAAAAATCAGCATGCAAATGTGATGAGCATAGAAGAAACAAAAACAATGGATAAAGGAAATATGATAAAAGCCAAAACCAGAGAAGACAAAACAGGCATAAGAAAGAATCTAAGTCTTTAAAACTTTAGGGGCCTTGAGAATCAGCTGATAAGCCTATTATTAACAGAACCTTCTGACCAGCTTTTTTTCCCTACATCTCTTTACATTTCGCCAAAGATAATATTGACTTTGATGTTGCAAAGCCTTAGTTTGCTTTTTGTGTTTCCTCTCTCCATAACTGAATGTTAAGCCATCCTTTTGTGTAGGCAAATTGGTCTGACGAAAAAAGCATTACAAATTGGAGAAATGTAAACAAATTCTCCCAGCTCTGAAATTCTTCTTCAACTCAAATGGATGACACAGACAATTTAGGGGTGAAGGAATTCCTCGAGGAATTCCCCCCTGCAGAGGGGGACAGTAGTTCATTCTTCCACTGGCAAAGAGAAAGAACTGTCTACCTGCACATTTTGGGCCACAGCTCTCTAGGGAGGGCAAGGCGCTCGCTGGTCCCTCTTCCCAGACAGCTTGGCACTGGAGCTGAAAGCTGACTCCTCTTTCCTGAAGGTCTTGTAGGGAAAGGTGAGGGTTTGCATCAAGGTGCCCTGCCTCTGGGTAACCTGAGACCTTTGAACTCTGACAACTAAATTCCAGGCTTTGGAAGGTTCTAAGCCAGGATAATGCTTGAAGAGCAGGCATGATGTACTGGATTCCACACAGCTGTTCCTGATCACACCGCCAGGCGCACCTTGCAGGAACTCTCTCCTACACTTCCCTGCTGCCTGGAGCATAGACCATCTTATGTGGGCCACCCTCCCAGGGCCTCTTTAAGAGGGCCCAACAGGACTTGCTTCTATTCTGTTCTCATCTGACTAGAAAGGAAGAGAAATAACTGCAGAATGCAAGGAGGCTAGCTTTTGAAGCCAAGTTGTTTCAGCAGCCACGACTCAACATAGCCTTGTTCAGCCCCCATTCGGGCCAGCTGTGCGTGGCAAATGCTCTGTTTCAGGACTTTTCAGTGAGCTACTGAGAAAGATTCTTGGTGTTAGTACCTTTCTGTCAAGAAACAAGATCCAGCAAATGCGCATTAAGCTGCTGATCTCCAAGCCCCTGGAGTCATTTATTAATTTATTTAGAATATGATAGAAGTCCTACTCTATGCCAGATGCTGGGCTAGATGCTGGGGAGGCCAAGATGAGTGAGACATAGCTCCTACTCACATCTGGAGAAGATAGAAACTCACCAGCTTATTCTAATACAACAAAATAATGGTTGCAACTTGTACTAACTTGGTTTCAACTCTTTGGCAAAAAAGAACTTAATCATAGAATCTAAGAAAGATCAAAAATCAAAACCTGGCAAAGTCAGGAAGGCCTTAGGAACAACCAGCACCTGCAATCTGAGCACCGTCAGAATTGTCTCCTCTCTCCCTGCTTCTGCCTGCACGTGCAGCTCATTCCGTCCGTAGACACCAGTCCTGTCCACGTGTAGGAAATCAAGGCCGCCATCAGTCCCTGAGTTTAGTGCTCTCCAAACTCCAACACCCGAGAGCACTTAGTTCTTACTTCCTGTTTGAAACTCCTGGGAGCCACTTTGATTGATGCATTTTGTATCAGATGCCTACCCTTAAGCCAGTTATCTGGTAGGTAATATGTCCACTCCTAAAGACATTTACATGTCAGGATAAAAAGAACAGAACAAGGTAAAGCAGGTTGCCTTTAAATCAACCCCAAAAGATGTGACATAATTTTCTTCCCTGGGTAGTGTTGCCAGATACAATACTGCATGGGACATACTTATACTAAAAAATAATTTGTTCGTGTTTATCTGAATTTAACTGAGTGTTCCGTATTTTTATTTTTGTTTGTTTGTTTGTTTGTTTGTTTCTGTATTAACAAATCTGACAACCCTGTTCCTGGGGCACTTCAAGGAAAAGGGAAACAGGTCTGGTTGTTGGTGGTTTGAGAGCCATGTGGTTCGATGGTGGGAGAATGGTTAAACTTTCCAGTTTAGGTTCTTTGGTTGTAACCCTCAGAAATGGACCTGGGCTTACTTAAGCAACAACAGGAAATGTGTTGGAGGGCGACTGGGCAAGGCCACCTCTTTGCAAAACTCCAAAGACGGCCCATGAATGGTGCTTCCTGAAGTTGTGCAGTGTGGCTGTTCTGACTGCCGTGGAGCTCCTAGAAGGGAAGAGCAATTTGAGCAACTCTCCTAGGAAGGAGGGGACCTGGGCCCACACCCATCGTGCAGCTTACATAGCATTAGTAAACTCTAGTGCAATTCTCTTATCTCTTCAAGAATTTATATTGAAATATAAGAGAGAGTGACAGCATTTCAGAATAACCTTGAATTTGCCCTAATTAATTACATAAACCCTGTCATTATTCTAAGTGGTAGGAACTCATGGGTCAAGATAAGTCAGTCCTAACTGCCATCCGTCTTGTTGTCTGAGACATAACATTGGATTCCCAGAAGGGACACTCCAGGCGTGTTTGGGTCACGTGCCTAATCTTTGGAGCCAGCAGACATTGATCACATGGAATCAGCTGTAGGCACTTCCCTGAAGGGAAAGCAAGATGCTATGAGCAGAAAAAGGCAGAAGGGATGCTCAGAGAGGCAAACCAGCAGATGTCTATTCCAATGACATCTGTGCATTCTGTCTATACTGAAGAGCTGGCGCTCTATTGTCCTTGCCCTGTGGTGCTGCAGACCATGGGAAGGAAAGGTAGCCAGCTGCCCCGTAGGCTCATGGTTCTCCACAGTAGTGTCATGACAACCAGGCCTACCACAGTCAGGTGTGAGGGCGAAGAAAGACTTGTTACTGATAATGCTCAAAATACTTTTGGAAGAATCCACCTTTAAAAAAATTAATTAGAACAAATTCAAGACTGCTTTCTCAGTAATATCTTGCATCACAATAGGCATTCCTAAGTGCAAAGGAAGAGTGCAGGTAGAACTGATGCACAGACCATCACAAACGACCTGCTACCACAGCTGTCCAGAAGTGACCGCCACTCCTACTCCTGCTTACTTCCCTGTGAAGGTGGAGTGGGTGAGGCTACGTCAGTCTGAGTGGGTCCTTGATGTGTGCATCATCCGTTGCCTGATAGTTGGCAGATACAATGAGGGTCTTGAGGGCAAATACCTGGATTTGTCCCCAACAACCTGACCTTGCCTGAGTTGAGGATAGCAAGGAGAGAGAAGACAGATCTAGAGTGTTAGGGAGTCTGGACAACATGCTGCTCACCAACTCACTGGCTTATGGTGAAGACCTCTGCATACAGAAAACTCAGAACAGTGACAGACACATAGTAAGACCTCAGAAACTGCTGGTCGTGTCATGTATAGTTAGGATACAAATTCAGGTGCTGTGACAAAGCTCATATCATAGTGACTTAACCAAGATAGGGGTATATTTTTCTCTCAGTAACAGTCTTAGTATAAGCAGTCCAGGGCTAAATTTGGCAGTTTCATGGTGCAGGAGACCCAGACTTATCCTGTCTGTCACTCTGCCATCCTCAGCGTGTGGCTTCTATCTCTAGGCCTGAGATGACTCCTCTAGCTCCTGTCATCACATCAACATTCCGGGCAGGGAAGGGGAGCATATGCCTTTCCATTTACGGTGCTACTCAGAAGTGGCACAAATCCCTTCACTCACATTCTGTTGGCTAAACTTCATCCCAAGACCGCACCAAAGAAAGCTGGGAGATGTAGTCTTGAGCTGAGGAGCCAGCTGCTCAGAGAATTCTGAGTTTTATTATTAAAGGAAAAAGGAATGGATATGTGTTCAGGGACAGTGATCACATCCTGCTGTGTTGTTTCTTCTGCTGTTGCCCTGCACATAGAGCCAGAACTTCCCAGAGTTAGCCCCCAAAACTCTCAGATCTCTATATGTAGCACAGAAATGTGGGGAAGCTTGGGGCAGTTGACTGGGGACAAGAACACTGGGGGTGGGGCTGTTATAAAACCCCTCCCACCATGCTCTTTGAGCTTTGACATGTGCCTCCTCTCCCCACCCACACACTGCAGGGTGCCCCTGTGGCCACTTCTATCCAGTCTCCTTTCTACTCCCACTCTGCTTGTTCCCTTCTAGGCCATACCCCCAGCCCTACCACAATACTGGATAATCCAGAAAACCAAATGGCACCCCAGATGTTCTTATAGTGTTATCGAAAGCACCCTTTGAAAAGAGACAGCCTCCTGCAGTTACCATGACACTAAAACTGAACTCCCCAGCAACTGGCCCCCAACAGATGCAGGGCCCTCCTCCTCACAGCTGCACGGCTTCCTTCCTCTTCCTGCCTCAACCCAGGGAGCAGGAGAGACGGGAGGAGGGAGCAGTGGGCTTGGCCCAGCATCTTCCAAGAGACAACTGGACTGACAACTGACATAGAACAAGTCACTTCCTTTTGGCCTTTCCTCGTGGCCTGGCCAAACTAGGACAATGACCATAGCCACCCCGCACCCCAGTATCTCACCACCCTTTAATATAGCTCTCCCTGCTCCTGGCAGGCCTTCTCCCCTGCTGAAACACTCCCCCACCTCTCTGGCTGGGGCTGGCTAGGGCTGGGTCACACCCTTCCCAAACCATGCCTTCCTAATAACCCTCAGAAAGTGGAAAGCTAACTAACAACCCCTGTTCTGCTTTGATGAGCTGACCCTGCTTTTTCCAGTCACAAGGGCAGCCTGAACTGGAAATTTTCCATGGGGGGGGGGAAGGAGGGAGTAAGGGCAGGCCAGGGGAGGTGGGGAGTGAGGGGTGGCCCCACGGGCAGTCTGCCACCGCCTTCTTTGGTTTGAATTATCGGGTGCCTTAAGCAAGAGCAGATGCAGCTTGGTTCTGAGGGCTGGACCAGGCATGGCTCAGGGAGAAAGAGAAAGAAGAGAACACATTTCTTTTTAATGGAAAACAGATTTGAGTGGGGAAAAAATGAGAATTATAGAGGAATGAAACCCCAGAAATCCCAGCAGAGCAGCTGGAGGCTTGTCCAGGCATGGCCTCCCACGAAGGGCCTGCCCACCACCCCTCCCAGGTTTCCGCCTGCCCGCCACAGGCTGCACCTCCATGAGCACAGCCCTGTCATCCTCCCACCAGCCCTGTGAGGCAGCATGGCAAGATGACCGGAATCTTTAGCTCACTAGGTCAAGGAGAATCCTGATTCTGAGAGGTTACAGGATGGCTCAAGGTCAGCAGCAGAAGCCCTGGGGGCAAGGTGTAACTGCAGTGCTGGCCTCACCAGGTCCCCCATTCTGCAAGAGATTTGCGTATATTTGCTTAAGTTATGTGTCAGTACAGACTCTTTGCCTATATTTAGCTATAATGAAATAACTTTATCCTTTAAAAACTGAGATGAGACGGGCTATTTTAAGGTAGCCAAAGGGTCCCTACTCATGTACATGGATGCAAAGCTGTATGGAGAATCACACAGTTACCAGAACAATCCTATAACCACATGGGCCACTAGCGGAGAGAGCGCCCCTTCCCCACTACAGAAGGTGAAAAACTGTTCCTTCTCTCCTCAACAGTTAGTTTAAACCCCAGGGCTTATTGCAGTTGCCATTAAGAGAAGCACTGGCTCCAATTAGGAATCAAGGAAACCAAATAGGGAACAAATTTGAATCAGGATTAGTCTTCAGGAAGTATAATGGCTCCTCTTTCTCCTTTTCTGCGTCTGCGTTCATGGTGTCTACAGGTAAGGGCCCACTGGGTGTCAGGTACCACTCTGGGTGGCTGGGTGCAAGGGTTACCAACATGAGTAGGACCTTGAGTGAGGCCCTTGGCCTCAAAGTTCTCAAAACAGATGCAGACAGTGATCGTATCTCTATAAATTGATACATGAGAAGACAATTAAGTACAGGTGCTGTGGGACAGCCGAGGAGGGGCATTTGGCCCAGGGAGTGGGGTGGGAGTTCAGGGAAGGTTGCCAGGAGAAAAAAAAAAACTGAGCATGGTCTTAAAGGATAAGTTAGAGCAGGGGGAGGGGCTGCGGGAGTGTTCTGGAAGAGGGGACCGTGCGGGGATAGCATGGAGGCGTGACATAGCACCGTAGGAGACAGGCTTGGAGATCCAGAGGGGGACCAGGCTGGGAGGCCTTGTGTGTCTGCTAAGAGTTTGCCCTTATCCTGTGGGCAATGGCAGTTTTAAGGTGAAGAAAGGTTTGGTCACCTTGAACATGAGTGTTCCTGACTACATCATGGGGCTGGCAGGCTGTCAGGAGGGAGGCCAATAAGGAGGTTGAGGCAAACATAAGAAAAGCAGTGAAGGCCTGAGCAAGGGCACGGTCAGCGGGGGTTAAACAGAGAGAGCAGGTCTGAGAAAGATCTAGAAGGTTAATCAGTAGGACCTGGTAAGTGGGTAAATACGGAGGGAAATCATAAGGAGGAAAAGGGGACATGTAGAGGGCTAAGGCACCTACCGCTGAGGTTACTATAGACAGATATTATTGTCTGGGTTGGAAAGATATGGAAGCCAGAGAGGATGATGCTGTCAGAGAGATGGAGAAGGGCAGAATTTTTTTTTAATGTCCAAATAGAGCTGTTAGGCAACTTCGTGGGCTGAGGAGCTTCCCCTGACTGAAGACTCCATAACTCCAGCTGCTTTCAAGCTCAGGTAACATCTTGCAGCCTCTGGAGGATGTTATTGAACAGCTACTTCTCATAAGGGAAAGGAGGAGAGATGGGCTCCCACAATTACTGAGAACTTAAATTGTGTTTGCAGAGGGCTAAATGCATTTACATGTAATCTCATCTCCAGTCACAGTCCCCTCGCTGGAGAGGCCAGGTCATTTACCTCCAGGGCCCTGAAAGGGCAAGTAATTTGTCCAAGTTTAGGTAACAAGTAAAGGGTGGTACTAGGATGCAAACCCAGAAGTAGTGCTCTACCTCCAAGACACACCGTTCCTCAATGAACCCTGGAGGGTGCAACTGACTGATACACAAACTATTTTAAGTAAAAAAGGGAATGCACTGGCTATTTTAACTAAAAAGTACATGAGTCAGCTGGCTCCAGGCACAGCTAAATCCAGGAGCTCAAATGATGCTGTCAGCTCTCTTTTGCACTTGCTCATAAATGAATAAATCCATCTTTCTCTCATCTATGTTCGTCTTTGCTCATACATAAGGCAACATAGCATGGTAGTTTTGGGGTCCCACAGGCAGAGTTCAGATCCTGGCTCCACCACCTAACCAGCTGGTGACTTTAAACAAGTTGCTTAACTTCTCAGTGCCCTTGTTCCCTCATCTGTAAAGTGGATATAATAATAGTATCTGCCTCCTAGGTTCTTATCAGGAGTAAATGAGATCATCCACAGTGTGCTTGGGATAAGGTCTGGCATGAAGTCAGCATTCAACATGCCAGCTCTGACCATTTCTGTCTCTGTTTATTTTGAGGTAGGCCTCATTCTCTCCTGTTGTAGATAGTTTCCTCCATGTGGCCCAGAGAGAAGGCCCCTGAACTCTGATTTACATCAGACTCTCAGTTTCTGGTCTCAAAGGAAGAACGACCCTTCTCAGTGTTTACACATAGAGACTCTCAAGGCAGACTCTGGTTCCACTTAGGTTGTGTGTCATCTTGGAGGCCAGGATGGAGGGTTCTCATTGACCAGCCTGCATCTGTAGCCCCACCGTGGTTTCTAGCTCTGCTTGGATCATATAGAAGTAGAAAAAGGAAGAGTCCTTAAAAGGACCTGTTCTATGCTAGGTGCTGGTATGAAGGGGTATGACAAGCAGATGAGTGAGGCACAGCTACCTCTCTGTGAGCACTGACATCAGAATAGAGAAGATGAGCAAAGACACACATATCACTACTAGAAGGCAGATGTCAGGGACTGAATGTCTGTGTCCCCTCAAAATTCATATTGAAATCCTAAACCCCAATGTGATGGTACCAGGAGATGGAATCTTTGGAAGGTGACTAGGTCAGGAGGTTGGGGCCCTCATGAATGGATTAGTGCCCTTACAAAAGAAGCTTGAGAATGCTCCCTCGCCCCATTCTGCCCGGTGAAGTTGTAGCTATAAAGCACCATCTATAAACCAGGAAGCAGGCTCTCGCCAGTCACCAAATCTGCTGGTGCCTTGATTTTGGACTTCACAGCCTCTAGACATGTGAGAAATAAATGTTTGTTGTTTAAGCCACCCAGTCTATGGGATTTTTTGTTATAGCCACCTGAATAAACTAATGAAAAGTACCATAAGAGAAGGACAACTGAGATTCTCTATGCTATTCAGGAAAGAGGTCACATCTGATTGAGTGAAGCAGCACAAGTCTTTTGAAGAGAGGTGAGCTAGACTGTGCAGTGCGGGTGGGATGCTGGTTCATAGGGATGGTGCTCATTCAGTTTGAACAGTTGTGTTGGAGAAAAGGGGCATCTACTTTGACAGTATAGGGTATAAAAAGTTATCTTGAGAGGTAAAGCTGGAAAGCTGAGGTAACAATAGCACACAAAAAAAGCAGGCTGAGGTCAAGAAATGTTAGATCAAGGGGTTAGAAAGGAAACAGCAATACACAGAGATTGAATTACCAAGAATGAGAGCAGGGTATGCGTGGTGTGAAAGGGGACTGTGAGTCAAATGTTCAGGTCATTTAGAAAGTGCTGGAATTATGAGCATCCTCAGCCAGAATGGGGAGAAGCCAGGATAAGCAGATGGCCAGATAGCAAAGAGTTTTAAAAAATAGTCTTAATTCTTGATCCCAAATGCCATCCGGAGACGTTGTGACTCATGTAAACTTCGCTTAATCCAAGAGAAGTTGGCTTTCTAGAAGTAATTTTATATCCACGATAAATGTGCAACCATTCATTCATTCCTTCATGCACTCATGTACTTAACACTTGTTGGGCCTGGTTCTGGGCTCCAATGACACAAATAAATAAGACTTGGTCCATGACCTCAAGGAACTCACTATCTGATGCGAGCTAACTTTGTTCATACCTGCTGGTCACACAACTCACACTGATTACTATGTAGTTATGTCCCCACTGTACTGGGTGTTCCAGTCAATAAATATTTATTGGCTGATTAATTATATCTCTGTGCTCAGCCTCCACTTAGCTTGAGAGACTAATGAAATAATTTAATTTCAATTATATCTGTTTTGTGCAGAGTCTGGGAATCATGATAGGAAGCAAAGAGGAAGCTGAGCCCTCTTCATGACAGAAGCAGCAGCTGCCATTAGAAAGTGCCAGTAAAGATCTGGTTCTGTCAAGGGAAATGTTTAAATCCGTGTGGGGAGAGGATTTTATCCAAGATGAAATTCGCATAGAAGGCGGTCCAAATGGCCCTGTGAGAGGGGCTAATAGAGGGGCCGAGGTGGAGGGCACAGGGAAGGGGGGTAGGCCCTGGAGGGGGGTAATGACTGTGCTGAGACAGAGAGCTCAGAGACAGAGACCAGAGGGAGGGGATTTAGCTTAAGGCAGATGCGAAGAATGCAGGAGCTCAGGTTAGGAGCTGGAGATCATGCAGTGGGAAGAGAAGGGCTGAGAGGGAAAATTTTATTGTAGCAAGTGTGGAAGAATAAGACGACCAAGGGTTCATCGACATTCCACCCATAAAGAAGTGTGACTACACTACTCCCCTTGCATCTGGGCTGGCCTGTGACTACATTGGCCAATAGAATACAGCAGCAGTGATACTATGCCAGTGCCAGGCCTAGCCATAAGGAGATGAAAGGGGTGGGAGGAGACTTCCTCCTTGGTCTCCTGGAGCCCTGAAAAGGTCTGTCTTCAACCCTGAACGCATTTAGTCCTAACTATCCCATCACCATTGATGCTGGGACACCCAGCATCTCTCAGTTAAGCCCGACTAGGTTACCATAGACTTCAGCCTTGGTGTACTCTCCCCCATCCCTCCCCCCCAACCCCGGTTTTCCAGAGCTGCTGACCTTTTCTGCTAGAGCAAGTTTTACTTTCCAAACACCACCCAATATTAATTTTCTTTCAGCCTGATTAGGAACCCATCCAGTCCTGCACTCACTCCTGGTGTCCCATTTGAATTTTCCTAGTATAGCCTGAATCCATACGGTTTTCCTCCCCAACCACCTTACCCTCTCCTTGAACAGATATCTCCAGGCAGACTGTGGCAGGTTGCCCTGGATCAGTCCTGATGTCCATATTTTGGACGTGACAATGAGATACAGGTTTGCCCTATTTCTTCTGTCCTCCAGCTGATTGCCCATGAATAAGGCATCCCCTGAATTTCAGCTGTGGCCCCAATTACTACTGCAGGCCTTTAATCTTCCTTCAGTCATCACCTCCTCTTTCGCTGTTGATTCATATTCTGGATTTACCCAAGAGAGCCCTAATCCCTCTGTGGGCCCTATGTCTTCAGTGATGAATATTGTAGACATGGGTAAAGCTAAACTGCTTGGATGATGGGGATAAAGGAGCGAGTCAGAAGGAGAAGAACAGCGCCTCCCTCAGCTGCATGCCTGGCCCCGTCTTTTCCTAGGTCTACCTTCTCCTCCAGCAGGCTTCTCAAATGGGAAGTGGACGGTAATGCTCATCATCAACCAGTTCATCGTTTTCCTGGGTGCAGGCTAGGAGTGAGAGCCACTAAGCCCTTCCTGTTGCACATAGAGGGGAACTAAGGCTCAGAGGAGAAATTCGCCTTGTCCAAGGTCCAAAAACTAGTCCTATGGCACGCAGGTCTGCTAATCCCCATCCTGTTAACTCTTAACTCTGCTTTCTTCCCATGTCTGACAAAGTCATGCTTCATCTCCAAGGAAGGCCTATTTAAGACAAATAGTTTACGGACAGTCAGGTTCTGCACTCGGTTGAGATAAACGAAACACAGTTAATCCTGCTCTCGAAAAATTAACATTTCAGTGGGAAAGGAGATGTTAATTCAGGCTATTAAAAAATGTTTTATTAAGCACAAACTATGCATAAGATGTATGTATATTAAGACCTGTGAAGAATACGAAAATGGGTAAAACAGGGTCTCTAACCTCAAGAGTTTATCATCTAACAGGAGAGATAAGACATGTACAAGTAAAGATATAACTAACAACAAAAAACCAGAACATAATCATGAATACAGGTTACAGAAAGTAAGTGTGAGGAGAGATCGAGGGGATGGGATATCTCTGTATACCCTGTGGCAAAGCACCCCCAGCCCAGAGAGACAGTCCCACGGGTCCATAAAGAGATGTGTATGAGATGCTCATTGCAGCACTGTTTCCAGAACCTGGGAGCTGAAAGCAACCTTGAAGTAGATGGTAAACATGGTACATGTGTACAATGGAATGATGTGCTGTAAAAAGTACACATGACATCACAGATAGGACTTAAATAACTACCACTGAGTGAACAAAGAAACAGAATGAGATTTAGAGCATAAGACCAACTATGAAAATTAAAGACATAGATCTTTTTTCAAGAATGCGCACAGAGCTCAATCAGCATATGAAAGGTCGACTGGAAGGATGTATATTTAATGCACTGAAGTGAGTGTCTAGGTGAAGGGACTAAGAGGAGTGCAGGTGTGAAAATAATGACATGGAATAAAACACAGACCTCACACAGGTCAGCAACTTGAGAAAAATGATTAGCTCTATGCATCCAAGGGGCAAAAATAAAGTTATTTAAGAGCAGTAAGGGGTCCTTCAGTTTAGGGAGAAGATTGGGCAGGGAGCTCCATGAATGAGACGGACTCTGACCCGGTGAATTACTCCTGCATATTTCCCTGTCAATCCCACATTTTCAGTGTCTACTAGTTTCTGTTTCCGGTGACTCAGCCAGACTCCCTCCCTGACCACGTGGGTGCCAAGGACCAGTCACTGGAAGCCTCCTCTTCATCAGCATACTGACCACTGTCCTGACTCAGAGGTCCTTGCTCCCCACCTACACAGTTTCCCTTCTTTTCACTTCATAGCTCTGGACTTTCTCAGCTTGGCCCTTAAATGAGGAGAAAAAGAGAATATACTGCAAGGTGCTTGTGAGTACTTAAATTTAGAGATGAGACAAACCCGAGTCCAAATCCAGACTCTGACAATGTGCTGTGTGACCTTAGATGAATTACTTAACCTCTCTGAGCTTCCTTTCCCCAATCAGTAAAATATGCATAATGACACCTCACAGAAGTGTTGCAAGGATTAAATTAGATAATGTATAAAGTACAAAACAATGGTAGTTGTTTGCAAGTGAAATTCATGGCTCTGGAAAGGACACACAGCAGCCATGGTCAGAATCTTCACTCCACCTTGGACACTGATATATGATGCGACATAGCCTCTTACTCTTCACTTCCTTTTCCCCAGGCCCTGCTCCAGACTCTCCTGTTTTCACCCACCCTTGGGCTCTGCCTGAGTGGGGTCTGCTCTTACCACCGGATTCCCAAAGTCTGCAAGCTTGGTGATCCTATGGATTAAAAGTGTGATGGCAGCTAATTAACCCTCAAATTACACTGTCCCCTTCCCCTAGACCACAGGCTGCCCTCATAAGCTAATGAAGAATACCTCACACTTCGATGTGGTGCCTTTCCTCCTTAACATGCCTGAGGGAGATGAACGCAGTGGGGGCTGGAGTGTAAATCTGACTTCTCCCTTCTGCAGCTCTACTTGTGATGAGAACTCTAAAGCAATTCATCACGGTAACGATTGCTGATTCTAGAGAATCATGATGACTGATGGCCATGCGGCCTAGAGCTCGTCTTCCCAGCATTCTCTTTCACTACAGAGTGGTTGTACAGAGTGGTGGTGAGTGTGGATGGCTAAGAGCTTTGAGGAGAGGAGAAAGTCACAGCTTTGCTTGTTACCAACCCAGGGGTGGGAGGGGCAGCCGGGGCGGGGGTGGGGGGTGCAAAATAATAGTCAGCTGAGATGGCTCCCAGAGAAATCTCAAAATCTGTGCATTTAGGTTGGTTGTTTCATCTGTGTGCCACTGACATACTCTCTTTAGGCAAAAACCTTCCCCACCAAAACAGGGAAAGACACGGTGATAGCTGCTGCCTGAGCATTAAGAGAGTGCTAGAGCCTGAGGAGGCTTCTGCGTCTACCTCGAGGACAAACGGGGAGGAAACATGGTCGAGCTGCTGCAAAATGGATGAAGGGACAGTTAGGAAAGACACGAGTCTAGCTAACAAGCAGGAGCCCGGTGAGCAATTTATTTTCCAAGGGACCATCCTGGGCATCTGCCTCTCTTTCAGATGAAGAAAGAACATCCCTGCCCAAGATGGGGATGAGGTTCAACAGTTTTTGCTTTGCTACTGTCGAGGACGCTTGGGATAACAAGGAGTTGGGGAGATGGAGTCAGGTCCTGATTTATCTGCTGATCACCCTGACCTTGTGACATTCCCACAAGCAGGGTGGTGAATAAACTTGTGCAAATGCTCTCACCCCCTCTTGAGCTCTGATGTAAGGGTAGAATCAGGGGATATAGTGTGTTGAAGAGCGTCTCCCCAAAATTCCCGTTCACCCAGAACCTCAGACTATGACTTTATTGCAAAATAAGTGCTTTGCAGATGTACTTAGTTAAGGATTGCCAGATGAAGTCATTCTGGATTTAGGGCGGGCCCACATCTAATGCCTGACGTCCTTAAAGACAAAGGGACGACATACAGAGGAGAACGTCTTGTGAAGATGGAAGCAGAGCTTGGAGTGATACATCTATAAGCCAAGAAATGCCAGTTGTTAGCAGCCACCAGAAACTAGGAGGGAGGCCTGAGACAGACTCTTCCTCAGAGCCTCCAGAAGGAGCCACCCGTGCCCACATCTTGATCTCAGACTTCTGGCCTTCACAGCTGTGAGACAACACATCTCTGTTGTTTTAAGCTCCATGTTTTTGGTAAATTGGGTCATTAGCCACAGGAAACTAAGACAAGAGAGTTGGGCAAAAGGGTTCCAGAAATACCACAAGTGCCCCAAAGTTCCTGGAGTACCACCCAGTTTATAACCCGAACTTTCACGTCTGCAGGGCCTCTCAG
Organism: Pteropus medius; assembly: GCF_902729225.1. Taxonomy (NCBI): domain Eukaryota; kingdom Metazoa; phylum Chordata; class Mammalia; order Chiroptera; family Pteropodidae; genus Pteropus; species Pteropus medius. The sequence continues at coordinate 2,913,039 of NW_024349227.1, read as the reverse complement.
AAGTAGAGCATCTTCAGATGTTAGAGATTCATTACACACTCCCTTCAATTCCTGCTCCCTCAAACCCACCCCAGGCACATACAAACCCCAACTTGAACTGCCCTCTGCACCACTCACTGTGGGCTCCCGGCCAAGCCCATGAATCGCTCACCTCCTTTCTGTGCCACCACACGTGCTCACATCTTCCAGCCTCATTTGCTCGGTCCTCCCCCAGACAGACCCCTCAGAGGCCCGGTGTGAGAGATGAGGCCAGATAGCGACTGTCCACCATGGATCCCTCGCCTGTCTGACCTCGAAAACCCGCTTCTCATTCCCAGCCAGTTCTGCTAGTCACAGAAAACATCCAGTAGTCTCTCTACTGGGAGCCCTCTACTAGGTATAAGGTTAGGGGAAGTCAAAACCTGCAGAAACCAAGATCCCAATGCTCAAACCAGGAACCGCGCAGAACTCTCAAAACATGGCACTCATAGGGAAAAGGTACTCTTATCCATTGTCTCCAGTTCCTCCCCTTAAAAAAGCTGGAAAAGATCCTTTTCTTTAAACAGGGTGTGTGTGCGTGTGTGTGTGCGTATATGATGCTTGACAAGAACATTCTGGACAAAGGTCCCAGTGCTGGGGCCTCTCTAATGGCAGGCCACATGGTTACACCACCACTTAGGAATAAGCCTGGGCCTGTTGAGTCATTCTCTCTCCTACTTTATTCTCTATTCCTTCCTCTTAGACACTTTGCCCTCCTCTTAAGCAGTTCTTAGCCACCTACTGGAGCATCGTAAATTTATCGCATTCTCGAAGCTGCCTTGCCCCTCCTCAGAGCTGGGGCGGGGGAGGGGTGGTGGGTGCCAACTCTCAAGACAGTCTCTGTTCTCCTGGGTGGGCTTGTAGCTCTATAGCCTCCCTGGAGACCAGAAGGAGGTAGACAGCTATTCTGTCTTCCCTGGGCTTGGGCCAGAGTGAGGAGATGGGGATCTGGGCTGTGATACTGTGCTGTTGTGGGGCTAGGAGTGAAGGGGTAACCAACAGGGAGGAGGCAGGGGGACCACGCCCCGGAACCTTTGATTCCCTGGAGACAGAAAGCCAAGCAGATCTTGAAAAAAACACCCTGGGGGGGACGGGCCAGGCAGGCATGGAAGGAGAGGAGAGAGGCCAGACTCAGGCAGTGAAGGGATCATGGCCATGGACAGCCATCTGCTCCATTGCAAATCTTCTGCTTCATTGTCCCTGCCCACCCTCAAGTGTTTGTCAGACCGTGTGTCCCAATGTTTGGTTCGAGACTGTGGCCACCAGAAGCGTGGCTGTCTTCCTCCCACCCCCAGCTGGTCCGTTCCAGCCCCAGCTGGAATCCTGGCCTCGTCACTCCCAGCACAGCACCCCTTCCTCTACTTAAGCCCCAGACTGATTCATCATGGGAGACTGTGACCACAGGGTTCAGGGACCCTACCCTCAGCTCTTTTCTCACACCTTCTACCTGCTCCCTAAATGGGTCTGACATCTCAACAAAGAAGGGCTGCCCAAGAGTCCAAAAGGAGGCCCTCCCTGGTCTCTGGGGTGTGACAAGAGCAGGTTGGGTGGCCACCACTGAGTTTAATCTCAGTACTTGGGCAGCATCAGGTTGCTTGGTTTTGAAAATGTTTGCAAAAATGTCTTCAGAACCTCCATGATTCTCAAGTAAAGGAATTCTAGTGACCTAGACAAGTCACCAAGGATCAAGGACAAGGCTGATTCGATCCAGATGCCTACAGTTTTGGAAAGGCCCAAGGGCTGTTGAGAATTACCAGCGTGGGTCTTACTGGGGCCCCAGAGAGCTGGATCTAGGGCAGGCACTGAAAGCACTTCCACTTGGGAGGGGAACTTGCAGTCGGGGAGACACTTTTACTAATTACTAATAAACATCTTTTGTTCTTAATGAACAGTCTCAGTTTTCCGCCTCCGACTTGCTTCAGTTTCCTGCTTTCCAGGAATGAAGCAGTCCCAAGGTTCAGTAGGAAAGGGGGCAGGACAGACACCTACTCCTCGCCTCCCCTAGGCAGAGAACCCCGGAGTGAGGGCTCTGGTTTTCCTGGAGTTAGTTTCGGAGGGAGTAGCGGGTCCTTAAAGCTGCCAGGATAAGAAAGTGAGGGAAGTGAATGGTAGAGGAAGATAAGTCACCTTTGTAAGGAGAACCGGGGTACCGATTTCCTCCAGAAAGCAGTTCTGGAGCCCGGCTGTCCTTCCCTGATTTGAGTGGCACCTCTGATCCCTCAGTGCTGCCTGTTCTTCCTCCCCAGTCCCAGGGAACGCTGGGACCACCCTGAGCTACTCTGAGGAGGGCAGTGGGGGAACAAGGCTAGGGGGTAGAGCCAAACACCCCTTTTTCTCTGGTTCCCACCATCCCCTCCCCCATCTGCATTTTAGGGTTGCCAAGGAAACCGCACAGCCTATCTGCAGCTTCTGTTTTGTTCCTGTCAAACCCAGGAAACTTTCTGAGGCCAATTCAGTGGGAGCACTGTCAGAACTGAGCTGGTTGGCAAGGAGAGGCCACGCCGTCTGGAAGCCTCCCTCACAAAGGCCCTCCCACACAGCTGTGCGCACACACGCACTCAGTACACACACACACGCACTCACACACACACACACACACAGGCTTGCACCACCCACACACACTCACAGCTCTGACTGCCCAGCAGAACCTAATGGGAGGAGAGAAGATGAAAAACAAATAAGGAAAAACATCCCTCCTGCCTGCCCTTTGGTAGCACCACAGAACCCAAATGCCTCCATCCTCCTTTCTTCTGAGGCCCCAGGTGGCCCACCCACTCCAACGGTCCCCTCCTACCACAGGAGTGTTCAGTTTGGAGGGCTGCTGACGAGTCAGGCTACCTGACAGGTGAGTCCTAGGGAACAGGAATTGGCACCAAGCAGAGAAAAGGACGTGCAGGAATGACCCAGAAGCTCCATGGCAGGAGTCAGAGTGCTGTTCGACCTTGAGACGGTCACCTAAACACATCACCCTGTGTGAAGTGGGACCCCGGCCTTAGCTTCTCTCAATGTTCCCTAAGTGAACTGAGATACTGTGAGGGCAGGGAGGTCAGGCCACAGAAATCTGGTGAAAGGCAGCTGGTTATAAAGTGGTCATGTTGCAGCTTTCTACAGCTCCAAAACCCCAGAACTGAAACCAAAGTCACCATAAAAGAAAAAAGTTCCTAGTGATTTGAGCTGTCCAGCCAAGGTACAAGCTGCTCCACTGAGTAGTGAGTTCTTTATCACTGGAGGTGTTCAGGCAGAGGCTCAGTCTTTCTGACAGGGCTTCTATAAGGGTGACTCTTACTTTGAGTGGGAGCTTAGGCCAAATGACCTGTGAGGTTCTGTTGACAGGAAGAGTCCATGGCCTTGGAGCTGAGGGCAGAGGCCCAACTCTTCCTTCCATCCACTGGCATCTGCTGGTGCAGCCAACCTTCCCACAGATGAGCCAAGTGGCCTGGTCATTGTTTTTCCTGGAAGCTTCAAGTAGATCGAACAGCAGACACCTAAGGGAAAACCCAATGTGTTTAGGAAACAGAGAACCACAACCAGTCCGGGGTAGAGGCCCTGTCTAGAAAGCCGATTTCTGCCTCAGGTGAAGGATTATGTTTTGAAAACCAGATTTAAAAAGCGGTTTTGTTTTCTCAAAGATCAGGGACAGAGAGGAGCAGTCTCTCTGGCAAGGAGAGGAGGAAGGTGCCAGGAGAAGAGAGCAAAGGACAGGCAACGCTGTGAGCTCCCAGCGTCAGGGATGTGCTCTGAGATCCAGGGCACTGAGAACGGGTCCCACCTGTGCTCCCCACGGAGTACCCCACGGACGCAGAGAACTGGACGGAAATCCAGCCACTCTCTGCTAGCCAAGCAGTACATTCCGCGGGATACAGGTACAGGCCGCCTGGCGGAGGTGGCTTTTTGCTAAGTCTCCCTCAGGTGCAGCAGCAGTCCTGCTCTACTCCACCCCAACACTGACCTTCTTTGATCTTCCTAAAGTACAAGTCTCATCGTGACCCTCCGAACTGAAACCCTTAAATGGCTGCTTATCTCCTACGGTGAAAACAGCAAATTTCTTAGGCTGGTTGACAAGGCCCTGCCCTCTCTCCAGTGCCTTTAACCCCTTTTCTTTACATCTCGCTGTACTCCAGCCGCTCACCTTACCTACCCTTCCCTAAACTCAGCACTCTGTATGTACTTCCCTGCTTCCTCAAGGGTCTTTCCAGCCTAGACCAGACAGGGAACTTGGTTGCAAACAACAGAAACCGACTCTGCCTCCTTAAGCAGATAAGAAATATTCTATAAAGCAAAATTCTGGTGGCTCAAGAGTTGACAGCAGGCTGGAGCAGAAGCTCCTACCACGGGCAGGAACCAAGGGACGCTAGATGGCAGAGAACACTCAAAGGTCAGTGACAGGGATCTCTGGTTAGAACAGTGCTGCTGGTTCTACCCTCCCCATCCACCCCTCACGCCCACAAACTACATACTTACTGCCGAGACTCTAGTTCAGGCCCATTGCTGTGAATGATTTGCCAACTGTCCCTGCCTTTCTTGACACTTTCTTGAGTTTCAAAGTCCCAAAGACCCCAATGGGGGCATCAGATTGACAGAGCTCAGGTTTCAAGGCCCACCCTCCCTCAATCCTTGCTTCAGGGAGGGCGGGGCAGAGAGATAAAACATCAGAAATTGGGCAATCAAACACATGACGAATGTCCGCTTCACTGTCCCCTTATCTGCTGCATCAATTCCCATTCATTCCTCAAAGGTCACTTCTGTAAAACCCTCCTCCAACCTAGGCGTGCTCAGATGCTCCTTCTGTGTTCCCATAGCACCCTGTCCCTTCCTCTGCCGATGTCTTATTTTATTAAAATCGTAGTGTTGTCTTCCTCTCCAGACTGTGATTCATTAGGAACTTAGAGCAGGGTGCACTCATCCATGTCCTCTTGTCTCTATCCTCTGTCCCCACACCAGTGTGTGCTATTCCTGGGACCTCAGTATGTTTTGAAGTGGATGACTGAATGAATATGTGTGTCCCCGAGTACCTCACACGGTAGAAGATCAACTTCTAACTCGTTAAGAGTGGGATTCTTACTATGAAGGTAGGATTCCAAGGAGAACTGAGGAGTGAAGCTAAGTTCTTAAGCTTACGGGTATTAGAGAGAAAAGCCTATTAGCAAGTGACCCTATTCCCTAAAAGGCTATGCTAGTCCATCTTCCAAAAGTTGCTCCCAAGAGGGACCTGGTGGGGTGCGCATCCAACTGTAACCATGATCTTAGTAGCTATAAATCTGGAATTGTGTGGGTGAAAATGAAAATGCTTACAGTCGTCAGGCCCCGTTTTGAAGGTAATTACACAAAGTCCTATTGCAGACACCTGGGCCGGGACTGCCCTGAGTGGCCTCCACAGGAGAGAAATGTGGGAGAGAAGCATCCGGAAAGATATGAAAGAGTAGCAAGAGCTGCTTAAAAGAGAAGGGAAGAACAAGAAGAGAAGATGAGGGAAGAAAGCAGCAGCAGAAAGAACACATAGAAACAAAGCCTGGGGATAGGGGCCGGAGCGGGAAGGTCGAGCAGGGAACACAGCCAAGGGCCGGGCCATAAATACGATGGAGAAAGAGGAGGCATGCTGTCATCTTGCTGCAGCCAGGAGAAGGGGGCCGAGAGAGGTGGACGAGTCAGTCATGAATGCCTACCTCAGTCGAGCAAACATCTATTCGTGCCAGGCACTGTGCTAAGGTACTAAGTATGTAAGGGTATATAATTGTATATAAAGATATACAAACCCCTTACCTCCCAGGGTTTACAGAGCAGTGAGGGAGACATACACAAAAACTAAGATTTTAAAAATTGTTTGGTAGATGTGTAGATAAGAAGAAAAGTTCAATGAGGACATAATGAAGGGTCACCTCTCTTGGCCCTAGAGCTCAGTGTTGAAGGATGAGATAGCCAAGGACACAAAAGTGAAAGTAGTTTCCTGCCAGGGGACATGACTCGAGCAGATGCATAGAGTCACGGGCCAATGTGGCAGGCAGGGACGCTAGACAAGCCTGAGAAGCAGTGCGGAGCCTCGTGCACCAGGCTGAGGAGCTTGGACCTGCAGGTGATCGGAGCCATCATAGGTTTTCCCAAGCATGACAAGATAAGATTTTCATTTTAGGGTTGTCACTTTGACTGCAGTGCAAGAAGGGGATTATCTGAAAAAAGACTGTAGCCGGGGAGAACAATTAGGAGTTGATTGCAATCGTCAAGGTGAAAGTGGCAGTGCCATTCCCTGAGATGGAGGGCGCAGAAGGAGAACGGTTAGCGGGAGGGAGGGGGATGATGGCGTGTTCGAGTCAGTGGAGTTTAGAATGTTTTTAGATCTCCCAAGGGCGCGTCTGTCTAACGGGCATTCGAATGTGAGCATCTGAAACTAAAGGGAGGGATGGTGGCTGGAGCCACGATTTGGGCTTTATCAGATCACAGTTTTAGTAAATGAAAGTGGATGAGCTCTCCCAAAAAGAAAACATGCACAGCCACGTAGCGGGCCCAGGCTGGAACTCGGAGAAACTCCAGTGTGTAAGGGATGCTGAAAAGAGGACCCTAAGGAGGAAAATGCAGAAGGCGAGTCAGGAGAGACGTAGGAGAACCAGAGGAGCTTTCAGTGCTTTATCCTTTGCTCTCTTCTTGACCTGCTAACCACTGGCCCCTAGACTATAAGTCCCTTAAACAAAGACTCAGGCCTTATTCATCTCCACTCCTCAATGACTGACACACCCAGAAAATGCTCTTTAAATAGCCTTGCAAACTCCCGAATCTCTGGTGGCACAGCAAAGTGCTAGGTCTTCAATAATTTGGGTGCCCAGGACCACTCTGGATCTCTAGGGTCACTGCCTGCAGGAGCATCCCCCTCTGTCCTAACTGAGAAGCAGCCTCAGGCCTCCCCTGCCCATGCCCTGGCTCACCGGCCCATGTTGCCAGCCAGATGTTCTCTCCGCAGAGTCAGCAGGGAGCACTCAGCGAAGCTCATTACTTTTGGGTTAATGGCCCAGACTCCCATCTCCCCCATGAGCCCACAGAGGCTGTTTGGAGTCCAGCCCCGATTCCTGTAAATGGAGAGCGATTTGCACTCATTCCCAAGATGAATCACTTTGTTTTAATTGCCTGTCCTTTTGCTGGCACTGCCACTGCCACGGCTGCCTGCTCTGCCTTTTGGCCGTCTGCTGGCAGGACACCCTTCCGGGCCCTGCTAATCACCAAGAAGAGAGGTATAAGATGAAAGAAGGAGAGGGAACCCCTCAGAAGGAGTAGGGCATGGCAGCAATGAGCCAAAGCCAATGAAAGTGACATGATTGTCCTTCTGGAACGCAAGCAAAGATCCCAGGCAGGCAGAGAGCAGCTCCCAACTTGTGGCCCCCTTGGAGGGTTGCTCCAGAGACCAGATGGCTAATGTGGTGAAAGCATCCAGCTCCACCTCCCCAGCCCCTGGAAGGAGCTTCCCAACCTGGAGTTTCTCTGAGCTGGATTGACCTGGGAGACCACGGGAGGAGGAAGCTAATAATGAACATGAAATTGCAAGACCCAGAATCAGTTCCTTGAATTTTGGTATAAAATCAGTGGCATTCAGGAAGAATGTACCATCTTCCTTCTCAGGCAGCAATTCCAGGAGACCATGTAGGATGGCAGCCATGTTTTCTTTGCATCTACAGGACGGCTCATTCTAGTTCTGTGGGGAGAGTCTTGCCTGCCATCCCCAAATGGAAGAGCTCTAGCCAGGTCTCTGGCTTCTGACATGGTGCTGGCACCAGGCCTCAAAAGCTGTTTCATGCCAAAGCATGGGGAAAGATTCTTGCATTCCCTCTAAATAAAGGAGAGAGCACAGCCACCAGCAGCCCAGGAGCATGCTCACTCGCCACAAGGGAATGGACTTGTAACCTCAGGTCCTAACCTGGCTAGAAAGGGGAGATGTGGGGCAGACAGAGGAATTCTTTGCCAGGAGAGAGTGACTCTAGGAGATCCTGATCCCTCCTTCCTCAGCTTGCCAATCAGGAGGCACTCAGGGTGCCTGCGGCAGAGGGATGGCTTAGATGACTCTGGAGGGCTCTTCCTGCCTGAGGATCCTTGGACTCCTAGAAATTCAAGGTGCTTCACACATGTGACCTGGGCAGGGATGATGAGGGAACAGTGGTCACTCCTCAGCACACGATAACTAAGCCTCTGGGCAGGAGTTTCCCGCCCCAGCCCAGCCATCTCTCAAGAGTCTGTGGAGTCGAAGGGAAACTATGATAGCTTAAAACCCCCAGCACAGCAGGCTTCCCTCGAGCTCTTTCTGCCTTCTCTCACCTCCCCGATGTCTTCACCTCGTGCAGCATGAGGACTGCCCCTCGGCCCCCCCACCCCACGCAATTCCCTTTCCTCTATGACAGTGCATCCTGCAAGGCCGAGCCTCAGTGGCCATGTTTGGAATTTGCCAAGAAGCGTCCCCTTCTTGCTGGAGGAGACAGGCCATGGAGGCTGCTGGACCTCAAGGCAGCCGTGTAAGAACAGCCAACACCTGCACCTCTCCATCTGCGTCCCACATCGCTGTCACTTTGGGAAGCAAGTCCAAGGGCAGGGAGACCTGGGCTTCCTGGGGAGGGGTCTCTCTGAAGGAAGAAAGGAGACTTATTCAACAACTATTTCTTGAGTGCCTACTGTGTGCCAGGTACTGTTGCAGGCATGACTGTATACAAAGCATGCAAAGTTCCTGCCTACCTTCCACAGCTCATCATTGGCCCAAGCCTGAGAGGCAGCTCCTGAGGAAAATTGAGAGAGGAGTGAGCCAGGGCTAGGCCCCAGCCCCAGGCAGGAAAGAATGGGCACAGGCTGCAACCCCAGCCCAGCACCCTGCCCAGAGGGCCTGCAAGGGTCACTGTGCTAATATGAATCCCCTCTTCTCTCCCCGCTCCTCCCCCTCTCCCCTTCCTCCACCAAGCTTGTACCACAAGTCTCCAGCTGACTGCTCTATTCATGACTTGGAGTCTTGAGTCCATGCCTGCCAGAACGTCCTGATAACCTAGTCCCTTGATGCAGAGACCCCAAGACAGTCCCTGGGGGCAGAAACTCATAGGGAATGCTGACCCAGGTTCTAAAGGCTGAGATAGAAGAAAACAGGGAGAAGCTGTGGGAGGCAAGGAGTTAACCTTACACTGCAACTGTCCAGGTTAAACTGCACGAGGTAATGTGTGTGCAAGCTCCAAGCAGAAAGCCTGATGCACGTCGGTACTCGATAAATATTAATCTTCCTTCCTTTCTTCCTTCCTTGGCTCCACGGGACAATACCTCCAATTTAAATGCCTTATTAAGCATTTATAACATCACTGATAGTAATAAGATTCATAAAAATTCAAATCGTAGGAACTTTGCTTCACCCTTTCGGCTTCAGATCAGAGAGCTACGCACCTCACCTATGCTGAGAAAGGGAGGGGGCCAGTATCCCTTGGAATTCTCTCACCCCCATTTAGGCTTTTAATTTAGATTATCTCACCCCTTTGGATATCCTTGAGTGTCAACATGAGCATTTCATCTGCCCCCGAATGTGGCTGAGATAGATAATGGATGAATAAAAAGATGGTGCCCAACCCCCCCCCCCCCGATTCTCGCTTTCTCTGGCTGCAGTTCCAAGAGCCCCGCTCGGCAGACGCTGGACAAGATGCCAAGGAACTCTCCCTGTGCCTGTCCTGGGTCCTGGCATCTGCTCTCAGGCCCTGTCCTCTTCTCTACCCCTTTTCTGCTCTTCATTTTCTTCTAATGGATCTCTCCCGCATGAATTCTTAGCACCTGCAGACATATGCATTGATTTGGATGAAGTCTTTACATATTGCCATCGATTTAAAAAACACCAACAACAGTGAGCTGAAGCTCAAATGTGATAAAACAATAGCTTCAGCTCACAAATACTCAGCCTCCCAGAGGAATTCTGAGCACTTAACAAGTTCTTTTTTGCACAGGAAACCGTGGCCACCCAATCCTAGGGAAAGTAAGACAGAGTGAAGTTAACGCTTGGGGAGAGATGGGGTGATTATTTGACAAGGTAAGAGGGAGGAATTAACATTTTTGAAGTAATCAGTAAATGCATCTCCTTCTTAAAAGACACCCACCATCACTCCCAGTTGGGCCAGAAGTGAAAAGTAGACTCCGTGTGCCAGTTTGCAGGACTTGGCTCAGTGCCCAGAAGACATGGGTACAAAATATGGCTCATGCACTTCCTCTGCGCCTTCTAGGCTTCCAGTGGTCTTTTGCCTACCTCTGTCTCTTCCCCACCACCCCTCCCCGTTCTCTTGAGCATTGATTTACTTCTCCCCTTCTGCACCTGGCTCCTAAAAGCATGAAGGTCTCAGCCTCAGAAGCTGGAGACTGGGTGACCAAGGACACTTTGGTCTCCTTTCATACCAGCCTTCCTTGCCCTGTTCAGCCAAGTCTTTTAGTTTCTGCCTTGGAGAGTCTCCATTCCTCTTTCCAGGCCCTCCTGTTTGTACTTATCTGACCCTCCGCCAGCCTGCTGCACTCACTGGCTGACTTGCTTTATTATCTGGCTCCTGATCTCGACAGGAAGTGCTCTGTTCATCCTCAGGCTCCCCCGTTTCCCACTGTAGCCCACACATCACCCTTGCAAACCTTTCCACACCATTCCCTGCCTGCCCTCAGCCTCACTCCCCACTTTTCCTTTTATTTGATTCTTTCATTTCCCTTTACAGCATTTAGAAACCTGCTTTCAGACAAGTGGCTCTCTTCAGTGTATGTGTGTGACCCCTTGTCTGACCTGTCTCGCTATACAGCCAGACTGAATTGTTCTGTTCATTAGCAGGTGCAAGCAAGCAAACTGACTGTATAAAACCACCAATGAGAGTTTGGTGAACTGTTTCAAAATCTCTTATTGATGCCCTGAGCTAGTGTTCCAACCTGCTAAGATCCCACCAAAAAGGAGTGGGGGGCCAAGCTAAGGACTAGAGATAAGAGGGCTGTGCATTTAAACCCTGGCTTTGTTACTTCCAGATTTGTGTATCTGGCTAAAATACTTGGTTTCTTGAGAGGTCCTCTATACTGACAGAAGAAAATGATAGTTTTGTCTTCTCATTTCCCAGATATCATAGAAGGACATATAGATCTTCTTCATAAAACATTTTGGTGGTTTCTTTGGAGGTTTTTGGAGGAAGAAGCTGTCTGATGATGTTGCTCTATATTCACTCTTCCCCTTCCCACCAGCCCAGGACCCCAAGACAGAAGCAAGTTTTCTACCCAGTAAAACCCATGTGCAACCCCATCATGAGGCAGGATAAAGGGAAAAGGTAGACCTTAGAGGACTCCATGCCAGAAGATATGGATTCTGCCCTCGGGAAATGTCCAGTCTGGGAGGGTACACAGGTGCAGAGAAGGGCACATACGCAGGGACGCAGAAATAGCAAGTAAAGGCGGTAACACTTCTTCTGTGGAGAAAATATAAGACAGTGAAGGGGCAAATGCAAAGGCTAGGGGAAGGCACGAGTATACCACCCCAGGGCACTGCCCCTGCCCTGTCTGGCTTTGCTGATAAGAACCCACAATTCCCATTGCCCTGGGCCACAGCTCTTCTCTCCCAAGGGAACAGATGAAAGACCCAGACCACTGCCAAGGTCTGGGAGCCCTGCCTTCTGAGGCCGCTACCTAAAGAGTCAAGGGCTACCTGAGGGCAAAGGGCCAGAGCTTCTTGCTCAGACTACTTTTCATCGAGGGTAAACAAGTTCTCTGACAGTCAGAGCAGAGTCCTGAGATACAGGCGTGTGTGGGCCCCGCTTGCTGTGGGGCTGGCACACCCACCCTTTTTCCTTCTTGCTCAAAGGGACCTGAGGGTCTTTCCCATTCTACCTGACCCAACCGGAGCTGTCCTAAAAGAAGGCGGGAGGGATGTGAAAAGAAGAGAGGCAAGGAAGATGGGAAGGTGCAAACCTGGCCATTCCAGTTCTAGCCACTGAGCTTTTCTGGAAAAGGAAAAATTCAGGAGAAAGACTGGGAAACTTTCGATGTCACAACTCTCCCCACAGTGTCCAGCACAAAAGAAGTGTCTTTAAGGCCTATTGGGTAAGCTTTGGCAAAACAACCCCTAAACCACTGCGCATCCTTCTGTCCCTCCTTTACTCAGGCTGGGCTGTCCACAGCCTGCCAGACAGGAAAGCAGTCTTCTCCCCATTCATCCTGTCTGGGCCTGGTGCTCCCTGCAGCCAATTTGCGACATTACAGAGCAGAACAAAGCAATTGGACTCAGCCTACTCCAAGGTCCCAGATCCCATCCCCTGCTCAGCAGGAGGGCTGGATGAGGCCTAGGGCATGAAGCTGAGAGCCTGAGAGTGGCCAAAGGGGGTTACTGATAAAAACAGTAGAGACGTGGCCCTGGCATTTGTATGTACACACACAGCCCCTTTTACCCAGATTTGCAGAAACCCATCTTTTTCAGATATGAAGATATGCACATAACACTCATAAAAGCAGAGATGCACGCTTTGAGATCCTGAGGCACTTCCCCCACCCCCCATGTAATAGAAAGTCCTATAAAATCACATAACACCACCCCACCTTGCTCCTCCCTCCTGCAGGGTGGGCTTCTCCCAGAAAGCAGTCTAGCTAGGGCCCAGGGCTAGAGGAGAACCTGGCACTATTTGCATTTTTCCCAGGAAGGGAGTAGCACTGGCAGCCCACTCCCCTCACATCCCACAGACTGACAGCCTGACGACCCATCCTCGGTTTGGTCTGGCTGCTCTGGGAAACATGTCCTCCCCCGTCCCTTCCCAGACAACCTCGTGGCATCCCGATGGTTATTGGCTCCAGCCTATCAAACTAGATCCTTGGTCCCTGAGCACAATACTACCGGGTAGACTTGCCCCTCCACCCCCGAACAGAGAGGACCCAGGCCGTTATTCTTTCTCTGGGTATCCTCCCAGCACCTATTTTCAGTCCCTGCTCCATAGTCTTCCAAAAAGTCACCTCTGATTAACTCTTTTTGTTCTAAATAACATAGCTCCTCAGCACTCAGGAAGAAGATTGCTTTCTATTTATTGCTTGTTTTCTGCCCTTGCTTCAGGTCTGACTCTCCTATCAGATGAGAACTTCCTGATCCTCCAAACATGTCCCCTCCCTCCAGGGTCCTGTAATCCTGTCCAGGCAGTGGACTCATGAGAGGGAGTCCACTGCCTGGATGACACGATTTTCCAGACCTCTGCCATTGGTTTGCAGAGGACCCTGAAGGAGACTGGAGCCCTTGGGAAATAGTGATGACATGGGGCTGGAGCCATTTGGGTTCCAAGAGTTAAGAGCTTTTCCCAGAAATGACTGTCTAATTACAGGCATGGCCTCCGTGGAGAGCAGCTCCCCATCTGGTTTCTGAGGTAGGAGATGCTTCTCGCTCATTTCCTTGAACTCCCTGAGGAGAGGCATCCTGTGCCACAGAATAGAGGAACATGTAACAGAGCCATCAAGGTGAGGACAGTCAGACAGGTGCCCTGGAGGGTAGGAGTCAGAAAGGAGAAAGGAAGAGGAAAGAGGGCAGGAGGGGGAGAGGTGGAGTAAACAATAACAGAAAGAAAGGTAATAAGAAAAGAAGAAAAACAGAAAAGGGAGAGAAAGATAAAGACGGACTTAAAAAAAAAAGCTGTGACAGAATCAGAAAGCAGATGACCCAGAAACACAGACTAAGACAAGGACGAAACTCTAAGAACTTCTCCATCGGAAGCTTTAAGAAATGTTCTCAGCAATTGACGTGTCCGAGGTAGGGGTGGGAATTTTAGGATTTTAGTACCTATTACTGTTCTATACATTAAATCGTCTAACCCTGGAACACCCCTAAGAAGCAGGCACCACTGTTAATGCCTTTCTACGGATCAGGAAACCCCAGAGTAGAGAGGTGAAGAGGCACAGGTCACACAGCTGATGCACGGCAGGGCTAAGGTTGAAATCCTGACGTGACTCCAAAGCTCGTGCTCCTTGCATCAGCCTCCCCCGCTGCTGTCCAGCTCTGAGAGCTCGCTCGCTTGCTTCCCCGGCATTTCAGCGAGCCTGAGTCTGGGCCTGCTGGGCGCCCAGCACCGCCACAGACACCGCCACAGACACGGCCTCCACCCCACAGGGTTTACAGCCTGACCAGGGTGACCAGGGCTCCTCTAATATGTGACGGCTTCGTCTTGAATCTCTCAGCCAATAGAATCCTCCTAAAATGTAAATAACTGTCCCTTTGCTCCAAGGTCATGCTCAAGTGACTGACAAGGATGGAAAGGAATTTAAACCTCTTTCGCCGTCACCTGTTCTAGATCCATCGACTCCCAGATCAGGAAATTTTCTTACGGACATTCTTAGTCTGCTCTAAGTCTCTGGTCCTTTATAAAGCATTTCTTTTGGGAAGATGGGACTAAACAAGGAAAAGAGGACGGTCAAGAGGTTGTCTGGAGTCTGCGCTTTTCACCCAAAGGCCCACTTTCCCTGAAAAGCCACAGACATCTCTTCTTCTGCTGACAGCTCACGCAGTGGAGCCAGTTGGGGGGAAGGGCAGAGGTGAGAGGGACAAGACTGATTTGAGCAGAGGAGAGGAATCCGAGTGGAGACTGAATGAATGCTACAGAGGCCGCTCCCCGAGGCCAGGAGCAGAGGCTCTCCCTCCTCACGCAGACTCAGGGCTTCTTAGAGAAGACACACCTCCCCCTAACCAAGCTGGCGAAAGGGCAGGGAGCAGAACGGCGTCTGGGTTGTGTTGAGGTCTTGAGAATTCCCTCTTCAGAGATTTAAACAGACTAGAACATCTAGAACATCGTCAGTTTCCCATGGATTACTGAAGTCTTGCCTAGAGGCTGGGGGAAGGAGTCAGTGAGCTCTCAAGGTCACTAAACAAAAATGTATTGTGAACTACTCAGACAAAGATACAAAGAATGAGATCATGAGCACATGTACAGCCCTTCTTCGCTTAAATCAAACTACTAGCACACCACTGAAGACCCCGCTTCTTTCCCTGGTGTCGTGCTCCTGTTCCTTCCCCAGGTGACCGCTCCAAGGTGTTCTCCACCCCAGATTCCTGCCCCTTCTATGGGGACCAGGACAAAGAAGTTCTTCGTGTGCCTTTCGCATCAGGACTCCATTCACCCGGGGCTGTCTACTCCCGCCCTGCTTCTCTCTCTCCCTTCCCAGATGGCTAAGCAGGCAATCAATATTTATGCGACGCCCCCAGGCCTGATGGACAGGGAGACCCAGCAGACAGAGGCAGAGTCGCCATTCCCAACATGAGCAGGTTTTAACTCAGACACAAAACAGGTGACCTAGGTATCTGGTGCCTCAGGCTGGGCTGAGGTCAGCATGAGCCAGGAGCCAACCAGACCCTGCGATTTGGGTGGTCAGGTCTGATGTGCGTTCCTTGTCTCCCGCAGCATCTGCCAGAGGTTTATGGCTCCTGTTTACTCAGGTGGTTGGCAGAGTGAAACCCCTGGGAGAGGCCGAAGGGAGAATAATAAGCAGTGTATTTCCTGCCGTCGTGCACAGCAGCAACACGGCTGCCTGGCTGGAGGGAGTTTGAGAGAGACGCACCGCGCCCAGCGCCACAGTCCAGCCACCAGCAGCCCTCTCCTCCTCAGCGCACTGCGTGTCGCTCTCCCGAAGGGACACCTGCTCTCCAGCATTCCACCTGGGTTACTTCACCTCCTCTCAGTGTGGCCTCTTGGTTCTGGTCCCGCTGGTCAGGCTCCATCCTCTTCAGGAAGCTTTCTCATTTAAGCATCCCTGGCCCTGAGCACTCATTTCCCACATTCCTTCAGTTCTCACACAATTAATTGACACATGGTAATTTCCTCCTGTGAAAACATAGTCTTGTGTGCTATGAATGATCCCCCGCCACACTGTAAGCTTCCAGAGAGCAGGAACCATGGCTGTTCCATCCCAGGTAGCTTTTACAACCATTTTCACAAGTGGTTCCATAAGTGTTGAGTGACTGAATGATCTCTGCTTCCACATCTGCCTAAGGGTTTCTCAAGGTTGGGGCTACCTGTGTCTTATTTTTTCTTGGAATCTCCCAGAAGTCAATAAAGAAACATCCATTCCTAATTGTTGAGTGAGTGGAGAAAAACCCCAGAAATGTCTCTGCAGCTGGCCCCCTCAGCCTTTCCTCGCACCCAATGCTCACCTGCCCACCCACAGGCCCTCCCTGAGCAGCAGGAGTGGCAGCTGGTATAGCTTCATCATGTACCTCTGAACCCTTGGCTAATCCCACTGTTGTTTGATGGGCTTGATTTGAGGGTTTATCTACCCATGTGCCAGTCTTCACAGAGTTTGTATAAAAACCACCCTAAGACAACAAAAGCATGCCGCACGCAGCTTTCCTGTTTCCATACTAACACAACGCTTCTACCATATATTTCATCTTCATAGGCATGTCTCCACTGTACCCAGTCCAGGGGGCGCTGCTGCTGACCCGGCCCTT
Organism: Pteropus medius; assembly: GCF_902729225.1. Lineage (NCBI taxonomy): Eukaryota > Metazoa > Chordata > Mammalia > Chiroptera > Pteropodidae > Pteropus > Pteropus medius. The sequence continues at coordinate 2,896,607 of NW_024349227.1, read as the reverse complement.
GCCATCTGATGAGAGCCGCGCAGCCTCCCACCCGTCAGCACCCAGATGTAAGCAGCACTCAAGCTCTCCTTATCTTGGGTTCTCTAAGGGACCATGTGGTTACAGCTGCCACATTCTGAGAACTTAGCACAGACTTAGCACAGACAGGCACCCTGCTAAGCGCATGTCTGCGTCATCACACATCTTCTCCACGGAAAGAATCTATAAGGAAGGAAAACCTATTTACATATGAGTCACTTGAGACTTAACAAGGTTAAATAACTTGTCCAAAGACTTGTAGCTAGTAAGTGCCATGTGCAGATTCAGATCGACACCAATACCAACAACCTCTCCACTGTCCTGCTTCCAGTAAACTGTCAACACCATCATCCAGCTTATTTTAGTTCTATGTCTTTATTTTTAATAGATCATATATTTAAAAAGTACAATACTTGTACATTACTAAAGAGCATACCACGAAAGTTTTCCTCCATACTTGATCCCCGAACACATAGTTACTCTTCCCAGAAGCAACACATGTTATCTGCATCTCCTTCCATATATATATTATGCAAAATAAGTCATTATGTATAAATATTCTTTCTCCCATCCTTTTAAAACAAATGACAGAATATTATACACATTGCTCAGTGCTTGCATTTTTTACTAAACAGTATGTTCTGGGAATTATTCCATACCCATACAGGCAGTGCTCTTCATTTCTCCCGGTAACTCCAGAGTATCCTATCCCATGGTCTACAAATCTATTTAACCAGTCCCCTATGATGGACTGTTATGTCATTTCCAATCTTTTGCTATGGAAAAGAATGTTACAGTGAGAAATTTTGTACATAATGTCATTGTACCCATGTGCAAGGGTATCTGTAGTATAAATTCCTAGACGTGGAATTGATCAGTAAACTATGGAATGAAACATTCTCAGGGGGAAGTAGAATAGAATGGTGAGGAGTAGCTTCGTATCTTTCACCCTGGCTTTGTCACTTACCAGCTGTGTGACCTCCAACAAGATGTGTAACCTCACTAATCCTTGGTTTCCTAGTCTGTTAAAGTATTTGCCTCCTTGTAGGGTAGCTGTGAGGGTTCAGGTAAAAGAGGTAACGTATATAAAATGCGCAACACAAACCTGGCTCATGGACGTATTGATGAGATGGAGCCATGATCGCTTCCCCTGTCAGCTCCCTTTCCTGGGAAAATATCTCTGTCACTGCTCTGTCCTTCTCGCCCTCTCCAACCCCTTCCTCCATTGATGTATTAAACCCCCAATGCTTCTTCACACCATCTGCCTGCTATACAAGTTCTTTGTGTAGTTCCACGTGCCCCTTGCCCACCAGAAAATAAGTTCCTGGAAGAGAGAGACCCTCTTACTCATCTCTGAAACACCCTCGTAGCTGTCACCGGTCCTGGCAGATGCTTGGTAAAGATCTGCTGAATTGAAGTCAGTTCTGGAAAGCAGCCCTCACAGCTCAACCTCCCAGATTCTCGGTACTTTAGCAAAGAGAGACAAGAGTCACCTCCAGCCAGAAGACTAAAGAGGCGGTCAGCCTCCCTCTCCTTTTTGGTGAGGGTTGGTAATCAGGAAAGGTTTTTGATCTTGCCACATTTAAAATCCCCAGCTTCTGCACCCACATCTCCCACAGCCACCCACACACTGGAGCCTGGTATAAAGCGTTCAGATACTCTACCGCTAGGAGGGGGTGGAGAATCCTCCCTGGCCCCTGGCCATCCCCTCCCTCCTGTGTCCCCACTTTGGACTGCACACCGCCAGGGAGATCATTGCTAGGGACCGTTGCCCAGTGAGTGTAGGGAGGTGGGAGGAAATCATTTCAATTTCTCTGGAAGCATAAATGCTTTTTTAATTGCTGTCAAAGGCAGCTCCTCAGGAATGTATTATTTATACCTACTGAAATGAAGGAGAGAGAAAAGCAGCAATGTCTCCTTTGCTGGCGGCTGCCCTCCCTTCCCTGGCCTCCCCTCCTACGTGATAGACTCGGGCCCTGAGCCTTCCCCTTTCGGAGCTGGGGGCGTGGGGGACTTCCTCCTCTCCCCACTCCCCCTCCCCACGTCTCTCCTCAGCTTCCTTCTCTTTCCGTCTCTCCCACTGTTCTTCTGTGCCCTGCCTTTCCCCCTGCTCCTCAAGGTGTGTCTTCCTGCCTTGCATGCGGTGTCTCTGTCCCCCTCGGTCCCTGCCTCTCCGTGTCCGCCAGCCTCCGGCTCTCTAACCTCGCCTTGCTTTTCTTTACCTTGCTTGTATACCCTTTGGCGCCCCCATCTTTATCCTGAATTTTCACCATTTAGTCATTTTTCATTTTCTCTTCTCCCTTCTTTTCCCATTCCAGCGCCTCTAACCGCCACATTCTAACTCTTTCTTGGCCTCTCATTCTCTCCTTTTTCTCTTTGGGGTCTTCAACCCTGGGTTATTTTTCTCCAGCCAGCTGAGAGCCTGGGCTATTCATGCAGTGTTTCCTGACCCCTAAACTTGTCATATAGAAATGTTTATTTCTACCCTCCTCTTATACCCAGGTCTCTACCCATTCCTCAAATTCCAAGCCTTTATCCATGGTTTGTGCCAACTGGTAAAGTGAACTTCCATCTATCCTACTGGCTCTATTTGGGGCTGACACTAGCAGAGCCCAGAAAAGCTGTCCCAGAGAACTCGAGGTGTAGAAAACCCCAAGCTCCTCCCTTCCCTCAGGTGGGGGTCTCATCCTTGGTCATCAGTGGATTCTCCCTGCAGAATGTGTGAACTTCGCCTCTCTCCTTTGCACTGGAAGCTGCCAAGAGCTGCGGTGTGGGCTGGACGCAGGCTGTCCAGCACCTGTGACTTTAAGAAAGCACAAGGTTTAAGGTACCACCAGCTCCCTCCTCCTCCCCCAGCTGGGGGGTGAGGAGGAAGCAAAGATGGAGATCCCCACTGAGCCCCCTCCAGAGCTGCTCATAAATAATGGCTGATCTTCCCTTGAGGACAGGAACTGTTCTGCTCTGGTGGAGCCTGGGAGAAGGGAGACCAGGCTCATTTATCCGTCTCTTCCTGTGCTCTTGCCAGTGAGAAAACACACCTCTTTTCCCTTCTTTCCTGGCCTATTTCTCCCTCCCAGAAATCTGGGAGAAAAAGGAAACGGAGTGAGGAAGAGTCGAGGGCTCCAGTCTCCTGCTTCCTCTGAGGCTCTATGCCGCCACCCACAAATGTTTAGTGAGCAGCTACTGAGTGCTGTGGGCCTAGAGCAGCAAAGCGCACCCATCCTTCGTCCGGATCCCCCAAGGCCACTCCACAGAGCAGGGGACTTGATCAGAGAGCCTCAGCCCACATCTAAAGGGCCAGAGCTATGCACCCGAAAGTAGCTGTTGTGAAAGCAGACCTAGCTTGTGCTGTTTGCATGGTTTGGAGTTCGAGACCAAAATGCAGTGAATTTCTCAAATCTCCCCAATTCCTGCTTCTCTTCTCTTGTGCTGAGGCTTTAGCGGCTTCCCTCTCTCCTCCCGAAAGTCCTCACCTCTGGGCACCTCACGCCCTACCAGTCAAGCCAGGTCACAAGTGCTGGCCGAGTCTGGCTCAGCTCAGCTGAGTCTGACCCTCCTGACCTGGTTCTGCACCAGTGCTTCAAACAGCTTTATCTCCATGGCCTGGGCAGGTAGTGCTTGAAGCTGTGGGAGCAGATTTCTCCCGAGACTCTGAGGCTGCACCCTGTCACTACACGATATCACATTCCCACCTTCACTCAGCCAGGCCGTCTTCAAGCCCCACAGCTTACTTACCTGAAGGACACACCACACTGCCGCCATCACTATTATGGGGAAGAACCACCCACCCCCTAACCACGGCCAAAGGCAGACTGGCTGGGCCCCTAGGCTGCCTTAAATACTGCCGTGGGGTTAAGCTAATGCCAGGCCTGGCTCGTCATGAAGACGTGGGGAGGTGGGTAGGGGTCTGGAGAAGCATGTTGTCTCTGGTCTAATCATCGCTGCAGCAGAAAAACAATAACCAAAGGTTTTCGGCAGGCGGCCAGACCCGGGGCCTCGCCTGGGGTCACCCCATGCTTCCCGCAACAGGCCCGTGAGTTGCTGCCAACACGTGGTCGCTCTCTTCATCTCTCCTGCTCGCTCTTTTCTGTCTCTTTCCTTGAAACTCTCTTCTGTGCCTCTTCGTATTTTCTCATTTCCTTTCTTTCTCCCATTGTCCTCCCTGCTTCCTCCCTCACTGCCCTTCATCCCTCCCCACCCTCCAAATCCACATCACCTTCCCTCCTGCAATTATATTTAGCTCAGAGCTGGAGGTTTAGAAAAAAGCAAAAAGCTGCTGGAGCTGGTGTCTAGTCTTGAAGGGTCTATCAATGTTTCCATTACAAGCTCCATTGGGATGAGTTTATAATTGAGCTATTTCCTTTCCTTAGGCACCAGGCCCTGGGCTGAGTGCGGGCTAGGAGGGGACCTCCAAGTATGCTGGACTATTCTCCCCAGAGGTGAGTAAGCTCTTCAAGAGAGAACTGAACTGCAGGTTAATTTAAAGGGTGGATTTGGAGCCCAGGAGACCAGACAAGTCAAGACGCTGCCATGGATTAGGACCTCCTGGAGCAAGGAGACAGAGCCCTTCTTAGCCATAGGTGAAGCCAGCAGTTATTCGTAATGTGACCTGAGTAACTTTGAAAGAGTCCTTTCCCCAAAACATCTCACCAGCCTGCTGTGGTGTCTGTAATCCCCACCACTATAGCCGTGTCTTTATGTTAACCCAGTCCAATACCTCTAGAAGACCTCCTATAAAATCATATCCAACATCTGAGGGACACTTTACAGTTAACTGCAGGGTTCGAACACACTACGACTTTTGATCTTCACAATTATGACATCAGGATAAGTTACTAGAATGTCGACGTAACTTGCTTGAGGAACCCAGTTTAGCGAGTGGTACAGCTTGAACTTGAACTCAGGTCTTTCGTCTCTAACTTTCGTGCTCCTTTCACTGCAGTGAATGACCCCTGAGCCAGCCCGCCCCAGTAGGCCATCAGCCACCAGGATCCACAGCTGGCAGGTCAAGAGCTCCAGCCGTGGGATCAGAGACCTGGCTGGAGTCCTGGTTCTCTTACTTAGTGCTGCATTACCTTCAGCAAGTCGCTTCGCTTCTCTGAGTCTCACGGAGGCTATTGAGAATTAAAGAGCATGTTTTTATGCACAAAAAAAAGAGCTTTGTAATAAATCAGATCAGGGTGATCTGATCATAAATTCCTAACTGGGCAGATCAAGGTGGGTAGTCACACTCCAGCAATCAACTTCTTTAGTAAAAGGTTATCTTTGCCTTAAGCCAGCTCTGTCCATTGTTCTTGTACGCCTAGGTTAATACACCTTTGAAATGTCAGACTAATCCTCTTTTTCAGGCCCCTGGAGGTGTAACCACCCTCAAGGGAGCACAAGATCCTATTACCTGTATAGCATCCCTATGTCCGTAAATGTTAAATACTGTCTATCTTGTAACCCACCAATGTAAGAAATATATCTCTTCATTTTGATTTTTATCCAACCATAGGGATTTCTCCTCCTTACTTTGTCTACCTCCTTAATCTACCACCAATGGATTTCATTAATTTTCCTTACATTCTCTCCTTTGATTCCAAGTGAATAAAAAGAGATGCCAAGCTCCATTCTCCAGAGCAGTTTGAGAACTTTTTTCAGGGCATGTCCTCAGTTTAGCTGAAGTAAACTCTTGTAAAATTTTCAATAGGTTTGGATGTTCTTGTGTCAACATTCTAAATGTTTGATACATAGTAGGAGTTCGAAAAGGGTAATTAGTATCACTAGTATGTTAACATAGAGCACAGATCTCTGACGGTATGGGACAGGGAAAGGCACCTTTCAAGGGGGAGAATAGCAGGGTCTGGAGAGGTAGCTTGTGCCTATAGTGAACAATCTTTGCTACCCAGAAGCTTTCTTTATGTTTAACCTGAAGATCTCTGATATCATCTAAGCTGTATTCACTACCCTTCCCTGAACCCCGTTTCTCCTCTTTGCTGTTTGATTTTTTATTTGCCTTCTTATTCACATGGCCTCTTGGAAAGAGCTGTGGACCTAGGAGTCAGCCTTATTTGAATTCCAGCTCTATTACTCACAATGGAATGACCATAGCCTTAAATTCTTTGATACTCAGTTTCCTCATCTGTAAAGTGAGTACAATAATGCCCTGTCATTGAGAGGATCAAATGAAATGATGGATGGGAAGCAGTTTTGTAAATTGTAGACTGCTGTACTCCTGCGAAGGCTTATCATTAATTCCCCTTATTTGTCAGACACCAAAGAGAGAAGAGCTAGGGAAAGCAGCAGGACTCCAGGTCAAAGCTGGAGACTGTGAATTATAACTCTGCCTTCTGACTCTTCAGATGACCTTGGGAAAGCCACATAATCTCGGAGCCTCGGTTTCCCATCGGTGGAGGAGGACTCATTAACCATGTGCCTGTTTCAGCTCAAGAGAGGAGTTGCTCGTAAACAGTGATTGCTCGCTCACTTTTAGAGATGCTCTGAGCTCACCACTGCCAATTACTGTTTATTGAGCACACATGAGGCATTCTCTTGGGCTGGATAAATAGACCTTTCAAAGGCGTGGGCCTTGCCCAGGAAGAGCAGCCAACCTCATCCAGTCCTGCCAAGGAGCTGAGCAAGGCTCCATCTCACTACACACGTGCTCTGCTCTTGAGCAGAAATAACAGCTGGGTCTCACCCCCGGCACAGGCCACCAACACCCAGTGGGACCCTAAGTGATCAGAAAGAAAGAAGGGCTTCTTCCTCGCGTCTGGGTCTACTCGGCCACCAAGAGCTGCTGATCTCTGCTTCTCAATGTCTCTTACAACTGGCCCTTCTTTGAGCTCCTGCCATCCTCCTAGGGGTGTCTCAAGGTGACATTATTGCAGTAACCTTCTAACTGGTCCCCACGGTTTTGGCCTTGCTTCTCTTCTATCCATCCCACTCACTGCTGTCAGATTAATCTTCCTAAAATACTATTTTAGCCTCTTAGTTCCTTGGTATCTTCAGTTATTCCCTGTTGCCTAAAGCATAAAGTTCAAGCTGGATACAGTAGGACACTTCAGAATCAAGGGAATCCTGGTTCTGCCCTTCATGGGTGGGCTACTTCAACCTCTCTGAGTGTCAGTTTCTTCAACTGCAAAATGAGGTCAATAGCACTGATATCCTACAACTGTAATTAAACTTTAAAATATATGTAAGGCACTGTGCCTAGCTGTAGAAGTTATTCAGTATACATCAGCCTCCTTCCACTTTTCTTGGTGTTACTGCCCTCCATGAGTCCTCCAGCAAGGATTACAGTGTGTGCCTAACTGCACAGCCACTTGGGAATTCTGGGAAATGGACATTGACAACCAATATATCACATTCCTAAGGACCAGGAGGGCACCGAGAAAAAGATTTTGGGATTGATGCTCAGGCTTAAGGCTTCAAACAAAAATGGAAGGTGAAGTCTGCCCCAGGTACTATGAGCATGGGGAGCCCTAGAAAAGCAGAAGACTCATGCTGAGGAAAGGGCATGGGTTCTTGATATATAAGACTTTTTTTTTTAGATAACTGAACATATCTTTTAAATGACCTTGGCTCAGCACCTGGGGAACCTGGTCTCTGTTCTTGCAAAGAAAAGACTATAAAACCAAACGACAGGCAACATCAGCTGCAGAGCTCTTGCTTCAGCGGCCAGGAGCCATGAGGAGAAGGGACATGAGGACAATGGCATATGGCAAAAGCAGCAGCAGCAGCAGCAGCATCGAGATGACTTTATTTACCACGTTATCAAAAACCGCAATGTCTGCCAAGAAAGAGTATGAGTCATCGGGACCCACAGGAAAAAGGGGTCAGAGATGTAGGGTGGGGTAGGCAGTATGACATGGTGAGAAAAGCAAGTATTTTAAGGACCCATGGGTTCAAATCCTGACAAAGCTCTGGGGCCTCAAACTCCCTGAGCACCAGCTTCTTTATCTTTAAAAATGGGGAATAATAATAATGCCAATTTCACAGCATCATTTTAGGAATTAAATAGGTTAATCTGTGTAAAGGGCTATAGCAATAAATGTTATTTACTCTGATAGCTGAGTTCTTGATTTTCCCCAAAGTTAAAGAAAGAAGGGTCGCATTCTGTCCTCATCTTCTGCTGCCCCTGACAAGAACCCTTCGCTTCAATTAGACTGACCTCAACTCTGATGTTCTTTGCAGAAAAGATCTCCGTGCCTCGATTCCAGCCATTCCACCTGGTCTAAATCCTTGAAAGCATCCAGAGCTGCATCAGCTCCTGATGGACTTTCCTGACAATCCCAGCTGCCAGTCATCTCAACATCCTCTGAATTCCCACAGCACTTCCCTGCTGATCCACTCAACAAACCTCAGACCACTCTGGGACATCCTGTCTTATTATGTAGTTGGGTAATTCTTAATGGGTGTAAATTTTTATACCTAACAACACCGTAGATTTTCTATATTTCTTCCTGCAGCTATGACAAAGCTAGGCATATATTTGATGCTAAAAGCTATTTTTGAATAAGTGAATGAGCCAAGCTTAGTTAAAGCACTAGGCTAACGATATCAGGTTTTGCGTCCGGGGTAGAGGTGGCTCTGAGTCCAGGCCACCCGTGCTGCTCTGTACTACTGGTCAGTCAGGGTTGGGATGAGCAGGCATGAATGAGCCTCCCATCACCTCAGCCAAATGCCCTGCAGAGGGGGCCTAGAGCCTTTTTCTCTCTCATCTTACTGCTTTTCAAGATACTAATCTAGTTCAAGGTGACTTGGGCCTGTAGGAAAGGAAATAACCAGATGAAGCCAGCCTGAGACAGCAACGCAGATGCTGCTGCACAGGAGAGGCTGGAGAAAACCTCAGGCAGGCTAGGAATAGAGTCCAAGTGAACCGTATCTCTGTGCTCATGTGAAAGTAGTTGGTGCTGGGTATCTAATCAGCCTGATAGAGCACAGCAGCAGGTTATTCAGAGGAGAGCCAATTGTCTGGAGTCCATGAGGGATGGTGGCCCTTAGGGAACAGTTCAAATGCAGAAGGACCCCAGCCAAGTCAGTATCCAGCCTGAGGAGGCACCTGTGGATTGGGCCTTGACCAAGCTATAAAGGTACTCGTCCCCTATCGGATTGGAAAAGGCTCTCAGAGGGGGACACAGGAGCCTGGCAGGCATGGCTGCCTCATGAGTCCTAGGTTGAAACATTCTTCAGCTTTCCTCCCTTAGGCGTTTGCTAGTTAGAATGCTCTGCCTCTCATCTAAGCACAGAATCTCCAGATGAAGAGGAGGCTAGAGGGGAAAAATATTGTGAAGGTGATTAATACAAGTCCTGCTTCTTGCAAACACTGGGCTGGCCAGAAGCCAAGATGGGTGAAGGCACCAGGGAAGACAGAGGGAGGAAGCAAACGGGAGTGACTGACAAATCTATCTTGGTACACCAAAGCGTGGGGTCCTGTTAGTCTAATGTATTACAACAATATTTTGTAGGAAGAGAAATCCCATAATGGTATGGCCTTTAAATTTTATATGAATATCTGCTAAATCCAGGTCCCTTTGCTCTTGTGGCTAAAATCACCCCCAGCTGATGTTCTGCATTGCGAGGCCTTGGAGAGAAAAGGATGGGAGCAAGGAGTCCATGTATTCCAGGCTCTTGAGGCAAAGAAGGCCGTTACCTCAGTCTGAGGAATCAGAAGGTGCAGGGGGAACGCGTTCTCAGGAGGATGTACAATCAATCAACCGCTGCTCCCTCAACCAGTCTTAGACATCTGGCATCCTTCCCCTGTTCCTGGGATTCAATGCACACTACCACCACCACCACCACCACCACCAAGGGGTCCCAAGGCACGTCTCTTTGCTTTTGAATCCCTCTGTGGCCTCGCTTGCCCTATCAAGACAATATTGTCTGGAGGTGTGCCCCGACTCCATGATGGGCACACACTAATACGCTGATCCTGATAAAATCAGATTGAACCAAGCTCCAGGGACAACTTTGAAGGAGAAGTGAAGTTTTAAAAGGTCAATATATAACGGGAGCTGTAGGAGGAAGAGAAATTCACTCCTGTTCCCTGGGGCTAGTAGGAAGAGGCAACATTTTTTTATATATATTTTTATGAACATGGGCCTCAGATCCAAAATCAGTCAGGATTTTTCTCATTGCAATTTTTAAAAACCCAAATATACTTGGCTCGAGCTGAATCTGAGAGCATATCAGGCCTGGCTACATACAGAGTTCTCAGGATGTGGTCAAGACTGGTTTCTCTCCCACGTGTAGGTGAACTTTCTATGTTGATTGCACTCTCAGGCAGCATTGGCAAGATGGCCCCAGCAAACCCAGGGGTTAACCCGACCAGCTTCAATTCCAGTGGAAGGGCCGAGAATTTAGTTGACTTTGCCTGGCTTGGGTTACGTGCCCATTCCTGGGTCAATTGCTCTCAAACTGCAAGATCTTATTAGCATGAGGGAGCAGAGATTTTAAAAAAAAAAAAATCAAAGTGCTGTTACCAGAAGCAGACAAAGCATGACCGCTACGGACCCTATCTTGAATCAGTGGGTCAGGTTTCTTACTATGAAGACATCCAGTTAACCACTGAAGTTCGTGTCAGGGTTAAGCGAAACATTTAAAGAACTGGATGACTTGAGGAAGCACAGACAAACTCTTGGCCCCCAAGAGCCAGTCAGTCGTCTCTACCTTGGTCTCCACAGTCTTAAAACAGAGCCTGACACAGGTAAGTGCATTTGACTTGAACTACATCCGAGGCATTTAGGAAAACTGTGAGTTCAAGAAAAATGAAGACTGGCTAGCAAAAATTTTATCTCTCCGGGGCAGACATCACTTGGAAGATTCTAGTTTTCATAATTTAGTGGATCTGATGACTTCAAATTGAGAGAGTTGTAATGAAAGCCAAGGTAACTTTGCTGCCCAGACAGAGGAAGTTTTGCCTCTTGTGTGACAGGAGAAGGTGAGAGAGAGATTCCTGGCCATGGAATGGGAATCTGGGAGAGAGAACTGGAAACGTGACTGTGGAAGCTGGTGTGTAAGCGAGGCCATGCCAAACCATCATGGTTGTTGGAGACTGCAGACCTGTCAGTTAGCTAGTTAGGGTTGAGTTTATCCATCAAGATGCCAGACCCATAATAAACTATTTTGTGAACTCTAAACATCTAAATGTTATGAGAAGACAAGCGGAGGCAGGGGCTAGTGATGGAGGAAAGTCCGAGGAGCCATGGACCCCAGGCTTTGGAAGAAAATACATGGGCTTTAGAATGAGAAAACTAGGTTTAAAACCCAATAGGGCTACATACCAGCTGTGTAACCTGGGGCAAGTTAGCGAACCTCTCTGACCTCAGTTTCCTCTTCTATAAAATGAGGATAATGATACTAACCTTTCAAACGGTCACAGGCTCAAATACAATAGCATAACTAAAACATTTATCATGGTACCTGGAATATCAGAAGTATCTGATCCACAGTGGGGATTGACTCCACCTAAGATTTCCTATTTCAAAGGTTTTTGGACACTTCAACAGTTGTTCTCACTCAGCAGCTGCAGAAAAAGATGAAGGAGGAGGGGTTGAATTCCGAGAGGGAGAGTCATTGATCCTACTCTTAACTTTCTTGCTCAGTATCTGTGACCAGAGACCAATGTCCATGTCCCCAGGACTGGCAAAACCCAAGATGAGGCCAGAGTAGGCAGATGGTACACTGTTCCTTCTTAAAAATCTCCAGGTAACAAATCTTTTTGGCCTATTTGCTTCTGGAATTCTATTAGTGATTTAGGATGTCCTTTCTTCTGACTAACTCCAAACCCTCCAGCAGTAACTGCAGTTTACATTCATTCGTGTAGTCACAAATTGTTGATTTATTCTTGCTATAATAATTATTGGGTACCTTTTATGCCAGGAACCATGCCAGCTGCTGGAAATACAAAAATGAATAAAATATCTTTGCCCTCAAGGAGCCTGGAGTCCAGCGGGAAGGAGACACATTGATAGACAATCACCATAGTACATAGTAAGCACCTTTGCTGAGGTCAGCTCTGAATACTTTGGAAGCCTGAGGGTCACCAGACCTGAGTTTGGGAGAGGGGACTCAGGCAAGTCTTCTCAGAGAAGGTGACATTTGAACTAAGCCTTAAGGGACTGCTGAGGAAGCCAACTTGAGCAACAGTTATTTTGTGACTACTGTCCCTCAAACTTTATCATGAAAGAAGCCTAACAGGTTTGTTAATGTCGGGCTGATTATCACATCGAGATGACATTGTGTCGACTGCACTGGGGTAATTACCAAAGAGAAGTTATGGTCCATTGCTTGTAATTCAGGGTAATGACAATTTGGGCACTGAGACATCCTGTGGCAAATGATACCCTGCAGTCCTGGAAAGCAGGTGGTCCAGTCCAACACACTATAGGGGCTGTTGCAGCCTCCACATTCAATGCGAAGTGCAGGAATGGAGGCCTGGTCTTCACAGGTGGTGGCCCACCTGGCAAGAGTGTAGAATCATCTTTTTCTCTTGATCCAGAATCAGCTACTATTTGAATGGTGACAAGAACCCTCCTGCCTAGGATATGAAGGGAAGGACCAGATGACCTCAGGAGGTCCCCTTTTGTCAGAGGAACCCTATTTCAGAATCTAGTTCTATATTTCTAACTTACCCTAAAGATCTTGGCTCAAGGTGCTGCCTTTGGCCTTTCCCTCAGAGTAATTAACCAGGCTTCACACCACCACAGGAAAGGCACCCCATGCATCCACGCCCCTACTCCCAAGCTACCAATGTGGGAGCCTACGGAAGCCGAGCACTTTGCAAAAGGCAACCTGGCAAACCAAAACTAGAATGCGGTAGCCAGTAGCTTGGTCAGAAACGCCACACCCCTCTAGGCAATGCAAAGAGAAATAGCTTTTCCTCTGTGCATACTTTCTCCCCACCCCAAACCACCGAATCCCAGAAGAAACTGAGGAAATAAATAAAGCCAGACTGGAGCAACCAGCCAAAGCAATCTCTCTTCACTTCTCGGCTCCGGAGGATGCCCTCTCACCGTCACTTTCACTCTCAGTCCCAGGAGACGAAGGTGCCTCTGAGGTAGATCTCCAAGCCACGCATGTCAGTGTGAAGTGGGTGCTGGGGAAGACCCAGCAAAATGCCCCTATCTCAGCTGTTGTCCTCTTTCTGTTTCTGGTGAGTGTTCAATAGCATCTGTAATGAGAAGGACCCGGGTTAGACCTTCTGCAGAATGTACTCACTTCTAATAGACAAAAGCAGGAATGCATAACTCAAGGCAGCAGAGTCTCCTCGGGGGGATTTTGAAGAAGAGGGCTCTCTGCCTGTGGAGCCCTGTGCAGGTCTGCCTCACGGCAGAGAATGGACTGAGTGACTTCTCCCAGAGCACAAGGTGCCTCCTTCTCCAGAGGTTGGGCCTGGTGGGGCAGAGTCGGTCAGTAAGCAGTTTTTGTCAAACATTCACCACTCCAGCTCTCACAACCCTTCCCTTCACTTTTGCTCTCTCCACTTTTCAGGTTAAATGGTTACCCTCTTCCATTCTCCTTCTCCCTTCACTAAGAGCCTTTGCAGCGGGCGCAGAAATTCACCATTCTCAGTTCCTGTCTTCTGGAAGTTAAGCTGAAATGGACACACAGAGGAGCTAGACATTTAAAACATCGCTCTTTCGTCCCTGCCTGGCCACTCTGGGTTGGGTCTGGACAGAGCCCAGTCTCATATGTCTGTTCAAGGAGCACCAAGGGGCCAGGGCACGGGGCCAGAGTCAGACTGAGTGGAGCCGGCGCCATCTCTGAGCTTCATTTCCCACGAAATTAGAGTACTAACACCTACTTCCGAGGACTGCCAGAGTGAAGAGAGATCGTGCATGTTAAGTGGCTTGAGCATTATTCAGTGTACACTGGGGCTCCATACATATTAATTGGTTAGATGACTGAAAGGTAAGTGTCCAGCCTGAGCACTGGCTCAGGCCCCAGTGGGAAGCCTTCTGTTCGCTATGTATTTGGAAGGGGTCGTGAAGATGGGGCTAAGGAGCTGCTTAAATAATGGGAGAGTCTGCAGGTGGCTAGATCCCAGAGGAAACAGCCTGAGCCTCCCCTGCTAAGTAAATTCCACTCCGGGTTTCTGTGAGGGCCCACCTCCTCTGGTCCTCCCCAGGTCTGAAGGTGAGGGCAGGGGAGGGGGGCGCTGGAATCCAGTAGCAGTGTCCGAGAACCAGAAGGGCTAGAATTCAATTCTAGAATAGAAGTAAGTTCACTGCTGCCCTCCCTTCCCACCACCCCTTCCAGCCAGGGCTGCTCTCCCCAGTACTCCCCAAGTCTCCCATGTCTCCCAGTACTCCCCACGTCCATGGATCCTGAGGCCTGAAGAACCGGCCTGAGGTGTGGAGGGTGAGAAGATCTGTCTCCTCAAGGGAGCGGATAAGAGCCATGGGCCAGCTTTAAAGGACCTCTGTTATATTCCCTGCTATGTGATCTCAAGCAATTCAGTCAATCGTCTGAGCCTCAGTCTTCCCAGCTGTAAAATGTGAATAATAACTCATGTCCTAGACTTTCTCCCATATAGGACTATTACAAGGATCAAATTGAATAATCTACACCAAAAAACACTTTGCAAGCTGCAAACACAGCAGAATTATTAAAGACTCTGGAACAGAGGACCTGTTAGATGGGACAGGTTGTAAACTATTCTTGTTCAACATGGGGGCCATGAAGGATCCTTCCAATTGGCTTTTCTTTGATATTATTTGAAACTTAATGAGCACTTAAGGCATTGCTGACACTCTCATTAGCATTGACAATTAAATTTAAAAGTCATCACTTGTTTCCACATCACTTCTTCAGCTTTACTGAGCACAACCATTAATCAAAAACTGTTTTCTTCTTTTTTTAAATGATTAATTTTTTTCTTATAGTGGGCATATAACATAATATAATGTAATATAATATTAGTTTCAGGTGTACAACATAATGATTAGACATTTATATAACTTACAAAGTGATCACCCTGATAAATCTAGTACCCATCTGACACCATACATAGTTGTTACATATTATTGACTAAATTCCTTATGGTATACTTTACGTCCCCATGACTATTTTGTAACTACCAATTTGCATTTCTTAATCTCTTTCAGAAGAATGACCCTCACACCCTTTCCATCTGGCAACCCTCAAAATGTTCTCTGTATCTATGAGTTTGTTTCTGTTTGTTTACTTTGCTCTTTTTAAAATTTTTTTTTACATTTTTCCCCCAGCTTAATTGCAATATAATAGACAATTAGTTGCTCATATTTACATTGTACAATTCAATGAATTTTTTTTCAATTACATTTGGCATACAATATATCAGTTTCAGTTATACAGCCTAGTGATCGGAGATCCACATAACTTGAAAGCAACCACACCACTAAATCTAGTACCCCTTTTTCTTTTTACATATTTATTACAACATTATTAACCATCTTCCCCATGCTACACTCTACATCTCCATGTCTATGCAACTATCCATTTGTATGTCTTAATCTTTTTGCCTTTTTTTCCCGTCTCCCCCAACTGCTCCCATCCTGTAGCCTTCAAAATATTTTCTGTATCTATGAGTTTATTACTGCTTTTGTTGTTGTTGTTTATTTTGTTCTTTAGATTCCACATGTACATGAAATCATGTGATATTTGTTTTTCTCTACCTGACTCATTTCATTCAGTGCAATACCCTCTAGGTCCATCAAGGCAATATCTTTTTCCACCCACTTCCTTTTAGTCTGCGTGTGCCTTTTAATCTGAAGTGAGTCCCTTGTAGGCAGCACATGTAGGGGTCTTGCTTTCTTATCTATTCAAGCCACTCTATCTTTTGGTTGGAGCACTTAATTCTTTTTCATTTGAGGTACTTGTTGATAGAAATGTAGTTGTTATCATTCTTTATTCCTGTTTTTGAGACATTGTTTTTTTCTTTCTAAAGAAGTCCTTCTAATATTTCCCGTAATACTGGCTTGGTGGTGATAAATTCTTTTAGCTTATTTTTGTCTGGGAAGCTCTTTATCTGTTCTTCGACTCTAAATGATAGCTTTGCTGGATAAAGTATTCTTGGTTGTAAATCCAGGGTTTTCATCATATTTAATATTTTGTGCCAAACCATTCTGTCCTGCATAGTTTCTTTTGAGAAATCAGCTGCCAGTCTTATGGGAGCTCCCTTGTAGGTAACTAATTGCTTTTCTCTTGCTACTTTTAAGATTCTCTTTTTGTATTTAACCTTTGGCATTTTATTTATGATGTGTCTTGGTGTGGGACTCTTTGGGTTCCTCTTTCTTGGGACTTGTATGTCTATTTCCTTCACCAGGTTAAGAAAGTTTTCTAACATTACTTCTTCAAATAGCTCTTTAACTTTTTGTTTTCCTTCAGGTACCCCAATGACATGGATGGTTTTACATTTAATGGTGTCCCATAGGCTCCCTAAATTATTATTATAGTCTTGGCTTCTTTTTTCTTGCCATTCTGATTGAGTGTCCTTGGCTTCCCCATCCTCTGTATCAGCTGTTTGATCCTCTTCTTTATCCACTCTGTTGATTCCCTCTAATATACCCTTCATCTCAGATAATGTGTTCTTCATTTCTGACTAGTTCCCGTTTATAATTTCCATTTCTATTTTTATGTGTTTTTTTAATCTCTTTGTTAAAATTCTCACTGAATTCATCTATACTTCCCATAAGTTCTTTGAGCATCTTTATAACCAGTGTTTTGAACTCTGCATCTGTTAGATTGTTTGACTCCTTTTTTTCTGGATCTCTGTTCTGTTCTCTTATATGGTTTCCACTTCTTTGTCTTCCCATTTTGGCTGCCTTTCTGTGTCTGTTTCCATGTACTAAACAAAACTCCTAAGTCTCTCAGTCCTATTAGTGCTGCTTTGTGTAATAGGTGTCCAGTAGCACAATCCTGAGAGGGGTTCGGCTGCAGGCCAAGTTTAGCCCCTGCCAGTGCCCCTACAGGGCCACTTGTTAAGATTCAGCAAGCAATCCACAGATGCTATGCTTATAGTTGCCCCAAGAAACCACACCAGAAACCAAGGTCAGTGGCCATCAGTGTGAGTCTTGGTGCTGCTCAGCAAGGAGCATGGGACTCACCAAAGACACAACTGGATATAGCTTGGGTGGGGCCATGAGTTGGGGGAGGCGGAGTTTCAGGGAATCCTCTAGGCGGAGCGACCTCTGTTACCCAGTTTGATGACGTCTCAGCTATGGCGGTGCTGTGTCCAAATGCTGGAAGCGGGGAGGGCTTAACAGAGGAACAATGTATACTGTCAGCACTTATGTCTGGGAGAGATCCTCACCTCCTGTCCTCACCCTGACAACTCAGTGTCCCCTGTAAGTCCCTGGCGACCCTGCACAACCAACCCGGCACTGGCGCTCAGAGCGAGTAGGTCTGTCACCGTGAAAGTCTGCTCCTGGACACAATCCCCTTAAGAGGCGTCTGCAGCTGCTGGCTGCTGCTGCTGTAGCTCCCACTCAGCCACTGTGTTGGGGACCGGGCAGCCTTGCATCCTCACCCCCGTTTTACCTCCTCCTGTAGCTGGGTGATTTTTTATTTCTCTTCCTAGTTGTAGGGCTTGTTCATCTAGATTCCAGGCGACTTTCCTTGCTATTTGTTCCATGTTTCTGTCACAACTTTGATTCAGTCGCAAAAGGGATGAACAAAGCCTCTATCATCTACGTCATTTTTTTTCTTGCTCTGTTTACTTTGTTCTTTTGATTTCACATGCAAGAGAAACCATATGGCATTTGTCTTTCTCTGTCTGACTTAGTCCACTCAGCACAATACCCTCTAGGTCTATTCATGTTGTTGCACATGGCAAGATTTCTTTCTTTCAAAAAATTTTTATGGCTAAGTAATATTTCATTGTACATATGTACCTCTTCTTTATCCATTCATCCACTGATGGACACCCAAGTTGCCTCCATATCTTCGCTATTGTAAATAATGCTGCGATGAACATATGGATATGCATGTCCCTTCAAAGTGGTATTTTGGATTCTTCAGATAAATAACCAGAAGTAAGATTACTGGGTCCTTCTTTGTCTTGTTATAGCCTTTGCTCTAAAGTCTACTTTGTCTGGTATAAGTATTGCTACCCCAGATTTTTTTTCATTGTTTCCATTTTCATGAAATATCTTTTTCCATCCCTTTACTTTCAATCTGCGTGTGTCTTTTGATCAAAGTGAATCTCTTGTAGGCAGCATATGTAAGGGTCTTGTTTTCAAAAACTATTTTTAAATGGCACTAATTTGCTGTACATTGAAATAAATGAGAAGCAAATATTTTGTTAGAAAAACAAATCATGAACAAAACTTGAGTTTAAGAAAAAAAAACTAGTTAATGAGTTCAAAGTGAAATTAAAACCAAACTACTGCAGTTTCCAAAATAATTGAACCAGAGTGAAATTGGAACAGCAAGCTATGCTCCCTAGTAAATCAAACTGGTCCTGCATATCATCAAAGGACCTAGGGCTAAAAATGCTTCCAGTCTCACCTCCTCTGGGTCTGCTTTCCCACATCAGATTCTGTACTCCACCTACCAGTGCGCCCCAGATGACACTGACATGCAAAGTCACAAGGAATGCAAAGATGAGGATGAGACAACTCCTTCCTGCAGGAGCGTACAGCCCAGCACACAGGGTTTTCCCATGGAATCAAACTCTTACTGCCCAGTTCAGATGCCTTCTCTCCTTAACCCCCTCTGACAGGAGGCCTGCCTGAGATGGAAGAGTAGAACGGAACTCGGCACTCCTTCTAAACCTCATTATCGTCAGAATCAGAGCATGAAACCAACAACACGACAAAACACCAAAAATCCAACAAACCAAAGTTGAGCCAAAAAGACTTCTGTGGTGACAGACCAGTGATCCTCTGAGACCACTCCTCCAAGACAGCAGAGAAAGCATCCTTTGATTTAATTATGCATCGCACCCTTGCAGATTCTGACATGCTTTCTAATGACCTTAGTAAAGGCTGTCCATCCAGTCCTCTCCACAGAAATCGCAGGAAGTGAGAAAAATGAAATTGTTGCTTGTTGAGTATAGATGACCACCCACACTCAGCAAGGGTGTGAGCCAGAAACTAAGCCTCCTGTGGAGGGCCCAGCAAGGTTCCTACAGTGGAAAAATTGCTGGTTTTGCTGCTGCTATTGCTGCCAAGACAGCTGCTTCAATCTGTTTATCTCTCATACTAATTAAGCTAGAACCATCCATCCTTATCTTCCTTGGACCCTCCCAGCTGAAGTCACTATTGTCTTCTAGGAGCACAGTCCTCCCTATCTAGTTTCTAAAGCAAAGACTTCAGAGTTAGTTGTTTGACTATTTATGAGCTTGTCTGGGAGGGTGAACCATGGCTAACTAGTTGTAGCCTTCTTGTATCTCCTATCATCTTGCTGAGCCAATTCCATGGGTTTCTGCCTTGATATCTCCGTCTAACACTTTTACCCCCAGCCCCTTAACTGGCACTCTTGTGGACCAGCTTGCAGCTAAATTAGTTTCCCAAGCTCAGTCTTCCTAGAACCAGCTTCCACTTCATCGGTAGCTTTGCCCTGAGTTATGTTTAAGAACAGACAAAGGTCATGAGGGTAGATGTTGCTTGGATAAATGTCTCTTGCCCACACTGCCTTCAGCCATCACCAGGCCTGCTCTGTAGAGGAATGACAAATGAGACACTTGGAAAAATGTCAAAGTCCAGCTGGAGTTCCATCGACTATAAAAAGCCTTCTTCAAAAGCTCCAGCCCATCTCCAGCTTCCCTTTCACTACAGTCATTGGATTTTTCATCCAGCTTTAGACTTAGTCGCACACTTTGTTTTGTTGTCTCTTTTTTTTTAATGTGTCTCCACAACTATATAGAGGCTTCTAAAAGACAGGGACTGTGTCATATGTTAAGGTAAGAATGTCTAAACCTGTAGGAAAATTTTATGTATTAGGGTTTATTTGAGCCAAACAGAGGACATGCCTAGAAGCAAGATCTCAACAGCCAAAACCAAACAAACAAACAAAAACAAACAAACAAACAAAAGAATGCTTCCCAATGGGACAGTTTGCAGTTTCTTTAATACAAAAGAAATTAAGGCGGGAACATCAGGAAGATTATATGAAGGTGGCAGAAAGCACGGCAA
Organism: Pteropus medius; assembly: GCF_902729225.1. NCBI lineage: Eukaryota > Metazoa > Chordata > Mammalia > Chiroptera > Pteropodidae > Pteropus > Pteropus medius. Next base: position 2,876,487 of record NW_024349227.1, on the reverse strand, counting down.
GGAAATCTCTATGATTGGATTAGAGGGTAGTGAACAACACTATGTTCTCTCCTGAGGGTGGTTACCTCTCCAAGGGATCTAAAAAGACAGCTTTTCAAGGGTTTATTAACCTAGATGCACAAAAACAATGAACAGGGCTTGCATAAGGCAAAGATAATCTTTTACTAGGGAAGTTACAGGCCTGAGGCGTGATTACCCACCATGACCTGCCCAGTTAGGAATTTATGATCAGATCACCCTCTAAGGTTACTTTCAGTTAAGATCATTACATAGCGCATTTTTCATCCACACATATATAACTATAAAATTTCCCCGCATTGCCCTGGGCCCAGATTTTCCCTGCCTGCCACCTAGGTTCCCTATCTGTCACCCTACACACAGCTGCCACAGCCAGCTCACTAACCACAGACCTGATGAAGCCACTCCGGACCCTCAAGAGTTCAGTCCCAATCTATCTGTCCAGGCTTTACTCTGTTTTTCTCCCTCCGCACCTTCAATCATGTCATTATTCTCACTGTTCCACCCCCATCCAAAACAGTTTAAAGTTTACTCTTCGAGATTTTCCATGTATCTCCAAATATCATCCCCTTTTTAAAGCCTTCTAACATTCCTGTCAGAAGGAGTCATTCCTGGAATTTCCATGGATGTATTTTCATATTTCATCTTTTAACATGTACTACCAAGTAGTACATAGTAAGCACTCAATAAATATGTTTAAAGGAATAACTATAACACCTTCTATTGTGGTTATTTATGCTATGAGTGTATCTTTTTCTTTCACTAAACTATAAGTTTTATTATCTTTGTCTACCTTACTTGGGCCCAGTGGATGCTGAAACAGTAGACATTCAAGAAATGTGTACTGAATTGAATAGTGGGTATTCAGCAATGAATAAAGTTCACTGACATGAGTGAACCCAAATGGTAGGTAACAGCTCAAAGAGCTTCTATATTGCTTTCTATATTTCTATATTCCTTAGGACATACGACAAAAAAACAAAAAACAAAAAACAAAAAAAACAACCAACAATCTAGCGTATGCATGCATACATAATGAGTCACGTAACTAACTCATTGCAGGAACAGCAAGAGTACCGTAGGATATGGCGTACAGTTAACTTGAATGCTGCCAGGACTCTCTTCAGTTTTCTTCTCTGCCTCTCTCTGAATGTAAGCTTTACTCTTTCCTACTGGCAGGCTTCTTCCATGAGGCAGGGAATATGGCCCCTGATATTTCCTGAGCCGCATTCCTCAGTGTCCACTGCTAGAGGGACTTTGGTCTTAAGTTTAAAAATCCCTGGAAAGGATGTAACTGGGGTGGAACCGCTAATAAAATGACAGTTCCCTTCTTAACAGTGAGGAGAAAGGCCATCTTAAAGCACTGGTTCCAGGTGTGGGTAGGCAGTTGCTGTTCTAGACAGACTGGGCAGAGATGCAGTTTGCATTCAAAGGAAGTGGGGAGAAACGGCAAGGGTGCTTTGGGAAACTCAAGGTGGAGCGCTCAAGAGGCCAAAGGAACATATTCTGTCCAACACTGAAGGGAGAGACAAGGCTGACTGCATTTTCTTCAGGCAAGAGATGGGGTGGAGACAGGGTCCACAGTGATGAAAGCCATGCCAAGACTGACCTGCTCTGAGGAGGCCATGACACCCAGCTAGGAGGAGCTAGTCTAGAGCTAAAGAAGCAGGGAAGCTGTGAAGTCAAGAAGGCAGGTGGGTTAAGAAGGGAAAAGGGGCTATGAAGCCCCTGGGGCAGCCAGCCCCTGGCAACAGCCCAACCAGGAATTTTGGCGGTGGACGAAGTGCCCTACCTCTTGCCATGGTAGGGAGAAAGGGCACAACTCTACTTTCCCACATTCAGCAGTTATTTTTATGGGGAGATTTATTTTTATCCATTTAGACCTCAAGCCTGCTGCTAGAAGAAGCAAGGCACTGAGGCTTCTGGGTTTCCTGAAAACACAGGCTTCAATGGTGAACTCAGCTATAGAGATCAGGCTGTGGCCGCCCCTGGAGTCACCTTGATGTACCTATCTCATCCTTCTCTCCTGTCTTTATGGTGGCTGGGAGTTGAAATGGGGTAGGGGATGCATCTCTTCTCATCCCACAACCCCAACAAGGGATGGGGGAGCAGTGTGCTTTGAGAGAAGAGAAGACCTACCTTCAGGTTCCCACAGAAGTCATACTCCTGGCCTGCCCTGAATCCCAGCCAGCCAGAGGTGGGGCAGACATCAGAGCCTCTTTTGGCAGTACCTCCCCTGCAGAACCCACCTCCCCGGAACCCAAGGAGTTTGCGGAGTGGATCTTGCCTTTAAATACTAACCAGGCATCATTTCCAGGTCCACATGCCAGCCAGCCAAAGCAGACTTCTCCTTTAATGGGACCACACATCTGGCCTAAATTGTTACTCCCAGAAGACAAGTTTACCAAACTGTGTGGGCAATGCCTCCCCACACAGCCACTACAGACAAGCTGAAAATATACTTTAATACATTTAAAGCACCATGTCAAAGACTGGCTTTTTCATGATAAAGATGCAACTGACACTCATTGGGCTTAAAATGTCAAATTGTTACAATCCGGCAGGGAGCCTGACAAGCCATTAAATCTGAAGCCCTGTCCAGTTGATTCCTTTCCACTCATCTCTATTTTCTCCAACAATGATCTGGGCTCCTGAAGCTGACATTTTGGTAGGATCTTCCAAATTCTAACGAGGTACCAGCTCTACCCCTGCCATCAGTTCTTCCACTGAAATGCCCTGGAAAGCGGGGTAGGAGAAACCAGAGAAGTTTGGAGAGGGACAGAGAGTGAATGAGAAAAAAAAAATCTCACCTTTGGTGTTCACCTACTGTAAGGAGGGTGAGACCCTCAATCCCTAGGAAGAAAGAACTACCGGGAACTGCCTGGAAAACAATCCACGAATGGTTTCCACAGAGGGTGGCCTTAAACTCCCCTCCCCAGCCCTGCTACCTTCCATCAGCTGGACTGGGCTGGAGAGAAGAGACACAAGGACAGGCAGGGGCTTATTTTGGACTCCATTCCCAAGATAGATGGCAGCAGGCAATCTCTAGCATCACATCGGAGAACTCCGAGTTCTGAGTCCAGCCCAACCACTCTAAAAAAGTTACTTCACTTTTGTCTGTTTACTTTCCCCTAGCTCAGAAATAGAATGTGGATGAGTTGTTGAGAAATAGTAGGATAGGAAAATAAAGAGAGGAAAGAAAGGACCCAGATGTTAGGAAATTGGCAAAGGTGCTTATGCGCAGGGGAGATCCAGAGCCCAGGATCTAATTCATGATTCTGTTTCTCAGCGTGCATGTGGTTCTTCATCTTGGGGCAAAGGACAACCCTTGTGTGAAGTGTCCGGTTAGGATGGGAGGATCAAAGAGGCCTCTTCCCAAACCTGTGAAGTTGTGGTGGGTCACCTTTACAGCATAGTTTACAACTCTAACCTGCCTCCATAAGCACATGTATATGCTTCTGTGTGCTGAGGTGGGTGGGTGTGGGAATAGCTCAGTCAATGAAGACATGGTGTGTGAACCAGTTATGGTACATGTTTGTACTTGAAAGCCACAAGGTTCTAGACAAAATCTATGGGTGGCACTGTTGCACAATGTGCTAGGTATGTGGCTGCAGGGGTGTGATTAACAATTTATAGGCTGTGTATAAGTGTGCATGGTGTCTGAGTGTGAGCAAATTAAAGTGGAAATGTGTGCCAGAGTATGATACAAGTGCAGGAGCCCTGGCGTCCAGCTGATTTGGCCTTGCATCCTAGCTCTGTTATTAACCTTGGGCAAGTCACTGATCCTAAATTTCCTCAACTCTGAAATGAAGATAATAAGAAGTAACTATCCAGATTGCCATGAACATTAGAAAGGAAACTATATACAAAGCTTTAGTGACAGCCCACACACAGTAGGACTCAAAAGTAGGCAGCTCTTATGCACTGTGGATGGGCCTCTGTGGGGTACAGAGGCAAGAGGGAGCAAAAGGTGACCCTGGACTGTGTGTGTGAAGTCTTGATGAGGTCTGTGTACTAAGGTGTGTGTATAAGAAAAGCTGGGTATGTGTATGTGTACCCCAAGTGGTTCCTTCTCCTTCTCCAGTGAGCCCCCTATTCAGACAGACAGGCCTGAGGGTGAGAGTGGATGGTACAAGTTGCCACAGACGACTTGGGTTTCTGGGTCCTGGGTGTAAGTGAGCAAGAGGTTGAGAGGCCCATAAGACCTGCAGGAAGCCAACTGCCTGCAGAAGCTTCCTTTTTTCCCTCCACCCAGCAACGGTTGAATACCGCCACCCACATCCACTCCCCACCTCCACCCCTACCCTACTTTCCTTTCAACAAGTGAGAGCAAGGGTGTGGAAGAAACCGGAGAGAAGAAAGGATTCCTCCTCCTCCCTTTCCCCATTCCCCCTTAAGAGCCAGGAAGCCGCAGCAGAGCGCAATCGGGCCACCTTAACAGAGGAGTGCTAGTCTGGCCTCTCGCCAAGTCCCACCTCCCTTCCAGCTTTCGCTCCTCCCCTTTCTCCTCCCGCACTGCTGGGGAGAGCTGTTGAGCTAGAGTCTGGCGGACTTGGCTGGAGCTGTTGCCATGACAAGCATTTTCTTAAGAAAGCTCTGCTGTTGAGACCATTCAGAGCTGGGGGTTGAGAGGGGAGGCACGAACTTCCTGGAGAAGCATCCTTACGAAGAAAGCAAGACCGGGACACCCGCCCGGCAGCCCTGCATTATTTTCTTCCAGGAACCTGAAAGGTCCTTCTCATTGGGAGGGCCGGGGGGAGGAGACCCGGCCCACTCCCCGGCGGTGGCTGGAAAGGCGAGAGAGCAAAGGCAGCATCTCTAAAGTGGCTGCCACACTGGGGAGACCCGTGGGTGGTCACCCCCACCCTACCCTGTCCATGGAAACCTGGACGGAGAGTCCTGCTTGGAGAAGGCTGGATCTTTGCTAGAAAGAGAGGTAGGCTCGGACAGAATGAATTGCCTCGGGATTTGCAAACTTTCTTCTCAATGGCTTCTAAAAGTCCCTGAATTTCCTCTTCCTGGCATATTTCTTGCGACTGGGTTTGGGGGTGTGTGTGTGCGTGTGCACAGATTTGTCAAATACTGTATTTCTTGCCTAGACTCAGATCTGAGAAACCATATAATCAGACAAGTGACTTCTCCTTTCCCTAGTTTTTGTCATTCCTGGGCCATGGGGGTAGGGGCTTTGGGCTGTCTTTTTCACACCCAAATTGAGCTTTTGAGAAAAGCATTTCTTCCCTCCCCCGCCCCACCCTCGTCCGTCCCTGCCCTCCCCCACCCCCTTGGCTTGGGAATGAGACTCCAAGTGGAAAACTGTTGCAAAAATATTTTCCGTGTCTGTTCCCTTTCTCGAAAGCCCCAAAGAGAGAGATGGGGGTGGGGGGAAGCGGAGCAGGAAATCTTCAACGAGGAGTGGCTGCAGTGGGAACTGGGAGAAGGGCTCACTGGGGGTGCGTGAAGTAGGAGCTAGGAGAAGTTGGGGGGGTGAGGAAAGAGAGTGCACAAATTCGATTTCTTTGGCTTTGTAGAAAAACCTCAGCAGTTTCTCTCTGCCACTTACAAAACATCCTCAGACTTTCACGTCTATAATTAGCTGTGGAAAAAGCTGGGAGTTCCCTGTACCACTGTTGTCTGTGTGTGCGGAGCTTGGAGAACCAACTGTATGAGTGTCCCTGAGGGCACCGCCCCATGTAGCTCTGGTCCCAAAGGGAAGAAGGAGTGAAGTTGGAAAGTTTGCAGTTTCCAAGCTGTTGACTCTGAGGCTGGTGAGTGTCTGTCGGTGGAGGCTGGTTGCAGGCATCCTTGGGAGAGTCTTTCAGTGGCCTGGGGCTGAAGAGGTAGAAATTAAGGCTGGATTGTCCCTCCTGCCCTCCGTTCACACACATGCTCACTCACAAACTTGGCTTGCTCTTGGGGCGGAGGAGGCTGGCTGGCATCCTCCCCTGGGAAAGTCCATCTCACTGAAGGATCCAGTGCTCTTCTTCAGCTGGGTGTGGAGGATGCAGGAGGGGCCAGCCACATCCTGGGAGAGAGTGGGCACCTCCCTCCTGGGCATTCCTGTTGGACTTACAATAACTTGCAGAAGCAAAGTCGGCGCCAGCTGGCCTGGTAGGGGGAATGTCAGATGAAAAAATAGTCAGACCCTCAACTGACGCCGCGGGGTGGGAGTGGGGAGTAAATCCCATTCTACAGCTCCACATCCTTCCCTGAGTGGCAATTCTCCCCCTCTTAAGATCCTACCCTCCCTCCGCGAGCCCCTCCCCAGAGCTGCTCCGTCTGGCCTTCCCATGTGGAGGTCCCTCTCCAGCCCCCTCACCTCTGGGCCCTCTTTACATGGAAGAAGGGAAGAGACCAGTGTCCTCCTAGGCTGGGACAGGCCATGGAGAGGAGCCTAGGGGTCAGGAGGGACGGGGTAGGGGAAAGTTTAAGAGGAGGAGAGCAGAAAGAGGTGGCGGCTCTGGCGTTCCCTTGATGGCTCAGGGTGGTGGCCCTGGACCTGAAGCTGACACATCTGTAGGGGTTAGGCCAGGGGGAGAGGAAGCACCTGCCCTCTGCCCTAGCTAGTTTGGTTGGAGAAGCGGTAAAAGCCAGGGCTTAGAAACTGGAAAGAAGGAAGGAAATGACTTGGAGGAGCAAATGGGGGCCGGAGAAGCAACAGGAACCAGTTTTTATTTTGGGATGTCGGATGGTTGACCTGATTGCACCCCAAGGCTAGACGGTTCTTCCCTCCCTCACTGTTATCGTCGAGCAAGGAATGAGGCCTCCTCAGTGGGCTAGGGGACCCAAGATAGGATCCTGCCCTGTTCTGTAAGAAGGGGAGGGGGAGAACCCGCGTCTGCACAAGGGCGCCATCCCCCTGCCACCATCTTGCCGAGGTACACCCCGTAAATCACGCTGCTCCCCGCCCACCCCCACCCCTACCCCCGCGCCCTTCCTTTTGGGGGCGCATAATCCGACCGATTCCTGCAGCCCACCTTCCTATTTTCGGTGTTGTGACTGGAGATAGATTCTGGTTAGCGCGCACCGAGGCTCTTGCTCCGGTGGCCTTGAGCTGTGGGGTCGGTAGCAGCGAGACTGGATCCGGACCGCAGCGAACCCGGGGCCCCTCCCTTGGCGGCTCTGCGCTCGCGCGCGCCGCCTTTTCACCTCGAGCCTCGGCTCCTCCCCCGGCTCTGCCTTGACCTGAGCGCTGGGTGCAGAAGGTGCTCTGAGCTGAGGAGAGACCCTCAGTCCTTTCCCCTTCCAGTGTCCACTTCCGAGTCCCGGGCTGAATTCAAGGTCAAGTCGAAGGAGCACAGCTCTCTTAACCTCTGAGATTACCCGCCCCTAGCACAGTGACTGAGACGTTAAAAGGCGCTTGGTCAATGTTTGTTGGAAGAAGGAAGCGGTATTTTGCGCGGGGAAGCCTGGAAATCAACATCTAGGCCGATGCTCCCACAGTGTAGAGGCAGTAGTGGCTGAGTGAGATTTGTCAGATTTCTGTGGTCTTTGGGTGTCAAAAGAAAGTCAAAATAGGAGGGCCCAGTGAGGGGCAGTAGAGCAGTTACGAGTTTGCCCAAGGCGTCCTGCTGGAAGAAGTACGGTGGTGTGGGGGAAGGTTGAAGTCCCCCGCTCACGGGTATTGAGGAGCCCTACTCTTCCCCACTCTCGCAGACTCTGGAGGGTCTTGACAGGAAGAAGAGCCCCTGACTGCCAGGCCCAGCACTGACCCAGCCTCTACCTGTCAGTAATTCAAGCATTCCACTAGAAACTGCCTCTTATTCAAGAATTTAGCCTCTCTCAGCAACCTCTTTTCTATTTTTTTTCTCATGGGCCCTTTTCTATTTTTTTCTATGCTCCTGGCCTTACACCCAGCACCCAAAGACATGGATAAGCCCTATACATCTAGGGCATTTCAGATCCACCAAGCTTTGGTGTGGGGAGAAGAAGGTCTTTGTTCTTGGTTTCCAGGGCCTTAAGAAACATGTTTGCCTTAAGTCGACCCAAGCATTTGATTTGACCTTGACGAGGGATGCTTTAGCCTAGGCATCACAGTCTTCCCTGGAGGAATTCTTCTCACTCTCTGACCTCTTTCCCTAAACCTACCCCTTAGACAGGACTCCCTTCTCATCACTTCCTGCTCCTCAGACATGCATAGGTTCCTTTCAACCCCACTTGATACTTGGTTGGGTAGGTGTGAGAAGGAGAGGAGGATGAGAGAGGCAAAACCTCTGGGCCACAAAGAAGTAGAACAGCTGGGCCCCCTCAAACTGGGATGGCATCCTTTTCCTGCCCCTTTTCCCTTTCTGTAGAACGGGTCATAGCAGTAAAGCAGGTCCTGGGGCTGGAGTCCAAGAGGCTTGTGTGGAATATTTTGTACACGGCTTCCTCTCCCAGCATCTCTCTTTGTCTCCTCTTTCCTCTTTCCTTTGTATGAGCCATTCTTGTTCCACTGACTTATTTCCTCTGCACATGTTAAAAATTTTCGACTTCTGCCTCCACTCTAAGCCAGTCCTCTGTGTTTAGTCTACATGAACATGGGCCGAAGAGGAAAACCAGGTACAATCTAGTAAGAACCACAGCCAAGAGCTCCCAGTCAGGGGAGGAGCTATGTGAGGCAATTTGTGTTAGCAGGGATAGTGGAGAGGCCAAAGGAGAGAAAAGGGAGGTGAGAACATAGGTATCACAGGTGAGGGTCCCCTGTTCTCTTTTGCCTCTGCTCACTCTAGTTACTCTCTGGCTAAAGTCTTCAGCCTCATCACTTCTCACTGCTCTGGTTTCCTGAGTAAAGTACAGAAATCTCTGAGACGATTCGGAAAGATGAACTGGGATGGAATCAGTGAGACCCCTTTGCTCTTGCCTTCCTGCCAGATCTCTAGGGCAGAGGGAGCTTTGGGTAGTGTGTTACTGGTGGGGAAGTTAAGGACTCTCGGGAAGGTCTGAGAAACTCTCAGCTCAGAACATCTCATAGCAAGATCTACTTAAATTGCAAAATCAATGCTGGAAGTACAAACTAGTACAACTCTAAGAGAAGAAGTTAGAAATATTTAACAAAAACAACATATGCATTTACCCAGCAGTCCTATTTCTTGATTTATCCAGAAAATGCATATTCACAAATACGAAAAGACATGTGCACAAGGTGATTCTCAGAGGCATATTTGTAATAGGAAAGGAAATCACTAGAAACTACCCAATGCCCATCCTTAATAGACCGGTTGAATGAACAAAAGTACATCCACATAAGGGAGTACTATGCAGCCAGAAACAATGAGTAGGAGCTCTATGAACTGATATGACGCCATTTCTAGGATATGTTATTAAATGAAAGAAGCAAGATGCAAAAGAGTGCATGTTGTATATATATCACCTTTGCATTGAGGAAGCAGGAGAAATAAGAATATTTTTTGTGGAGATATATACACACGTATACACAGAAGAAGGAAAAACCAGAAATTAATTAAGATGGTTACCTATAGGGGGCGAGTGGGAACAGGGTAGAAGAGATAAGAATGAGAGTGAAACTTTACTGATTATACCTTTCCAGACAGTTTTGATTTTTTAACCAGGTAAATATTTTATACATTCACAAATTAAATTAGATCCAAAAGAAAGAAAAAAGCAAAGCCTAAAGCTGACCACAACAGAAACGATGAGCCTAACTATATCAGTTTGATCACTGTACAAAGAAAAGAATTAATTCAAGTAATTTTTTAGTTTAATGCCTTGACTCTCTATCCTTAGTTGAATGTATATTCTAAGGCTAAAAAGAATTACAAAAATATCTTGAACTTTACTTTGTAGGTGTGTTATTATTGATCATGGTATTGGTGTCATAAATTGGAAACTTTTTAATTTTTTGTAGGGATCAAATGAGTAACTATGTTGACATTTCTGGAAATCAGGGTTTCACTATGGAAGAGAGACAGAAATATAGAATGGGGAAAGGTGAGGAAGAACCCTGTGATTCTCTATATATCTCTTAGGTCTGTCCACTGGAAGGGTCTAGAAGCAGTGCTAAACAGTAGCATTGAACACACCTCATGCCCGGGTTTTCATTTCTAAGTACCATTTCCCACTAAAATAAAATTTCTCCTTGGAGAAATGTCTGATACCGCTTCTGAGACTGGGAAACTACAAGCGAGTCATGTTCCGCCAGAAAGCTAGAGCATGCTCATGACAAAGGGACACAGGAGTTAGCTTAGAGGGGCTCCCATGGGGCAAATTTGGGACCCACTGTGCATCAAAAAGAATAATAGTGCTACAGTGTAAGACACGAAGAATAGATTCTATGAAAAGAATAGATTCTATGAATCTATTCTGACAATTAAAAGGCGGGCAGGGGAGGGGCGGAGGGGCGGGCAGGCGAACTCTTGACACATAAATACCAGTTAATGAAATGTGGAAGCGATGACAGAACTTTAAATTTACCAGCTTGCGGCCCCCAGTATAATAGTCGATTCAGGTTAAGCTTACTAATGGGTGCTAAAACCACTGGGTGAAAGGTCGGTCTCATTTTATCACCTCATGGATTGTTACTTATTCCTTATAAAAGGGATAAACCTGTCCCTACAGTGGAGAGAGTCGTCAGTGTCCCCCTGAACCAAGTAACCAGGCAGCCTTCGCAGGGCCGCCCAGCGTTAGCTCCTGCTGGTGTGCTCTAAGAATCCCAACCACATCACCTCTGCTCCTGTCAAAAATTTTGGTCCTGAATCTAATCATGAGGAGACAAAGGACAAATCTAGAATGTGAACCATTCTACACAACAGTTGAGACTTTAGAAGATTGGATGTCATAAAAACACATAAAAATTGTGTGCTGGAGAGAAGGGTGGGAACGCGGAAACTAGTCTAGATTTAAAGAAACTAAAAAGATATTGTAGCCAAATGAAATGCATAAACCTTAGTTAGATCTTGGGTTTAAAAAAAAAGGACACCCTAGGACAATTGGGAAATTTTCAATGTAGATATTAGGTGATATGTAATTATTGTTAATTTTTTAAGGCGTGATAATGCTAATGATGGTGGTTTTGTAGGAGAATATCCTTATTCTCAGAGATTATGCAAAAGTATTTAGGGTCAAAGTGTCTGCAAGTGATTTTCAAATGGTCCCGCAAAGAAAAAAAAATGTGCATATGTGTATAAATACATAAACACATCAAGAGAGGGTGTATAAAATGCTAACATTGGTGAACCTAAGTGAAGGGTCAGAGTCATTTATTGTACTATTTTTTTTGTCCAGTGTTTCAGGTTTGAGATTTTTTCTAATGCTAAATTGGGGAAAGAAGTCAAAGCCAGAAAGGACCCCTAGATTCCTGGACTCCTCACACTCACCTCCTAAACTCCTGAGCAGCTGAGCTCCCTGGTCCCTACCTGGTGCACACAAGGGCTCTCCTGACCTGCAACTTCCCTCAGGGAGTCTTCCTTCTCACCTTCACTGCTGTCAACACCAGGCTCTTCCTTCCAGGTGGGAAGCGGCTGGATACCATGGGTGGGCCAACTGGCCGACTCCTGCCCCATCCCACAACAGGTGGGAGCAAACTTTTCTCCTCAATGCCATGGGCCAGCTGAGGATGCTGAGGATGCTTAGGGCTTCCAGGATCACCCACCTACCTTTTGAGGTGGGGTCTGGCAAGGAATCCACCAACAGCCCAGATATACCCCTTCTGAATTCTATCATTAGGTGGTTCAGAGAGAACCTGGCTGTGCCTGCCCTGAGCTTTCAAGCCTGGGCTAAGAAAGGCCTTTTAGTGTCCCCCCAGCCCTGCCTTGGCAGGAACAGCATGCCAGCTGCACTGTCAGTGACCCAAATCACTATGCTGTCCACCCCCGCATTCCCAGCCTGGTCCTAGCTCTAGAGAGAGAGCAGATTTCTTTCTCTCTTCTCCCTGGAAACCCTGGGGCCTGCCCTAGTGTGACTCAGGCTCTTTTCATGTAGGAGACAGCCATTGATCCTTTAGTCAATTCCCCTCTGTCTTGCTAGGGAGTCTGAAAAAGTGGGAACCAAGAAGTTGGAAGGAAGTAGACAGGGAAGAATTTGTTCTCCTGTGCTGCCAGGACTGCCAAAGAGCACAAGACTGGGAGTCAGAAAACTGGTGATCTGGGCTGCTGTGAGACTTTGACCTAGGCAGGTGGTGTCTCTGGGCCTTCGTCTCCTCCACTGTAAAATGAAGAAAAGCTTGGACAAACAGGCATTTCTGATTCAAGACTCCTTTTTCCACAACCAAGCAAAACTCTCAAGGCCAAACCAAACTCTTTTTATCATACAGTTTAGTATAATGTAACAGCCTTTAGCTAAGTACCATCCTTCTATCCAGGATGACCAGAGGTAAGGAGACCTGAAAGGATCTGCCTTGTAGATAGCTACCCTTGAAGTTTTAGGGTAGAACATGTTCTAAGATTCCCCATCTCACTGGCCAGGAAGTTCAATTAAGAAGTACCTACTCTGCTCTGAGCTTCCAAGGCCATGACTCTGCAATGTCCTAAGCCAGAAACTGGGAAAGATTGGCTAGAGATAAAGAGAGCTAAGCCTTCAGGGAGTTTACTTTCTCCAAGGGAACATAATCCCCCAAAGAGTGACTAAGTCCAACCATATGAAATTGCCAATATGCAACCACTTTTGAGCAACAAGACAATATAGTTCGACCTAATATTTATATGATTAGGCATTAGAAATAAGGGACCACAGTCAATGCTGTGGGATAGAGAGATGAAGTTTTCATCTTATCTATGGGTTTGGTTTGGAGAAATTTGGGTAGAAGCACCAGCTGCTAGGCCAGTCTGCCTTCCCTCTCAATCCAGACTTTTGGCCCTGGAGGTAGACATGTTGGCCAAGTCCTTGTCCAGACTCTGGCTTTTCTGGTAACTGGCCAGGGCAGCTGCCTGTGGATAGAGAGAAGAATGCTGTCCATCTATAGTCCACTATTCCTGTGCCCTAAATGCCCTGCTTCATATCTTAGGAGCTGAGGATGGAGGAAACTAAGAAAGGTGGAAGTAGGAAATATCCACCCTATTTTTTTCCCTATCTAGTGGCAGACAAGAGCAGGGATACACACTTGAAGCCTCATCTGGCACAGAGATACATGACCTAGTGATGCTAGAAGCTAAATGGGGTATTAGTGGGAATGTGGAGACCAGAATTTGGCAAGGTTCACCTGGAAATTATCCTTGGAGGGGGTGATTGCCAAATAGGATATGAGTGAGAAGAAAGCACAGATTTGATGGAGAGGATGGGGGAGGAGGGTGGGTTGGGAGGAGCCGCTGCACCTGGCTGAGGACACTGAGCATCATGGAGAGTCAGATGCTCTGGCAGGTGAGGGAAGCTGTCTCCCCACCACCACCACCACTACCACCAACTCCCTGCTGGACTGCCTCCAGCCTTTGTCTGAGCCAGCACCAGTGTCATGGGCAGGATGGCATCTGGCCTCAGCAGCAGCTTACTGCCTATCTGCTCTCCTGGTGCTCACGGACCATTAGGATGATTTCTTGATGTTTTCTCCCCGCCATCTGTACCACAGCCTTCTTTATGGGGAACACTCCTATGGCATCTGTTAGGATACTAGGACAGGCACAGCTGTCATCCAAACTTCCAGGGGCTTTCTGACCTTGGTATAGGAGAGGTCAGTCGCCAGGCTTTGAGCTGGGAGGTAGCTCATTCTATTGAGCCAGAGCATTTGAAATGAACAGAGTTGGAGAAATGGTCCAGTTTCCCTCTCTCACACATGAGAAAACTGAAACCTAGAGACTTGCCCAAGGACAACAGCCTAGTTTGAGGCCAAGCCAGAGCTGGAGCCCCATTCCCACTCTACAGGGCTGTGAGTGGGCCCCTGACCCCATCAATGCATCACTGTGTAACCCAGATCAACGCCAAACCTCCTCAGTCTCCAGTTTCTCTATGTGTGGAATGGTGAGGTCATATGCTAGAAGCACTTTGGAAGAAAGATGCTAGAAACCATAAAAGTGCTGTGCCATGACTGTTATTGTTGCTGCTATTATTAGCAATTAAGGTCATTAGCACTAGAGGAAATGCAAAGGAGAAGCAGTCCTGGCACCACCTTCATCGCTGTGCAGCTCCTAACAGAGCTGTGTCTCTTCTCTTAGTCCTTCCACAGCCCCTCCCAGACAAGGGCCCTGAGCTGGGAGAAACAGGGTAACTGAGATGGAGCAGAAGTCCAGGGAAGGGGTGGGCAGAGCCTTCCTCCTGACTGGGGATCCCTGTCCCTGCCCTTTTCTCAGGATGTGGCCATTCTGAAAGGTCAGAGGAAGGGTAGAGGGGAAGTGCTCGACCAACTCTTCTTCCTTGGCAGCTGACCGAGGAGCTCTGATTTGGGGGCTAAGAGTCAGTGGGGCGTGGCCGCTGTAATATGACAGACAGCACAGGCCTATTTTATTGCCAGAGCCAGTCTGTCATTTATTTGTTCATTTGTTCATTCAGCTAACATTGAAGTGGGCACAGACCGTATGCTAGGCTCTATGTTAGGAACTGGGAGAAGCAGTGTCCAGGAGGCAGAATGTGGCTAAGAATCACCTACTTTTAGCTCAAGAACAAGTGTCCTGAGTCTGGGGGTACACAGCAAGCCCTGATTATTAGCCGTGTTCCAGAGAACTTGCATTTGTGCCCCTGGAAAATACCTTTAACCCCTGACTTCAGAAAGATAAGGCCTAGACTCCATACACAGTTGAGCTGGGAGGGGCTTTAAAAACCATTGCAGGGCAGCCCCTGTGTTCCCAAAGAGACAGTGGCCTGATGATGAAGGACTTGCCCTTGTCCTTTGCCAGAGGAAGGCTTCTCCTGGGCCAGGACCCGCTGCTAAAGCTGCATGTTTATCCAGCCTGGTATATCTTATCCTTGGGCTGGCATTCCAGTGTCCTCTGACTTTGCACCCCCCACCCCGCCCCCGCTTATGATCTGGGGCCTCTGAGTCTGCTGGGATACCCAGAAGGGATTTGAATAGAACCTTGGAATGAAAAGATAAACTTGCAGAGAAGCCCTCCAATTTCTCCTCCAATCCTTACTCCTCGTTTCAGCCCCTTCATCCTGCTTTCCAGAGGCAGGACAGTATTACAGGATATGAGTATATTTAGAACTGTGCGGTACATATCATACATACCTTTATTGAGCCTCAATTTTCCCTTCTGTAAAGCATATGTAATATTACCTTCCTTTATCCACCTTATAGAGTGTCGTGATGGACGAATGAGATATGGTAGGTGAGAGCACTGCATGAATTCTGAATGCCCCCTTCTCGTTTCAGCCTCTTCTTTCCACTGCCCAGCCCCATGGTCTCACTCCCCAGCACAGCCTTCTCTGTTCTCTCACGGTCCGCTCCAGATCCTGCTCTTACTGTGTCTTCCCTCCTCTACTAAATCAAAACCTAAAACAATACTTGTTGCATCTTAAATAATTAATAACAACAATACAAGTAATAGTCCAAGCTAACATTCATTAATTATGTGCTAGGTATTAAACTTGGATTTCTCGTTTAACATTCCCAGCAAACAATAAAGTCGATACTAGTATTGTCTTCATTTTACAGATGAATAAAGATGTTCATGAAACATAAAGCTGAGGTCCTACCCGAGTCCGGCCCATATATGGATTTCCTCTTTCCATTGCTCAGTGACTGACTGGTTGACAAGTACAGGGAGAGATTCGACAGCATTTATTGAATGTCGACTATATGCCAGCTGATTTCAAATTATGTCACAACAACCACCTCCTGAGACAGGTACAGGATTTGTCTTAGAGATCATCTTATTGTTAGAACAGAAACCCACTCAAGAAGCAAAAGTAAGAGGGGGCTTTACTAGAAGGTTACAGAGAAATTTCACAGAACTTAGCGGTGGGAAGCATACCTCCTATGTGGCTGTGCCTCCTCCCCAGCGCTTCTCTGCTCCCTTGTCCCCATGCACAGCGTCCGCTGTGGCTAACTGAGTAGCAGGTTTAGTCTCCGAGTCTATGTGACCTTCCCACCTACCTCTCCAGTGTAAACTAACTAACTCAGTCTCTCAGTTCAGATGCCAGGAGATGTGGATCCCAGCTTAGGCCTGACATCCACCACTCCTAATTGTCAGCGGCCTGCTAGAGGGGAATGGAGACTAGTCAAAATGACCACCTAGGCCTATCTCTTCAGCAGGGCCTAGGGTGGGAGTAGATGTTTCTAGAGAGGAAATTCCTTGACCTTAGGTGGATTCAAATCCAAGTATGCTCTTCGCCCCACCAGACTATCTCTAGGATATCATGGAGATAATTTCCTGAAATAGGAGACCACACAAGTTATCCTAGAATCTGTGGGTTCAGGCAGACCCGGAAAAATAAGGTTACCATTTTGAACACTGCTCGTACCAGGCATTTTATATACATTTCTTTAATCTCTACAGCATCCTTACAACATGTTATTGTCTCCATTTTACAGATAAGAAAGCCAACATTCAACAAGTTAAGTAGCTTGCCCAGACAGAGGTCATCTGTTTGATTAGAGTTGATTATTTGACCCAAGCCTGTCTGACACCAAAACCCATGCCCTTTCTACTAACCAGTGTGTGTGTGTGTGTGTGTGTGTGTGTGTGTGTGTGTGTGCGCGCGGCGTGCATCACATCACACACACACACATACACACACACATAGTAGATCACTCTGATTCTGCTGGAATGTATGCTCCATGAGGGCAAAGAGCTTAATCTTTTCGTTCACTAACGTATCGCAGGCACCTGTAACCGTGCCTAACACATAGTAAGTGTTCAAACAAGACATTTCTGAGTGGATTTTGCTTTGGTCTCTTCTGCACTCCTAGGCTTCCCATGGTGAGAGGAGAAAGGGCAATAGTCTAGGCTTTGGAGAAAGGGCCACTGAAATATGTTGGGGTAACCCTCTGGGTGTGCCTTTGATCTTTACTCAACTCTCACAGTTGACTATGATGGGGGACATTAAGAACAGTCCCCTCAATGTGGAGAAGTCTAAAAAGTATGGCCCTAGACCCCTGTGTGTTTCCTGTCTGTACCTCTGACACTCAGCCCTGTGAGGGGAGCAGGTGAAAGGAGACTCCCTAACACTAGAACATCCACTTACTGGGATGAGGAACTAGAACGCCAAGGGCCTCTGTCACTGGGAAAAGAGAATGCAAATTTCCACTGGGTTTTCAGCCCCAGGGTTCAGAGTTTACCAAATCCTGAATCTTTTCTGGTGCCTTTCTCTTTAGCACTGTCCTGTGTCCTCAGTCACTCAGCTAGCCTCCCAATCCCAGCAGCACGGTAGTCTATAAGAACACAGATTTGGGAGAGTCAGCGGAACTGGATTCAAGTCTGTCTGGTCAGCAGTGTGACCATGGAGTAATTATTTAACCTCCAAGACTCAATTTTCCCTGGAAAATGAGGTTAATGCATGAATAAGGATGATACATTCCCAAGGGCCTGGCCCATAGTTGGTGTTCACCAAATTTTAATTTTTTCTCTTCCTTCTCCACAGATCCTGGTACAAACTTGCCCACCTTTTCCCTGCTAACCTTTGGCTCAGTACATTTATAAAATCATTATAGTCCATTATCTCCCAGTAACAGAAAGGCCCAGAGGCCGTAGCCTGAAGCAACTCTCCACCAAAGGGCCTGCAGAGGCCAGGGCAGGGTTGGGGGTGGGGGAGTGCGCCATCTTTTCTGCATGATAGGTTGCCCTCTCAGGGCCAGTTCTGGGATTTGCTTGATATCTGCAACAAGAGTCCTGGCAAAATAAGGCAGAGTGGCAGGTGTGGAGTGGCAACCACCTCACCGTGTTTGTTCCTCCTGCCCTGCTTTCCTCCCCTGGGAGCAGATGCTTTAAGAGCCACTGCTGGGAAGTTTCTAGTTGATGGAAAGAGACACACTGGGTGATTATGCTCTACTTGCTTGTAGAAGCTGTGGCCCAAGGATGCCATCACCATTTGGTCACACAGATAAGCCACCAGCTGCCACTGAAATTGAGCAGGCCACTTGATAAACAGGCAGGAGAGGCTCAGTCTGGGATCTAGTTCTCTCTATCCACCACACCCACACAGAAACTTTAGCTGGTATGAAGTGGCAGCTTGACCAAGGTAAAGCATGAGCCAGAACTTGCCTTCCCTGACCTGGAAGGAGCTTGGCATTGAGTGACTGGGTTTGGTCCCTGTTCTTGCTTCTGCTTCCAATAGGTCACTTAAGTGCTCTGGGCTTTTTTGGAGAATTCTCCAGCCCCACCTCGGTTTTTCAGGAATGACATCCAGTGATGGGAGAGGAAATGAGGGTGTGA
This sequence comes from Pteropus medius, assembly GCF_902729225.1. Lineage (NCBI taxonomy): Eukaryota > Metazoa > Chordata > Mammalia > Chiroptera > Pteropodidae > Pteropus > Pteropus medius. The sequence continues at coordinate 2,858,236 of NW_024349227.1, read as the reverse complement.
CTGTTAGCTGAGAGCTCATGTGAGCAGGCCTAAGGCAGTGTGGTTGACAGCGATGTTTCTACTGGTGGGTTTTGGCTGTAGCATCAGCCACACCCACTCACAGCCTGTGAGCTACTTAAAAGGAAAAGTGGTGCCTTGGTCATCTCTGCATACCCAGTGTTTAGCCCAGCCCTTGGTTCATAGAATAATCATCCGTAAACATTGGATGGATGGATGGATGGATGGATGGATGGATGGATGGATGGATGACTGAATAAACAAATAGAAATTATTTTTTTAAACTAGAGTTAAGAGCACAGCAATGTTTATCTTCTTCCTTCCCAGAGTCACCTGTTCAATACTTCATCACCTATGCCTAAATAATTGCAAAGGCTTCCTAATGACAGGCAGGGTGGCCTACAGGAATGAGTTCTAGATTAGAACTTAGGGGACCTGGAATTTGAATCATTTATCACTTTGGGGAAATCACTGGACCTTTCTGGGCTTCAGTTTGTCCATGTGTAAAGTGAATACTCTGGCCTAGATGTACTTCAAAGACATTTCAACTCCCTAATTCTCTGCCTCCTCCTACCCAAACAACCCTGCAGATTAATTGTAATTGGTTACCAAAATTTAAAAATAAGATTTCACATAGAAATCCAAATTTCTTATTTCTTCTAAAAAGCCAGAAATTCTGACAATATTGGCCTACCTTTTTCCCATGGCAACAGTTAGCAGGAGCTGAGTAACTGCAGCTTCATTCAGACAAGTGTGTAGTTTCTAGTTTGCCACAGTCTCCTCCTGTCCATGTCGCATAACACTCAGCCTGCTTTGCTCATTTTTGTGCCTGCCTGGTCCTGGTAGGCATTTGAATTTGCAAACCAAAAATGGAAAAGATAAAACTTCTAAGAGTGGAAGCGAGGGCCTGTCCCATAGCAGGTGACAGCCCTGGGAAGCAGCTCTCGTGCTCAGCTGGGCTTAGGTGGCAGAGACTTGTTGGGATCTTCCTGGGAAGTTGCTGATTGGGTTGTGGAAAGACACAGTGGCCAATGCCCCCAGGAGACTTTGCTTAGGCACTTGGCCTCCAGAACTGTTGAGCCCTTGGCTGAGGAAGCTGTTCCCCCTTTACCTATCTCCCCCTCCTCGGACCATGCTGGGAGCTTGGGAGGCTCCCTGGGGCCCCCTCTATAACTTTGTGTGGCCACTACTTGGAGGTGGGGAGGAGGGCCAGGTCTCCGTTATAGAACCTTGGCAATGGTGGTGATTCCCCTTTCACTTCTTTCTCTTGTCCAACCTCCACTAGTGTTTTTGGCCCAAAACAAGTCAGGCTGTTGGAAGGCCAGGCTGCTTCAGTACAATGTGAGCTGGTCCAGGATCCCGGCTATATTCAGATGGGTGAAGTGCACATTCTCCTGTTAACTTATTCAACTCTTCTCCTGACAACTGTTGCTGTGGACAGCTGCACTTCAGAGCTCCCAGGGGCTGGCCTGCTCCAAAGCTCTGTGCCTCACTGGGAGCTAACTGGTGCCTGGTTTAAGTCAGGGCTGTTTCTGACTCAGCTCCTTAGTCATCCTGTCTGAGCCCTTAGGCAACTCTGCCTCTCTGTTTACCCTAACCAGATAAAACATCCCCTGCTTCCCCATCACAGAATCTTTTCTTCGGAACTTTCTGGTTTGTTCGCGTTTCTTGTTATTCTCCCAGTCTGACCAATTTTTCTGTGATCTGATCTAGTCCTCTGTGTTTTTTTTCCTTCTAAAATCACCTATATTTTCTTTCATCAGACTTGCATTACTCAACAATCATTGCTCCTCACTTGATACTCTTCCATCCCTTGTAATATTTCCATTTTCATGTAGACATTGACATGTAAACTCCAGTTTAAATTATGATGATTATTGTCCCAGTTACTTTCAGAGACACGACATGTTCAGGAGGGCTTTTGGTATTTCCCCAGTGTCCTTTAATCCCAATGGTGGACTTTGAGCAAAGTAGGTCTTTAGCTTTTTAAGGATATTTACTCCCCCCCACCCCAAGTATGAAGTAATACATAACATTTTCTAACATTTACTGTGCACTTACTATATATGAGGCACCATGCCAAGTGCTAAAATCACATGACCTCGTTTCCTCCTCAGGACAACTCTATAAGGAAGGTGCCATTCCTAGGTATTCTTTTCCAGAGAAGAAAATGAGAGAGAAAAGATTTTATCCAAGGTCCCACAGCTGCTAAGTAGGGGATGTGGAATTCAAACCATGTCTCTCAAATTCCAGAATCTGAGCTCTGTACTGCTTCCATATGAGATCATTCTAGAAAGTTTGGAAAATTCAAAAAAGTATAAAGAAAAAAATATTTCCATAAGTCCAGAGATGACTTTCAACATTTTATTTTCTTTTATTCTTTTATATGTGTGGCGAGTATATACATTTTTTAACAAAATTGGGAACACATCGAATATTGAGTTTTTGATTCAAATTTTTTCCTACTCAATACAATAATATGAGCATTTTCCTACATCATAAGGGATTGACCGCCAATCAGTCCCAAACATGGTCATGGAATCTGATAATAGCAGGCAACCAGAGGTGAAAGGTCATTGTGATTTTAGAAGGGGAATAATGATAATGATGCCCATAGCCTTTGCCTCGAAAGTGGACAGTGTGGAGCCAGCCCGGGTGGGGTGGCAAGGTCTGAATGTGGGATGAAGAGATCAGAGAGAGGAGAGATCTGGGAGCTCTTGAATTCCCTTTGCGAAGTTCCTTCCCTCCCTCTGTGTGCGTGGATCCCACATGAAGGTGCAAGCCAACTTGTGTTTGAAGTGAGAGTTAAAAATGCAAAGTGGCTTTTATACAGGCTCAGCTAAGGGCCTAGCTTTCTGGAAGACATGAAACACAAAATCGAGCCTCCTATAAACCTTTGAGCAGAATTCCTCTTTAAGGTCAGAGAGGCTGGCTCCTTCTGCTGGGTTTGTATTCTCACACTGGCCTCTAGCTGGAGAGAACTGGGAGACTTTCCTACCTTCATTCTCCGAAATGTGTATGTGTGAAAGAGGCTGAGTATATTTCATCTGTGGCTATATTTTTCAGAAAAGATATTTTTAAAAAAATCATCTAAGAATAGAGCAGGAAGGGGCAGAGAAGAATTAGGAAGAATAGGAGGCTGTCCTATTCTTCCACCACCCCTAAGATAATTAACAAATGTAGGGCTGGGAACAAAGACAAGGTCTGATGTATATGGTGGGGACAGAGGATCCCTGTGCTTGTGGTAGGAGACCCCCTTGGCAGTTAGGATGCTCTGGAATGATATCTTGAGGGGCTAGCCTCTTGGAGTTTGCACCAATCAGCTCTTATAAATTCGAGTGAGTCCTGGTAGCCTCCATGGCAGATACAGGCTTGTCCAAAGAATGTTGGCATGTGTTCAGTGCAGGCTCCAGGGCTGGGACATGAAGTCTTGGGTTCATCCACGAGGTAGTACCACCTCGCTGTGTGACTCTGGGGAATACTTTCACCACACTGTGCCCATCATAGTCTCCCCTGGCCCACAGGGAGGTTTCACCCCTGCACCTTCCTCCTTCCTGGGCCATCTTAGGGAGGTATGTGAGTAAAATGGAGGGAGATGCTTTGGGTTTCCATTATGAACATAGAGGATTCTTCATTATTACATTGGTTACCCCAGAAGCTCCTGAGACAACACAGGAAGAGAATAGAGTGTTATCATTGCATATGTCACGCAACTGTGAAACTTCAGCCTTTTCACTCCTTAAAATATGTATAATATAATCTTGAATACCTTTCACAGTTTTTATAAAAATCACATAGGATGATGGATGTGTAAGTACACTACAGAGTACCTACAAACATATAAATTATGATATATGAAGATTCTTGAATGGGAAAGTCCCTGCTCACTCATCTGCCTCCTCTGAGGTTTAGAAGGCCATTTCTTCAGCTCATATAAAATTTTAGCCCTCTTTCTTGGGTAGGATGGGTTTTTTCCCTTCTGTAGATGGGAGGATGAGCCCCAGCAAGTAAGGATAACTTACTCAAGATGGGTAAAAGATTTGGAAGTCTCGAGACATTAAAAAGAGCTCTTTAACTGAGTTCCACTCTTGACCATGCCACTTGCTAGCAGTGTGGCCTTATGCAAGTCCCTTAACCTCTGAGCCTCAGTTTCCTCATTTGTCATTCGTTTCTAACCACAAAAGATCATTATGATAAGCCAAGGCGAGAATATGGAATCTAAATGAACGCGTCTTTGAGACGTTAAAAACACTATATGTATGTGAATGGACATTGTTAGAGCTCAGCCATGTTCCTGAGGATGTTGATAGGAGCCAATGTTTGAAGACTAGAAGTCCTAAAATTCTATTGTATCACAACTGGAAGGGGCCATAACTCAATACCCTCAGTTTTACAGACCAGAAAAATTTGAGGCCAGGGAAGCCAGGCAATCCCCTCCTGACCAGGACACATTCTCTACTCTAGGGCTCAGGTTCCCCACATGCACAGTGGGGTGGGAGGGGGGGGGACTCCAGTTTACTCCCCCTCATTCCAGTACTGCTGACTGAGGACTATTGATATCATTTACTCTGTATATACTGTTACATCCTGTGTTAAAGCGTCTTAGATTACACCGGATGTAAACGTGCCTTTCTTGCCAACATCCCAGAACCACTCGTTTTTGTTACTGGTCTCTGACATCATGCATGCACTGATCGTCCACATTTTTGAAGCATGCGTGCCGGGCCATGGCAGGTCAGGGATGAGGCGCCCTGGAGAAAACCGCCGAGGAGTCGCTGAGCCACGGAAACCCCAGGGTTTGGCTCTTGAAGTGTTTAGGGAGGCCAGGTGAAGGGCGGGCTGAGAACTGGGTGGGTCCTCGGCGGCCTCTTGAGGCTGAAGGGTGGAGATTCCTCCCTTGGGTGTGGCGCGGGGGAAGTCCTAAGGGAGGGAAGGGCCGCTTGGCCAGCGGGGCCGATTGAGTCACTGCCCCTCTGTGAGCCATCGCTGGCTGGCCAGGGTGGAGCCGTCACCTTTTTTGGCTTCGGTGCAGAGCCAGCCTTCGAAAGGGCTGAGGATTTGTTGCCCTAGCTGCTCCAGGGCTGCGCCGCAGGTCGGGACCCGCGAGGGCTGGCACAGAGCTCGGCAGCGGGGCCGGAAGAAGGCGAGGCGGGGAAGAGCGACCGCCGCAGGGCTGTCCTCTACCGGGGCCGCCAGTGCGAGGCCCCGCCCCACCCGCGGGCCGGGGTGCGTTGGGGGCGGGGCCGGCTCTTGAAGTTCAGAGGCTGACGCTGGCGTCCCGCGCCCTCCGAGCCCAGAGCCCAAAGCCCGCAGTATGGGTGGAGGTGGTGTCGGCTTTAGGAACCAGGAAGTCTCGGCGGGAAGGGGTTTGGGTTCTTCCAAGCTGTTTTACTCTAGATTCTAGAGGAGAGGGGTGCTCAGGCCTGCTCCCTGTTGCTAACGCCCTGAGTCTCTCTCCATTATGAAATGCGATGCCTCTCTTCTGCCTCTCCCCACCCTAAGCTGGAGACCTGGCTGCTGCCGACTTCTCTCACCTTTCTGTGCCGCTCCCTGCTTCTAGCTCTCGGGTCCCTACAGGAATGATGCACATGGGTCCCCTTGCCCTGCTTCCCTTTACTCGCACTCCCCCTCCGCCTCACTCCCCCAAATAAAGGTGTCTAAGTGGGTTGATATTTTCTTATTAGGCTAATATGTTCGATGAAGTATATTGACTATGTTATTAAATGACAATTTTGGACCATGAAAATGATAGAAGTTCTCATCTCAGAGAGTCTTGGTAACTTTTGGCAGATCCATATCTATCTTTGATCACGCAGATTAAAAAATGTTGCTCACAGAAACAGTGGAAACCCATTTTCTTTTCCCTTCTCTCTTTTTCTTTATTTCTCGGGTGCACAAAGTTGGATGAATCAAAATTCATGGTTCGTGATACATTTTCTTCACTAGTTTATGCATGTCTGTCTTTTGGTACTTACTTATATAGGTTATTTATAGATTTTAATGACCTAATGACACTTGAACCCACTATCCAAGCCAAAAACGAGATCACTACCATGGCTTGCATCCACCTATGTGCCCTTTCTATCCTATCCCCCACCACCTCGTCATCCATCCCAACCACTATCCTGAATTTTGTGGTTAACATTCTCTTGATAAACAAATGTATGCCTAAATAAATATTTTAGTTTGTTTTATATTTTTTGTTAAAAATATATACTATGTAAAGTCTTCTGGGGACTTGCTTATTTTCATTCAATATTATAATACTAAGATTTATCCCACTTGAGTGTAGCTGTAGTCCATTCATTTTCACTGCTATATAACATTCCATTGGTGAAGACAGCACTTCTTTCTTCTTTTCTTTCTTTTTTACCATTTTGAAGAGTACCGCCACAAACATTCCTGTTCATGTCTCCTAGTGCGCATGTGCAAGTCTCTCCTGGATCTAGATCTCAGAAGGGAATTGCCAAGCCTTGGTATATGAATATTCAACACAACGACAGGTTGTTTCCCAATACATTTGTAATAGTTTCGCAGCTAACAGAGAAGTGTAAGAGATGCTGTTGATCCACACCCTCTCAAATACTGAGTATCAACAGACCTTTTAATTTTTGCCAACTGAATGTGTAAATAGTATCCATTAGTGGTCTTGTCTTACATTTCCCTGATTACTAATGAAGTTAAGCAGCAGAAATAACATTCTACAGATCAGATCCACAAAAATTGCAGGTGTTGGAGTGATCATATGTAGAAAATTTTAAAATATATTTAATATGTTAAAAGAAATAACATACTAAAGAGTATTAAAAGAATGATGAAGGGAAATGAAACTCAGTTGACCAGATCGAATTCCCTTTGGGTATCTCTCAGATGTCTCAGATATCCAAAGAGAACTTCTGGAAGTGAAAAAATACAGTAAAGGAAATAAAGATTTCAATGAAAAGGTTAAAATAGTATATTACAGCTGAAGATAAAATTAGTGAATTGGAAGATATTTCTGGAGGAATTTTCTAGAAAATGGAAAATGTGGAAGAGCTAGAGAGGCATTGAAAACAGAGCCGGGTTTGCCAAATTTTTTCCTGTAAAGGGTCAGATAATAAATATTTTAGGCTTTATGGCCCATGTGGTCTCTTTTATAACTATGCAACTCTGCTGTTGTAACGTGAAAACAACCATAGGCAATATGTAAATAAATGGGTGTGACTAGGTGCTAATAAAACTATTTACGAAACAGGCAGCAGGCCAGATTTGGGCCATGTGTTATAATTTTCCCACCCCAGAATAGAGTAAAAAGATCCCAATATACATTTAGCTAATATTCCAGAAAGAGAAAATAGAGAGAACAGGAGTGTGATAATATTGTTAGCAATTGTCAAGAGTTGATGAAATAGAACTGTTATATTTACGTGGCCTAATGAATCCCAAGAGGGATAAATAAACTTTACCCCTAGACACATTGTAATGAAACTAACAATAGAACTTCAAGGATAATTTAAAATACATCCTAAAGGTAAATTGCCTTCAAAAGCATGACAATTAAACTGACAACTGATTTCTCAACATCAACAATAAAAGCCAGAAGATAGTGGAATAATATTTTCAAAGGGCTGAGACAATAATTGCTAATACAGAATTCTATCAGTGAAAATCTTCCAAGAATGAGGTCAGAATTAAGGCCCTTTGCAGAGGAACAAATAGACCTTTCTACCAATAGACCTTTCACTAAAACAATTTCTAAAGGAAATAGTTCAAGAAGAGACATTACCTAAAAGGAAGGTCTAAGATTCAAGAAAGAATGATGAGCAAAGAAAATTATAAACATGGTGCTAATTCTAAATATTAATAGCAAAGAAAATAAAGAGAACAATGTCTAACTTACAGGGATTAAATGAAGCTATAATTAAAATCCCTAATAACAATAGCATGTAAGTTGGAAGGTGAGTAATCGGAATTTAAGTATTCTAAGGTCATAGTATTGTTTGGGAGGAGGTTAAAGATGTTCGTTATCAGCAATTTTTAAGTTAAATATATATGTTAAGATCCCTAAGCTAACACTAAAAAACTAGGGATAACACAACTTCCAAACTAGTGGAGGGGGAGAAAATGGAAAGAAAGAAAAGAAAGGAAACATGAATGAAGACATTAGGAAATTTGGCAGTTAAAAAGAATTTGAGGCTGTGATGTAGAAGAAACTACACTATTTATTAAGTTCTACCATGTTAGTCATTTTGAATCATTAATGTTCATCATTTCATGTAACATAGGTAAGAGTGCCAGGCACAAAATAGGCATTGAAATTATAGTTTCATTACTGCTGTAATGAAACTTTGTGCTTAAAACAAGATCTGGAACTTAGTAGGCACTCATTATTGAAGAGTGAATTAAATGATAGTATCGAGTCCTATCTAAGGATGAGCAAACTGAGAAACAGCATGGGTATGAAACTCACCTCTTCTACTTAGAATCTTTGTGGTGTTGAGCATAAATGCCTGTTAATTTTCTTATCTGTAAAAATACGTCAAAGAGTGCTTGATACGTAATAATGCTCATTAAATGCTAGACTCTCACTAAATGGTAGATGTTACTGGTAGGGAACTTTTTCAAAGTCACAGACCTTGGATTCTAATCCAGGTATTTGGAATTCAACCACAGCCGCTTTCCACTCTACCATCAGGCAGACTTGTCCTCTCTTCTCTAAGCCAGAATAATCATGTAATAATAGCTGAGAACATGAGCTTTAGAGTTAGGCAGGCCTGGGTTCATGGCCCATCTTGACCACTAGTTAACTCTAGGACTTGGGCCTCATTTTCTTCATCTGTGGAAAGAGGATAAAAATAGCTGTCACCACAGGTGGTTGTAAGATTGAGAGACTGCCTGCCAATCACTTTGGTGGTGGCGATCGCAAATTAGGTCTCAGTTTAATACAGACATACCTTCTGGATATTTTGGGTTGATTCCAGACCACTGCAATAAAACACAGGTCGCAATAAAGCAACTCATAATCTTTTTGCTGGTAGAAGGTCTTGCCTTCAATTTGTAAAGAACTCAGCATCTACAAAGCGTAATAAACTGAAGTACATTAAATGAGATATGCCTGTATAAGAAAGAGTAGGAGCTAAGAAGTATGTTCTTAGAGAACAGCAGGAAGAAATAGTTTCTAACATTGGAAAAGAGATTAGTCTAGATGACCTTCAGTCCCTTGCAACCTTGAGGTATTCATTTCTTCCTCATGCAGAGGCAAGGGACGTACAGCAGTATTTCCCCACTCACATTCTGACCGATGAGCAGGTCCCCAGTAGCTCCAGACCCCACAAGTGAAATGGGCTGATTGATAGCATTAAATATTAACCACAATAACTCTCTTTGATTGCTTACCATATGCAGCACTATATGCCTTTGCATTGATTAATTATCTCGAAGTCTTCTGAAATATTTTATTTTATTTTATTTTATTTCTTTATTTTAAATGCCTGCAGCACCTGGAATTCCTAGGTGGTCTCCCATCCACGTACTAACCAAGCCCAATCCTGCTTAGCTTCCAAGATCAGACGAGATCGGGTGAGTTCAGGGTGGCATGACCATAGACTGAAATATTTTAAATGGGATACTATTATTATCTCTATTTTATCAGTGTCAAAACCGAAGAACAGAGATATTGACTAGCTTTCCCAAGGTTAAACAGTGATGGTGGATTTGGTGCTCTTGACCACTGTACTATGCTTGAAGAGGTGACTCATCCCTGAGAAAAAGAGTTCTCACTTCTGGAAAGTATCTCCTTGGCAATCACATGGAACAAATGTGGGCTTTTCCAAACTTGGGTTTGGATTCTGGCTCTGCTTCTTAATGTGTGGCCCTATACAAGGTATTTAACCAGTTTTCTTCTCTACAAAATGGGGCAGTATTATCCATTTCCCATGTTTGTCAGGAGAACCAAATGAGATAATATATGAGTTACTCAAAAAGAGTGGAGGCACTGTATTTCCATCATGAATCAGGAAGGCCTTAGCTGTACCTGCTCTAAGCAGATACCTATGTATCTGCTCTGAGCTGATGATGGGATGACTTTGGGAGAGTGAGTAGACGAAAGCTGACTTCTTCCCTGCTCCTTGAAAAGATGACTTGTCCATCGCCCTAATGCCCCTCTCCTCCCCCACCCTCATTACACAGAGTATGGTCTTCAGAAGCCCAGTGTGTTTCTCCCCCGCTTGGCCTTGTCAGTCAGCCTTGCCAGGTCCCCTCTTGAGTTGTTTGGTTGTGTCAGGCCCTCTGTGGGCTCCCAGCCCTGGGCATGTCAGAGGCCACTGTCTAGAATAAGTGATCTCTGTGCCACTGGGCCTCTACCTCGAATACCAAGATGGGCCTGAGCTCTTAGTGACAGTGGCAGCTGGGCTCATAGTCCTGAATTTGGTTCTACTCTTCCCTTCTCCACCCTTCTCACCTATCTGTACCAGAACTATTCCATTTGCTTTCCTGTTTTCTTCTTTTTAAAAATATTTTTTGCGGTGGTAAATGTATAATTCAGTGGCATTAATTACATTCACATTACTGTGTTGCCATCACTACCATCCATTACAGATCTTTGTCATTGTCCCAAATAGAAACTCTGTACCCATTAAACAATAACTCCACCCTTCTCCCCTGAGTCCCTAACAACCTCTATTTCCTGTCTCTATGAATTTGTGCTTAGGGTAACTTTATAACTCGAGGCAACTATATTCGCCCTTTGTTTCTGGCTTCTTTCATTTAGCATAATGTTTTCAAGTATCAGAATGTCATTCCTTTTTAAGGCTAAATAATAATATTTCATTGTATGGATATACCACATTTTGTTTTATCCATTCATCTGTTGATGGATGCTCTCTTTTCTTTAATCGAACTTCTTGGGGCATATCAAAATCTGCAGTGATATAGAGAGGACAGCCTATTCTTTCCTTGAATCAGCAAACTGAGGAGAGTGACCATCCCAGGTGGTGTGGAGTTACCGCCCAATGTGCTGTTTATAAACTCTGCTTTGAAGCCTCTTCTGCAGTGTCACCCTTCCAGAGGTCTCTCTTCTCAACAGGTAACACCACTGGGACTTGGAAGTGCTAGTCGGAAAGGAGAGAGGGGATTGTCTGGGGCTCCAAGCTTGCCTTTGCCTGCTTTCTTGGGGATAGAGCCGACAATTGCCCAGGGACATTGTTTTCTGAACTATTGGCAAAGGGTCTAGAGATTAGAGCATCTTTTCTTTTGTTTGTTTATAGTTCTGAGTTTTTGTTTGTTTTATATATTTTTCTCCTTGTCAACTGTCATTTCTGCTTGGTGTCAATGCACTTCAGTATTTCTGTATATACTCCACTGTAATCATAGGACTTCCTAATACGGCTGTGTCCTGTTTTTCTTTATTTAGACTCTGTGTCTGGGAGTTCCCAGAAGGGAAGACTCTTTCTTCCTTTCTCTGAATCTTCCTCCATCCTTTTCAGTTCTCCCTTCTCTTTTTCTTTAACACCCCCTCAAATCACGAGGAACTGCACAGCCTCTATCTCCATCACAATCTGTACCCTCAAGGTGTCCTCGGCCTAACAGGATGACACACATGGGCATCACACACGCCCTCAGTGTGTGTCACAGTTGCCTCTGGGAGGAAGTAGGAGAACCCAGATCAATCCTCTGAGCTCATCAGGGCAGGGTTCCCCCAGCTCCAAAGTCCTGGGTCAGGCCTAAAATTCCCTGACTGTTTTATTCAGGCTGCTCTCTTGCTCCGTTATTTGTTTCTCTCTCTCTTTGTTGGACCCTGGAGCATGTAGAATGTCTTAACTTTTTCTTGGCTCTTTCTGTAGCCTTAACTGAGTCATGTCACCTTTAAGACCATGTGTTATAAAATCTGCAGAAAGAATAATATCAGTCCTGTCTGTCTTAAAAAGCTGTCCCAAAGATCGCACATCAGAGTGCTTTGAAACTGTGAGGCATTACCCGGATGTGAGTTCTTACCACAACCTTCTTTGACTTTCATGAACTTTTCTGTCCTTCTTTCCAATGCCACTTAACAAGGGACCTCAGGCAGACAGATTCCTCAGATACAGCTACAAAAGTTAGAGATTCTGGAGAAGACCGCACATGACAGTACCACCTTCTTCTAGGTACATAAAGCCTAGGATGCAGACCCAGGCCTGGGAAGTATAGGTTCTGTGGGGCCAGAGGCACAGGGAGCCTCTAACAAAGAACAGCCTCAGTTTATTTTACTTCCATTGCTCAATAGCTTCATAATGCACTTGATCTTTATCCAAAGGCACAAAAGAAGTAATAATCTTCTCAATTTCTATGTGAAGTAGTTTATTCTCATTGTCTCTATTTTTCAGATGAGAAAATTAAGGCCCAGGAATAATGATTTGGAGGAGGATGCACTGAGATTAAGGCTTACCTAGTGCTACTTGGGAAGAGATGTGATGGGATGAGGCTGGCCCCCAGGCAGAGTTCCATGGGGGCCTGGCTGCTTTGGTGTCTTTTGCCATTCTGGCGCATTCCCTGGTCAAACTGTATTCATTTCTGGTTTTCTTCCTTATGTATTTCTTAGGGTCTGTGACCCACAGCAATGTATCAGGTTGACAGTTAAGTGTAGCTTATAAAGACAGTTAGAAAGATGTGCCCTTCAAATGAATATGGCCTACGAGTGCATGGCCTCTCCAGCAACACTTAGGGTGTTTCATCTCCCAACAGCCTCCTTACATGGTACCCATGTTGAGGGCATACTCTGCACACCTGTGTGTAGCAGCTCTAGAAAGCCCTAAGAAAGCTCCCCTTGGCTCAGGGTGTGGGCCTGAGCCCATTCTGGGGAGGCCATGCTGTGAATGAGCTCTCCGGTAGCAACTTGATGGCTGCAACTGCCTATGACAGAACTTGGAGGTGTCATTTCACATGCACACAGGTGATCTTGCTCTTCATTTGATACCTAATAAAGATTTCTTTGCATCATCTGTTTCTGCATATATCTTGCTTTCCAATCTATATCCTTCTATTTTGTTCCAGTGCCCAGCACAGTGTTTGACTCATAGATGCTTCACTATAAAATGTAATACAATGTAAAATTGTATTAGACTTTCCCCAAAGTTCTCTGCATGGCTGTGATTCTGGGATGCTATGAGATGTTTGATGCAGTTGGTAGGAAAAGCTGGGGATCTGTCCCCTGAAAAGGCCAGGAACTTACTGGCTTGTGCAGTTACTAGTGATGAAATGGTGATTAGGGCTGGCCAGCCTCCTAGCTGTGTCAGTTGATCCCAGGCCCCTCTCGTCTTTGAGAAGGTAGCAGGGCATACATGGTACTTAACCTACAATGGTGCCACAGTCACTGCTTCTGGGTATAGCAGAGTCCTGAGCAGCTCTGCCTCTTTTCTATCTTTCCAATGAGAGACAAGTTGGAGGTGGTGCTGCAAGAAGAGGCATCCAGGGGGTTCCCTTAGAATGCAGATTGCTGCCCAGAATTATGAAAGGGAACTTTTTAGCCAAGCGACCCCATTCAGCTGACAGCTTCTGCTGGGAAGACATGGAAGCATTCTGGCACTTAACACTGTTCTGCCCATCTGGCTCCTTTAGAGCAAGAGTCGAGGAGTCCCGACCAGGGGACCTGGGAAGGGGGTGCACTGATGCCAGTGTTGGCGGTGGCCAGTGGGGCAGGCCTCAGTTCTGGGGAACAGCACTTCTACACATCACTTCTGGGGATAGTTATCTCACCTACCTGTGAGCCGTGAGGGACAAGAGCCTGGCCAACACTGTGCAGGCTGGCCCCCAGGCAGAGCTCCATGGGGGCCTGGGCCCACGGGCCTGGCTGCTTTGGCATCTTCTGCCCTTCTGGTGCATCCCTTGGTCAAATTGGATTCATTTCTGGTTTTCTGCTTATGTATTTTGTAGGTAAAACTCAGAGCCTTTGGAAGTCCTCGCCTTTCCCAGAGCAGTTCAATTTAGCCTCTGTTCTCTCTGCCTCCTGCGTTATGTTGGCTGAGCATCTGCTCTAGGGAGGTTGTTCATCTTCGTATTTACTCTCTAGGTTTATCTCACTCCCTGAGTAGTGCCTTTTCATTTTCTAAATGGGGGCTTCCACTCTGGCCTCCTTAGGAAGAATGAGAACTGTTAAGGCTATTTTTCCCACCTGTAACCTTCTATAATCTTTTCTCCTTTTTACCATATCCCCCTCCTGTCTTGGCTCTTGAAACTATTCCCATAGGAAGAAAAAGGCAGTTAACCCTCCCTCCCTTCTTTAGGACCAAACCTCTGTTTGTTGTCTTGGAAACCATGGCAACCTGGCCTAAGAGGAGACTTCTACCATCTTGGAAATTAATGTTCTGAAGCCTTGGACTCCCAGCTGTGAACTCTCTAGCACTTTTTTCCGAGGGGGGATGGAAGCCTCTGATTTTTCAGATCTGTTAAAAGGAGAATGTTTCAAACCAACCAACCCCTAGATGATCCTTTTACAAGTGGGTTAGGAATGGGAGCAATGTTCTCTAGGATCTGGAGTATGAATATAGTAACATTAGCTGGGAGTCTGGAAGAGTATCCTGGAATGTGGTCTACGCTTATTTTTCTTGTGCTCTTTTCTTCTTTCCCCTTCTCGAATACTAAGAAGACTTGTGTTGGAGGTGGTTATCTTTCAGCTAACACCAACTTTTTTCTTTTTCTTCTTGACATGTTTGTCCTTCTTGCTCTGGTGCTACCTTTTAAAGCTCCAAGTTGGAAATCCAGGCAGCTGGGATGATTAACTGCAGGAGCCCGACAGAAGAATTCCACAGCCTTAGACGGCAAAGTTTCCATAGCCTCACTGCCGTGGGACTTCCCCCACCAAGGAGTCCTCTTTCTTGAGCTGGCAGCTGTTAGAGGAGGGAAGGGAAAGCACGCTGGCGTGTCCTCGGCTTCTCTTTGGACTTGACTGCTTGCAGAGGGGAGGGTTCAGTGGCTGAAATTCTGAAGGGAGAGCAATGACCCCTCCCCCAACCCTGAAAAAAGCTTGTTCTCTGGTAATGGAGATCTTTCTAATTTGGGACAGCTGGCCAGGGTGTGTGAGAGCGGACAAGCTGGGAATAGAGTGCTCCTGCAATCTTTTGCAGAAGCAAACGTTAGGCAGATAGTGTGAGACGCCTGTGAAGGTCTGGCTCTGCTGGGTTAGGATGCCTTTTGCAACTCCTCCTCTGGTCCTCTCCGTGAATCCCTGAATTCTTGAATAATGCTGGGGAGGACTGTAAGAAGGCAGCCATGTCACCAGGGAGTTGGATTTTAGCCTCCCTCTTCCTAATCCCTAGCCATGCTTTATCGGCTCAGAGTAGAATTGAGGTGCGACAGTGGAGCCATTTTGCAGTTTGCATTTGGGTAGGACTAGTTTATCATGCTCGGTTCCTGAATTTTCAACTTCCATGGGACCCTTGGAAGGAGCTAAAATCAGATCGTACAGCCCTCGATGCCTCGTACATTTATCTAGTCTCCTAACCCCTTCGTCCATCGGGCAACTTCCCTATTTATGCTGGATTGGAAAGTTGGCTAGACATCCTAAACCCTGATTTTAGTTTTTAATTCATGGGAATAGTCTTCCTCAGCCTCATTTCTGTTAGGGCTCCTCACTTCCTAGTCTTCAGTGTTTGCTATTTGCCTCCGCCTCAAGCATAGTTAGATCTTTTAATATTTGACTTAGCCAGGCAAGCTCCAGGTGGATTTGGGAGCATGTGGATTGGCTCATAGAGTTTGTCTTGTGTGCTTTTGGCCCTTCGTTCCTGATCCCAGTGGCACCGATTGGTCCTGTGCTGGTGCTAGCCATGGCAGCCCTCCAAGTGCCTGTCTTGCTTCTCGGTATGTCCATATTCTCTGAGTTAGGGCTTATTGGTTTTAGAAATTACCCAGGTAAGGAGAATAGAATCCCATCCAAGTAGGCTGTCTCCAGAGATGTGGAAAAGAGAGAATAAGAGAAATTTTGAGATAGAAGTAGATAGGTAGGTAGGTGGGTGGAGGAAAGAGAGAGATGATAGATAGATAGATGATAGATAGATAGATCGATCGATAGATAGATACATAGATATGAGATAGAAGGAGGGAAGAAGACAGGGAGACAGAGAGAGATGGGGAAAGAAATATACATAGATATGAAAAAACAAAGTGAGAAGCTTGGGAATGAGGTATATAGAGAAAAATGAGGAGGTGGGAAGAGTTTGGTACGAGATATTTTCCCCATGATTTCTGGCAGCTCAGTGCTTCAGAAATAATCCAAAAAACATCCTTTTTTGCCACTTCCTACAGACTTCCCCACCACCACCGTCACCATAGTTCTCCTCCCCTGTCTTTCCTTGGAAACTCTGCAGTGGTGTTTAAAATGCTATGTGTGGGAGTTTAGAATCGAATGAGTGTTGGGAGAATTTAAATTCTTTATGTTTCCCTTTGCCTCTCCCTGGAGAGTGGATGATTTCTGCAGTGATGGCTGGTCTCCCTTCTGCCTGCACCAGAAAAGCCCTTGGCTGTGTCCCGGAGAGCAAAGGAGATATGCCTCCAATCCATTCTGTCTCCCAACTCCAGGGGCCCAAGAAGGAGGGGGAGAGGGAGCAAGTGCTGAAGGAGTGGTTCTGGGACATACAGATAACAGATTCTCTCTGGAGATTGGCAGAGGAGGGTGACTTATTCATTAACTCTTCATGTTAGGTCAGGCACTGGGGCAGAGGTTGGGATAGAGGGGTGATACAACCTTTCTGCTCGCTTGGAAGAACAATACACCGTACTTTCCACTTTCTCTCTGCTGAGACTTCCATCAACAATGACCAGCTAGGGCTGAGTCACCTTTGTCTCCCGCCCTTTGTCTCTTTCAACAATGGGCCCTGTGTTCCTCACCATGGATCTGAGCCCTTTTGTGAATAGATGTTCTTTCTAGCCCATGATTTCTGGAAGTTTAGTCTACTTTGGGGGCTCTGAAACAGGTCTGCTTCTCTTTATCTTTTTATGTATTTCCAAGTAATGGCCACTCTACTTGAATTAATACCCCGAGACTCAGGAGCAGAAGCACTGGTGTCTGGGGCACAAGCTCACCTGTGGTGCCTTGCTATCAGCCTGCTCCCAGCTGTCCAGGATGGTGCCCCATATCAGACCCTTTCCTCACCTCCTCCCGTCTCCCTTCCTACCCTGCAGGAACAGTGGGATGCTGATGACAGTTGGTTTGACAGGCTTAGAAACCATGCCTATTCTGCTCTTTTGACCTCAAGGTGCTGCCAAGACTGATTTCTGTCCCAAGTTCTGATTTTCCCAACAAGGCTTTGTCAGCTAAACCAAGGCTGTCAGTTAAGACTTCGACCACTCCTGGGGCAGCAGTGGGTGCTTCCCTGACAGAGTCAGCAGCAGCTTCCCCCTTCTGCCCTCTCTCCTCCCCGCAGGGTTTGTTCTCATCGATATCCCTTCTGAGCCATGGTGATATCTGGGAGGCATTCAGTTATAATCTGCAATGGAAGAGATCGGAACAGTCTGTAGGATTTGCTCTTACGCTGCCCTAACTTTCCTTTTATGTGATTAACGTGCCTACTGGCATTGGGGGTGGGGGGATAGGGAATGGGGAAGGTCCTTCTCTTAGGGACATACTAATCCAAAGGAGCTGGAATAAGTGGAGGGAGAGGAATGATAAAATCCTGCAGCATCTTTTGTATTTCAACCAACTGTTTCTGGAAGGTGACTCTCTCTTACTTAGATGTCATTTAGTGATTGGCAACCTATAGCATATTTATCAAAGTCCGTATATACATTCAGCTTAGTTTGTGTGTGACTCCAGTGGCTGATCTCTGATTACTCCCTCCTCCTCTACCACAAACCTTTCCCAGATGCCTGGTGCCTTGGAGACATATGTGTCCCGGGAAGAATCAACCTCACTTTTGATCATTCTTCGGCATCTGAACTTTGCTGACTCCTTGGTCATAGCTAAGGGTCCTCACCACCCTGACTTAAACCTTAAATCTTGTTGAGCACAAGTATCCCTTCACCCCAGAACTCCCTAAGGAGTGAGAACAGGATGGCAGTTCTCTGTACAAGTGGGGGGGAAAACATGTATCCCTTTAGAGGCACCTCTCGAGGTCATTCCCTTCAGACCTCCAGCCTGGAGTGGCCAGGCTCCATGCAGGGTGACACTGCACCCATGGCGGGTAGGGGAGATGCTGCTTTGAAGCCTTCTTCCCATGACCCCTGGTAGAATCCTCTGTATCTTCATTCTGATGAAATTGGCAGCCAGTGGGGGCTGGTGGGGAGTAGGGGTGGGTGGTCAAGGAACTTGCTGGCTAGAACCTGGCTTTGACAGGAAGGAAGAAGACCACGTGGCTTTGCCTCCTGTTGATAATGTAAGTGATACAGAGGTGAGAAGACTCTGAGTGCTGCCTTTCTCCTTGATGAGCTGAGGCAGAGACCTGTGTGGACAAGAAGCTACACCTTCCCTTCCTTAAAGGAACTTACTTGGACCCCTCGCTTCCATCTCCCCCTTGCTGGCCCAAGTCCTAAGCTGTATTTTCTGGCTCTTCTTTTCGTTCCTAAGAATGTTGTGGTAGCTCTTCTTTATTTTTATTTTTTAAGCTGTTTTAGGGGGCTGGGAAAGGAAAACTTTAAAAGTAAAATAATAAAAAACAGACCACTCTGCCATTACAGGCACGTAAATAGCTGTACCGTGGCCAGGCTGTGCACTCACTTTGCCATGGCAACCTAAAACGAGTGTTTACAGCAGCCTGTCACCCGATGGAAAACAGCAGCTGCTGCTGCCCCGCCAGCCACGCCCTTGCCACTGCCTTGTGCCCCATTAGAGCAGCAGGCAGGTGCCCCCTCACCCGGAGGTATTGTGGTTGGGAGTGGGGGATTATGGGCCAGCCCTTTTGCGGGGCTTTGCAGGGTGGCAGGGAAAAGGCAGCCTGGGGCCCAGATGTGCCAGGGAGCAGTAATATTGGGGATCCCGAAGCTGGTGATAGGTGTCTCTTGTTGTCTCACCTTTTCTGTCATCTCTCACCTCCTGAGGACGGAGGAACCAGGAATGCAGAGGGTGCTCAGCTCCACCTGAACTGGAAAGGGGTCTGGGTGTCCTCTGACCCTGACAGGGTAGCTTGTTTTAACTTTTTGAATAAATCTTGGCTTCTGCTGCAGCCTGTCGGGGAAGTCCTCTTCAGTCTGTTATCTCTAGGCCCCAGGGGAGAGTGGCTCTCCTTGGGAAGATCAGGGCTCTCTCTGGGAAAGGGAGCTGTCTGAAATGAAAATGGAAGCAGAGCATCCTGGAGGGGCTAGAGGAGGGAGAAGGGAAAGCAGGAGGAGATATGTGACAAGCCTCTCCTGTTCCTCCCCTGTCAGCCTAGATCTGGGCAATGTTGAGACTGGCCCCCATTCAAGGCTCTCAAGCGTGTTAACCTGCTATTGTTGGAGGTTGTCATGACATTGTTTGCAGACACTCTTCATAACCTCTGCAACATTAGGAAGTGTGGTTCCCAGACCAGCCGCATCAGCATCCTCTTGTTAGGGAACTTGTTAGAGGTACACATCCTCAGGCCCCACTCCTGATCTCCTGAATCAGAAACGCTGGGAGCAGGCCCAGAAATAAGTTTTAACCAATCCTCCTGGGATCCCGATGCTCACTCAGGTTTAAGAACCACTGCTCTGAAGTACAACACAGTACAAGGGGAGTGTGATCAGTCTACTTTCTCAAGCCCCAAGCTGACTTCATGGCTCCTGTCTGTGCGCTGAGTGATAAGAAAGAGTGGAACCAGGGCAGTGAGGTGACAGGTTATTAGGGAATGTTCTCAGCTCTTTCCTGACAAATGCCATCTTCTCGGCATGGGGCCCTTGTGCAATTGCCTGCGACTTCCAGGAAACCATGGGCTGAGAGAAGCCTCGAACAGGCAAAGCCAGGAGATGGTTCTCTGTACTCTGTACTAGTGGACTGTCGTGGAGTGGAGAGAGGTGATGGAGTGTTGGCCAGGCGTGATGTCCAGGGTGTGGTACTCCGACTAGTCTGGGTAATACAAGAATGTTATTTTGCCTCCTCTCTTGCTGGGCCCCTGGGGACAGAACAGCTGGCTGCCTACCCCACCCCCCTTTGGTGGATAAGATGTGGTTTCCTTAGTCTGAGGCCAGGCAGCTTTCTCTTCACCCTCAAGGGCTCCAACAGAACCTGTGGCCTGGGAACAACAAGATCTTGACCCCGTAGCCAAGGGAGAGTGGCCTTCCCCTCCTTCGTGAACATGGCATGATTCTGCTGAAATTTGTTTCTAAAAATAATCCAGGATCCAATCCAGTTGCTAAAAAGCTCTTTTGTTCCCTTGGAACTAAAATGGAAAAACCACAACAGCCCCAAGAAAGGCAATCTGTGTTGCCCAAGAGAGCATACATATTGGATATTTGAATGTTACTGCCCAAGGTCTGGCTCCTGTCTGCTGGCCTAGTAGCTTCCTGTCCCAGTTCCGAGGAGCTGCACCTTACTTAGTGTGAGAGGCAGATACCTTTGCTAACTCATATCCTGAGCAATTCCCATGATCAGATGGGAGGGATCAGGAGAGGCTGCCAGCACCCTTTTCATTAGACAACAGACCTTCTAGATCAGCGGTCCCCAACCTTTTTGGTACCAGGGGGTGCTTCTATGAGAATTTAATGCCTGATGATCTGAAGTGGAGCTGACGCTAGCACTGGGGAGTCACTGCAAATACAGAGGAAGCTTCATTTGCACACATACCACTCACTTGCTGTGCGGCCTGGTTCTTAACAGGCCATGGGGCCTTGACCTGGGGATTGGGGACTCCTATTCTAGATGACACTGTCATTCCCACTTGAAATCAGCTCTTGTCCTCCTTAACCAACTGAAGGAAATGGTCAACATTCTTGTTTCATTCTCTGTATTTTTTGAGCTCTAACTTGCTGTTAGTACTCCCCCTCACCCCTGAGTCATAGGACAACAGAAGTGACCTGAGCCAGTATGACTCAGATTATTTGGAAGAGGGTACATTCCCCATAGCTCTGGGCTGAGGGGTTGCCTTTTTTCATCTTAATGTACTGATGCTATTTTTGCGTGGAGCCGGGGGGCCGGGGGGGTGTGGGGGTGTCGACATTGTCCTCTTAGGCACATTCTTGCTTCGGTTGCCTGATCTATGCCATGTAGCTTCCTGTCTTCATCCTGGTGGTTCCTGGGGTCTCTGACATGGGCTGATTCAACAGATGATCAGGAACAGATGGCAAACTTGGGTCATTTCTTGGTATCACTCTTGTGAGAAAGTGCTATCTATAGGCTCTGCCTTCTCCCTGCCCCCTGAAGGTATCTGGCCAGAACTGATAAGTTTTGTCATCATTGTTATAACATAAACAGTACAGTTCTTCCAGGTCTGGAAGGTTTCAGCATCATGGTATGTTTTATTTTTATTTTTTTGCAGAGTATTGAGTTGATCATACTATGGACTTATGGCTTGTTATCATCATTGGTCCTTCCCATGCTCAATGTTTCCCCATATCACATCTCTTCCCTTCCTTGTCTGTGAGTAGCATTCTAATGTGATAATATGTATCTTTTTGTTTAAATATGTCCTTTAAAACAGGGATCCCCAAACTCCTGGCCGTGGACCAGTAGCAGTCCGTGGCCTATTAAGAACCTGGCCGCACAGCAAGAGGTGAGCAGTGAGTGTGTGAACGAAGCTTCATCTGTATTTACAGCTGCTCCCCAGCACTAGCATCACCGCCTCAGCTCCACCTCAGATCATCAGGCATTAGATTCTCAAAGGAGCACCAGTCCCCGGTGCCAAAAAGGTTGAGGTCCACTGCCTTAAAATGTATAGAATTGCTTTAGACGCATGTGTTTTTAATTGTGTGAAAGCTGTTACAGTACCTTTTCCCCCACTAAGCACTGTTTTTAAGATCACCAGCGTGGTCTATGTACTTCTGATCTGTGTTTCTAACTGTATATAATATCCCCTGTTATCTAGCTCACATATTTTACCCGTCCATCACCAGGAGAAGGGATTCCAGATGGCCTTCATTTCTCTGTCACCACAAACAATGTTCTGGTGAACATTCTTGCACATGTCCCCTTCTGGACCTGTGTGAGAATTTCTTTGGGAGAAGCACACAAGCATAGATGACAGAGTCCTGGTATGCATAGACTTAGCTTGACCAAAAACTACCAGATGGCTCTGAGGAGAAGGGATGAATTCTGGGTCCCTGTGACCCAAGGTTGAGGGTGACACATTTTCTCCAGATAGATGCTTCAATCTTAGTGCTGTATTTCTGTTGCTGAGTTGAAGAAGCTCTCAGGGTAGTAGACTTGGAGAGGGAAAGGATAAGCAAGGGAGGTGTGTGTGTGTGTGTGTGTGTGTGTGTGTGTACCACCTTCTTAACCAGAAGTGTGTGTGTGTGTGTGTGCACTACGCGTGTATGTGCCACCTTCTAACCAGGGGTGGGTGTGTGTGTGTGTGTGTGTGTGTGTGTGTATGTCAGCCCCTAACCAGGAACTGATGTTCTCTCTTCAGGAAGGGCTGAGAATTAGCATCAGATTCCAGGCCTGTGCCCAGGACCACAGGCCACAGTGTGCCATCCTGTGGTCAGTGCAGAGGCCTGGTTTTGGTGCCCCAGCCCTCACTTGGCTTCCTGGCATGGACCTGGTGGTTACTGATGATGATAGGCAGTGCCACTCATCATCTGAACTTTACCCAACGTGCTCTGCCTCTGACCTTCCCACATACCTCCAAAGAGCCTCAGTAGACTGAAGGGGCGGGGGATGTACTCAGGTCTTGCTTCTGCAAGCCAGCAGGCATTGGAGGAGCAATTAAGGCAGGCAGGCATGGGGAGGGAAGGAAAACCTGGGACCATGATAAGGATGGCTACCAGTCCTGAGTGGTGGGAACTGGTGAGGGTGAGCTAGAATTTCAGTCATAGAAATAAGGGGCCTGGAAGGAGGAGGGAGCAGAGTGGCCTCTGTGTGGAGTTTAGACTTTCAGAGAGAAGAGCTAGCCAGGGATGTTAGCCTGCCTATTGAGATGCTTGCCAACTTTCTTGACAGGGCATGGCCCTCTGAGAAGCACAGGACTGTCTGAGAGACAGAGTAAAGCTTAAGACAGTATAGATGATGGCACAGAAAATACCCCTGCTGGAGAAAGGTAAGAGAGAATCTAGGGTCTCTCTTTGCCTCTCCCAAGTCATGAGTTGCAAGTCCAAGGGTACAAGATTATAGAGTAGAGGAAGCGCTCATCCCCACTCCTGGGATCACCAAGTGAGAATTGGATATTTTTGGATTCATACTAATCCAGAGCCAAGTGCATTCCGGCTGGGGGTGGGTGGGGCCTATATGCCCCTAATAAGCCCTGAAAGCTCAAAGAGGTAAGGAGGTGTTTCCCTGACTTGTTTCAGAGCCTTTAGGGGTCACGGGCAAGGGACAGATATGGGCTTCCTCATCAAGCTTTAGGAAGTAACCACATAGCTTTGTTTCTGATTTCTTGGAGAAGTGTCCTTGCAGTTGAGACAAGGTGGCTTTGAATTCAGATGAAGGCACAAATCCTGGTTCTCTGAATGTGTCTTTCCCTACTATGAAATGAGATGCAACCAGCCTGCTCTGCCCCCGGCCGCCCCACAGGTCTTCCCTTCTTTACACCTCACAGCCTGCATGGCAGTGACGCTGGCATTACAGCCAGTGCATCTCTGAGTGCCACCACCTCACTCCTGAGCACAGGCTCTCAGCTTAGTGAAGAGGGCAAGGCAGGGCAGGGAGCAAGAGTCTACTCTGCTGAGCTGTTTGGCCTGCAATCTGGAGGCCAGAGTTGAGTATAGCTGCTTATTATTCTGGGCAGGTCTGGCTGTAGCGAAGCCCTAACCCCTGGCCCCTCCTGTTCCTTTCTCTCATTTCCATTCATACTTCATTTCCCATGCATCTGGCCAGATTCAACAGGCATCTTTGGCAGGAGAAATTCATGGGGTGGGTGCCATTCAGATCCTCAAAATACCCTACTCCATCCCCTACAGGGGAGTTACCCTTTTTCCTTATAGCCTGGAGATGTACCTCTTCTTTAGCCTTCTGGGAAAGTTTCCAAGAGTAAAGAATTCTATGGACAAATTGGAGGAAACAGTGTCTGACTGTTGCTTATGGTTTGGTGGCTTAGGCCATGAAGTTCTTGTCCCAGGCAGGTCCTCATTTCTAGAACTTGCTAGCGAGCCTAGCTGCAGAGTGAGTCATCAGGAAGTGTAGGGTGGTTTGCTTCTCAGGGATGTATGAGACCTGAGGTAGGGACCGTTTCACCCTCTTTGCCTAGAATGTGATAGAGATGTTTCTGAAGGGAAAAGAGCAAGGGTAAGTCAGCATTTCCTGTACATGGAAATGGGTATTCTCTGTACTCGAGGGTTTTAGGTATATTTTTCCAGTAAGTATGTTCCCCACACACATTTTTGCTACATAACTAATTTGGACATAAGACAGTTTTGCCATAAAAAATAAAATAATGAAAAACATAAAAGGGACATTAAAAAGGACATAATAAAACATGAAAAATTAAGAACAAAATTAGAGACTTGAGCAAAATGCAAACACATGTCTTCCATTCATACTATTTTTTTTTTTTTTTTTTTTTGTTGATTGGTCTCCTTGTTAGGCATGGCACTTTTTTGGGCCAAAATTTCTTCTTCCTTCATTAAGAGAAATATCAGTTTCTAACTAAAATATCTATAATTAATGTTCTCAAAGACTTGTGAATTAGCAGCCGCCACTTTTATATCTGTATAGCTTGGTAAACTTGGTTTTGATAGGTGGAGGCCTGCCTGTGCTCACTGAAAGATTTGCAAACTGCTATGTGATCATTTTCTAGTAGAGTACAATCTGGTGTTACATGGGGCTTGCAATCTGCTTTATCTGTAATTTTTATTATCTACTATTTTAAGACCACCACATCCACTCTTCACTGTACAGACCATTAGGAAGGCTGAGATTTATATAATATAAAAAGAAAATATTGAAGAATTTCATCTATGAAACCAAACTGACAACTAGCCTAAATACATGAAGTCTGCCCAATGTAAACCAAACTGTCAACCGCTTATTTTCTCTTTTATGGCAAAATTGCCTTATGGCCAATAAGTCGTGTGGCAAAAATGTTTCTGCCAAAGATGTTTACAAGGAAACTACCAGCACAACCCCAGAGATGCCTACATTTTAAAGGACCTCTTAGATGTTTGTCAGAAAATGAGGTGGTTCAAACTCAGGGAAGGAATAGAATGTATCAGAAAGAGCACCAGCCTGTCAAGGTCGCTGACTTGCCTAAGACCAAGTCACTTTTTTATCTGTAAGGTGGGGATCACAGCTGTCCTACCTAGAATTCATATGGCAATGCTTTCAAGTGTCATTACAAATTGTAGAACAGATGTTAAGGACTTTAGGAAGAAAAACATTAAAATAAGTTAATGGTCATGTAAAGTAATATGATTTCTTGCCCCTGCAGGAAGTGATAAGAGAGTTTGCTCTTCCATCTTATCACCCCTTAGGCTGGCAAAATGCTAGAAACAAGGAGTGAGAACATACCTTACCCAGAATGCCTGGAGCCAAATGATTAATCCTGACCTGACAATAGATGGTACCTCCCTGCCGCTTGAGCGTTTTGTCTGAGGCTGAGCTGGTGTGAACGCTTACAGATTATTCTTTGCCAGTTGCCTAATAAGGTTAGGGGCTAGGCAAGCTCAGCAGTTGCAGTGAGCTCATATTCTAAGAGCTCAGAGCTCAGAGAGAAGTATGGGCACCTGCTGTACCGCTGAATTCTGGAAGAACTTTATCATAGAGAAATAAACTGAGCCCCCAGCTGAGCACCGACCCCTTTGACTTTGTGCTAACAGCTTAGTGCTTGACCTCCTGAATATGTGTCTCTAGAGCAACCTGCAGTAGACAAACCTCATTTTTCCCCCCACAACGTCTTCTTGAAAGCTTAAGAGTTCTACATAAGGATCAAGATGGGCTTCTTGCTCCTACAGCCTTTCCCGCTGCTTAGAGGAGAAGCTGAATGGGAGAGAACATTCTGTGGTGCTGCATGCTTCTATGCCAGTCTGAATGAAGGGAGCTTGACACTGCTTCTGGTTCTTTCCAGACTTCCTTATTCCCCAGGATTCTCTGATGATATCTAAAAAAAAAAAAAGAAGGGAGTATAATATTAAGAAACAATAACAACAACAAAACAAAACCCTGCTTACTTAACCCTTTGTAAGTCAGAGTAGCTCTAAAAATCTATGGTAGAAGGAGGAGGCAGAGGGCACATTGGGAGAGGGGGTGTGTAACCACCTCCATCCAAGGGGAACCCGCTGAGAACAGGACTGATTGGAATCAGCAGAAACTTTGGCCACATGTGATTTTAGGAAAAGTGGTTGGTAAGAGACAAGTCCTTATCTAATTGTTCTTGTGCTTGCTCACCTTCTAGAAGTGAAGATGTCATCTATTTATTAGAGAGATGTTGACCAGAGCTCCTTTCCACCCCCTGGTAACCAAACTCAAGCAGTGACTACTTAACCAGGGCTGGGTCTCCTGTGTTCTGGCACTAGACTCAGGAAAAGCCCCTCCACATTTAAATGGCTGATATGTGGCAATGGCTCCAGCATGACACACAGCGGCCCCTCTGAAGCTGAGAACAAGGCTTAGGATAAGCCTTCTTCTCACCTTCAGCCCTCCATATCTTCACCTACACATAGTTCCACCCCAGTCAGCATGCATGAGAGGTAAAACATGCCTTTCCGAGGGGAGGAATGCTGATTTGAGACCCTCTGTTGCTCACTCATGCAGAGGCTAAATTGTTCTCCTGCTGACCTTGCTGTGGCCCTAGGCTCTATCTGAATTGAAAGCTTTCTTATCCCTGCCACCCCAGAGAAACTTTAAACATAGTTTAAACATAAGGGGGCAGAAGGACCTCTAAGGAGGAAAGATATTTTGAAGCCTAGACTATCTTTCCTCCTTAGAGGTCCTTCTGCCCCCTTATGTAAAAAGGTTCCACCCTGTTTCGACAACTGCCAGAGCATTTTACTCTCCCCTTCCCTCCAAAAGCATTTTTGGAGAGGGGCGGGGTTTAACTCCAAGACATGAACTTTCATGCCTGGCCTGCAGCAAACTGAAGAATTTCCATACAGCTGAAGGCTGAGTGTTCTAAGGGGCCTTAGAGGAACTGGGCATCTTCCATCAGATTGTCCTGGTTTATACATATGTGTGTTGGGACTAGGGAAGGGCACAGGACATGGGAGAGGGTGGCAGACTGGCAGGCCACCCTCCAGATCACTTGGGTCTGGACTCCTTTTCTGAACCCTTCTCACCTCATAGAAGTGAGGTCAGATGAAAGGATTCTGTAATGGGTCCCACAAATAGACAAGGGAAGTTAGGGCCATTAGAGGTCATAACCTTTTAATTTCAAGTTTCTGAAGTTGTAGGATTTGTGTTACTTGGTCTGGTAGAGGTGAGATATGAAGACTGGGGTGTATCTGAAATTATTTCCCTACATTCAACTTTACAGCCTGCTGGGGCCTCCCAGGGAGAAAGGGGGTTCTCCTGAGTTAGTTCACTCAACTGAGGCCTCAGCTATCAGCTTGGCTAAGGCATCAACTGTCACCTAAACCCTTATGCTAGAATGAGTATCTCTTGCTTGTGCAGGTGCTGAATCACTGTGGCTGCTCTAATTGTTTCTTTTTGTCTATTTTGAATCCTTATTCCACAGATCCAGTTGTCATCGGTATCCTGGGAGCCCTTTTCCTTCTCCTGCTGCCTCTCTACCACCGTAGTTGCTGGCTGTTGCTAAGGTTGCCTCCATGGTAACATGCACATCTTGTTTATACCTCCATCTGGGCAAGTCGGTCTAAGCTAGGAACCTACCTATCCTGGACAACCACTTCCAGTACCACGTGGGGACACCAATCTTCGTGACACGTGGTCCGGCCTCCACTCAGTTCCCCCATCCTCTTCCTCTTCTCGCTGCCAAGCCTCATACAGGAAAAAGGATCTGGACTAGAGACTCTGAAGCTTATTGCACAAGATATAGTCCATCAATTTCCTAAGTGCTCTCAGGGAAGCAAGAAAGAAGAAGGAAGAAGTGAGGCAGAGAGGCAAGAGACACTGATCAATTGAAGGGAAACTCCACATTTTTTCTCTTGTCGAGGGGTTTGGTAATAGGAGTCAAAATGACGAACCCTACAGAACGTGGCCTGCCGGCCAATTCAATGATTGAAAGCCGTGAAGGGGACTTTGGCTGCACAGTAATGGACCTGAGGAAGCTCATGGAGTTGCGCTCAACTGATGCAATGAACCAGATCAATATCCACTATGGAGGTGTAATAAATCTCTGCAGTAGACTGAAAACCAACCCTGTGGAAGGTAAAGGCCATGACAGGAGTGGGGAATTGGAGGATGGTGGCTAGTGTTAAAAAATACTATTTTCCCAGCTTCTAGAGAAGGCATATTTCTGGAGCCCTCACTGGTATATCTGTGTCTGGTGGGGAAAGTATGGTATCTGAAGCACTAAAACGAGGTGAGGACATAGCCATTTTTTTCTCCCCAGACATGATGTTTAGGGACTATGTTATCATTCGCCGAAGGTCATTCTTTCCTCCTTTTTCTGTATCAATGCACAGAAAGAAAGATATGTATTTCTACTTTGGAAACATTTATGTTAGAGATGCTTTTATCAGTAAATAATCACATCAAGTCCCTTATTCTATATCAGTCTGATTGCAAAAGGGTTTAGATATAATTCTTCCCCACGCTGACCTTACAGAGTAATTGGGGAGGCTGGGACAAAAAAAGTAAATAAGTTCATCTACTCCATGTAGCACTTCACTAATGTATACATTTAAAAATAGGGTGATAAGTCATAAAGTATAGAGTCGTACCTGCCAAATCGTTGAATTACTCTGTTTCCTGTCAGTGAATTAGTGATGATTTTTTCAATCCTGCCTGATGCACTTTTAGCATAATTCTTCTTAATCTATACTTAAAAGAGTATGAAAAACTCAGCTTTATGCTTGCCTGGCTTAGCCTAATCACCCAATGAGCCATGGTAAAATGAAATTTTGTCTCATCAAAATGGAGAAGGAACAAAATGAACCTTGCTTTGTCACTTTTGTGTGGTTCAGCATTTCTGCTACAGATTTTTATTTGGTCCCATCTGTCAGGCAGGCACCATGGTTGAATAGCATGATATGGAGCAAAGGTCTTGTCCTTTAGATGCCTTAAGGTACACTATTTCTGAGCCTTCCTTTGGAAGCCACATCATATTTCTCGCCAGTTCTAAGAAGTTTGACACCTAGCCAAAGCAACAAGCTAGTGATTTGAAGTCCAGACTTTAGGAATTTTTTTTAAGGAGAATTTTATTTCGCTATCTGTATATTGCCCATGTCTTGTATTTTTGTTGTTGTCATTGTTGTTGTTGTTGTTGTTGGTGGTGGTGGTGGTGGTGGTGGTGGTGTGTGTGTGTGTGTGTGTGTGTGTGTAAAAGAGGTCTGAGAGAGCTACCCTACATGTTCTCTTTACTTCTAGAATTCAGTTTTCTATCTTAGAGGATTTGAGTTGAAATACTAGCTCTATCATTTACTAACTGAATAACGTTGAACAGTTCACTCAGCCTCTCTGAGTCTGTTTCTTCTTTGAAAATAATGTTTATACCTAGCCCATAGAGTTATTAGGATTAAATACTATAATGTATGTATAGTGCTTGTTTATAATGGGGATTCAATAAATTAGTCGTCTCAGATTAAAACAGAGCTCATATGTCTGAAGATATTTGCCAGAATATGAGTGTCTATGGAGTACAATGTGTCATTATATCTCTAGAGTTACTGCTTGTGTAACTGTGACAGTTGTCCATTTTGTCCAGTCACTTCTTGATGTCTAAAAGAGATCTGGTTGAGGTGGCAGAGCTTAGTTGCTCTCGTGTGGCTCAGTCTTTGCCTTTTGGCTGGCATCTAAAGACTGTCCTTTGGCACTACTTACTTCTTGTCAGCCAGATTTCTTTATTCTACCATTTTTTTGGGTAGTATTGACCTTAAAGAGAGGCTATTCTTATTATGTTTTCATTGAGATAATGCACCAATCAGAATTTAGATGGATCTTTCTTTTTCCCTATCTATCCTGTTCTTGATCCTTTTGGTCAGTTTGTTTCTCTCACAAAGTGAAACTCAAGAGTCCGAATAAGATGAAACCTAAGAACCTCTAATAGCAGGATCTGGATTTTCCTCTCACTTCTCCAAATCTTGTCTCATAACTGCTACTGTTTACTTTCTGATTCCCAGAGAGCTTCCATTCCCAAAGGCCAACATATATCCTACTTTAATCTCAACATCGGATATCAAATGTTAATGCTCTTAGATTCTTTCCCAGTCTTGGATTCATACCTAGAGTTGAAAGCCACCCTTTCTGATGGCACGTGCCTCTGTTGCCACAGACTCTGGCTGTGCCTATATCCCAGTATCTCTACCATTGGTACAGTTGTCCATTGCCATTCTCCTGCTTCCTTAGATCAAAAATATGTACCCTGATTTGTTTCAATGTAAGACACTACAGTGGGGCTGGTCCTTGAGCTGGGGGATCAGGGTGTCAGACTTTTCCATGAGTGATTTTCAGCTCCACAGTGCCAACAGTGACCTCCTCATGTGTGAGAGAGGAATAAAGGGATAGGAAAAGGAGACACTGAAGAGCAACACAGGAGTCTCTCCCTAGACAAGGGTGATGCTGAGCTGTTTAGTCGGGAAAGCTGAGAAAAAGAGCCTTGATATCCACGTCCCCCAATGAGCTGATGCTACAAAAAGACAGCCTATTCACAGAAGACCACACTGAGGTGCCTTACAGCCTAGCATGGTTGTGTCACCTATGGAAGGCACCTGTGGACTAATAAGAATATAGGAATTTACCTGGTGCTTGGATTCTGTTGGTTGGAAACCAAAATGAAGTAAAATTGGGATGATTGGTGTCTAGAGTATGACCGTCCTCCTTTATTTTCTGTTGAGGTAATAGCATCTTTAGTATAGATTGACAGATTTTTTTGAAACCAGAGCTACTAAGTGGCATTATGAAACTTGGGGGTTTATAACATTTCTGACACTAACATGGTTTTATTGCAGAGTTACACAATTCTAGAGGGAAGTGGGACTTAATTTTAATTTGTATATTCTCTCCCCACCCCCTTTCCTCTCTCTCTCTCTCTCTCTCTCACTCTCGCTCTCGCTCTCTCTCTCGCTCTCGCTCTCTATCTCTGTTTCAACAGGCCAAAAAGTTTAAATTATTTGCCTAAGTTTTTACCACAGGGTAGAAAGAACACAATGGAATATTTTATATTTTCTGACTCACAGTCCTTTAATGCTCTGCTGCCTCATGCTAGAGCAGCAACAGAGAATCTCAGAAGCACAAATAATTTAAAAGTTTGTTTTATGTTTGTTGACATAAGAATATCCAAACTTATAGAGAAATTTTATGAGTTTATTTGAGCCAAACTGATTACATACTAGAAGGCAAGATCTCAAATTCTCTGGAAAATGATGATTTTACCATTTCTTTTATACATTTGAAATTAAGGAAGGAACATAAGGAAAATTACATGAAGGTGGGAGAAAGTGAGGCAGGGACTGGATTACAGGATAGTTAACAAGATCATGTTCTCTGTTGAGGGTGCCTACTCTTTTGAGGGGCTTGAAAAAGAGGCATTTCAAATGTGTGGTTAACCTAGATGCACAAGAACAGTGGACACAGCTGGCTTAAGGCAAAGGTAACCTTTTACTAGGGGAAGTTATATACCTGCAGCATGATTACCCACCATGACTTGCCCAGTTAGGAATTTATGATCAGATCACCCTGTAAGGTTTCTTTAGGTTAGATTTATTACAGAGGCCCCTTTATATCCACATCCTTTAATGCTCAATAAAATATCTAATTGAGACCTTACCAATGTTAATTTAATATCAGCTTGTGCTCCTTGAGGATACCTGCCTAGTTGGAATGAGAGGAGTTGCCCACTGGCCTGGAGTTGGTTAGACTCAAGAACACTCGGGGGTGCTCAGCTTCCCAACATTCAGCAACAACCAGAAACAAGGCTGAGTGTGAATGACAAAGGGAAGGAAAGTCAGGGAAACAAAAAGGGGTGGGGGGCACACATGAGAGAAACTCAAGCCAAAAGAATATCTTTGAGGGAAGAGAAATGGTGGAGGTGAGCAGACGACCTCACACAGCCGGCCGGAAAGCAAGCTACGCTGTGATGTGAGTGGTTCAGGCAAGTCTAGTAGCTTCATAAAACAAATATTTAGTGCTTGGTAAGAGGGGTGGGAAAGGTTTTCACAAAACTTGGGGGAAGCAGCATGCACAGCCATATGGTAGATGATTGAGAAAAAGAGGAGAGTAAAAGTACACTCCCTTCATCCCTCCTCCTCCCGCAGGGAATTCCAAGTTGCATCCTGGGAGTTCCCTGTCTGGTTTGAGTTACTGCCTAGGGCTGAATTAGGCCAACAATGCATGACAGCTGTGGACCTTCTCTTCTCAGCTCAACCCCAGGCTCTGCAAATTCTTTTCCATATAGCTCCTCCTTGCCCAGAACTGGATTTCTGCATTAGTTGGCATGATGGTGCCAGGCCAGGGGGCAGAGAAATCTCGATGAGGAGAGTGGTTAAGTCTTCCTGAACCTGAGCACCCTCCTTGCTTTCTCCCCTTCTCTTAGGCCTGGAACCCTTTGTACTGCCTTCCCTTGGCAGCTTAGCAGAAACTTGCAAGTTTTGTTTTCATGTGAACCTTCTTGTTCCTGCCTTGCATTGAACCATCAGCTAAGGGTGGAAGGATGGCGTTCCCTCCTTGACTGAGGCCCGTGTGGGGTCTACTCTGGAAGCGAGGCTTTTGCTCTTTTTATTTAGCTCTGAGGTGCAAGCACTAGGGAGTATGACCTGGATGGAAGCACATGCGTGCAGTAAGGGAGAAGGCAGTAAGTAAGAGGGCACTCGGGAGGCTTACTCTTCTATGCCAGAGTTGGAGTGTTCAAAACAGGCAGAGAGTCAGATAAGGGGAACATTTGCCAGAGGATGTGCCCACTTCAGCAAGAATAAGTCCATCATCCTCGTGCTATGATCTGGAGGAGACTACTTCATCTCTAGGGGCTGGAAGTCCAGCAGAGAGAGAACACATACCCAAGCTGCAGATGTGCTAAGCTGGAGACGCTGAAGTGTAGAAACTGCTCTTCGTCTTCAAAGGAATGGCATTTGACTAGCAGCAGGAGCCGGCTAAAGCCTGTAGGTTTCTATATTGATGTGAAGCTGCTCCTCCTCATGGCTTCCTAATTCAGAGTTTTTAAGGTAGGACTTGAAAGGTATTTTAGTCTCTGTTCTCATATACCAGAGAGGACTGCCTTCAGATCAACCCAAAGAAACCTCTCCCTTGTGCTATCTATGTGGGAAAAGATTCAGCTGCGTCTTTGGCAAGGTATCATAACTCAGACAGCTGGGAAGTCCCAACCTAGCCCTATCCTTCCTGGGGCTGAGCTGGTTCTGATAAGGGTCCCTTGGCCAACAGTCTTGGGCCTCCTAGGGAGGCTGGCCCTGGCCCTCTCCTGCTGGTGCCAGGCCCCTGAGGACTGGGCTGCAGCCTCTCCTCCCTAGCCCGAGGTCCCGGCACAGGCTCACAGCAGACGCAGATTTTCCACTGCTGTTCATATTGCCTCCTGCCTGGGCAGGAGCTGTGTCACTCCCCAGCACGGGGCGGGGACAGGCAACTTCATGACCTGACATTCTTGTGGCCTCTCCCAGTGCCTGTGTTCGTCTGGTCCTTAGGCCCAGGAGCCTCCTGATGGGGTGGCGCTTTCTCTCGTGTTCTTGGGAACAAGGTTTCCTCCCATTTCCTTGATGTATTTCTCAGGGAAGCCCTTTTCTTGTGTTTCCGGCATTCTCTCTCTGCCAAGTCTTCCTTCCCTCTCCAGGAAGCTGTATATTTGAGAAGCAACTGTGGAGATCAGGGACTAAAACCCTTTCCTGGTCTAGACAAGCATGAATGTGCAATTATAGCTCCTGAAAGCAGGTCCTGAGAACCTCTCGGGGACAGGAAGAATTGGAATGGAAAGCCCAAAATTGGGCTTTGGCCAAGCTCCCATTCCCACATGGCTTTCTGTGCCATGCCACATGTCTGAGAGACAATTCCCAAGGCTACTATGCTAACAGCCCAATCTGCCCTTCCCTGCCACAGGGCATTCTGGGAACTGGGACAGCTACATGGCTTCTTAAGGTAGCTATTGAAAGCTTAGAGTGACTTAAGGTGGAGCAGATAGATAAGAGAAAATGGCAAAAAAGAAGTAAGTGTGTGTAGCTTTGAGGGCATCTGGGTAAGAGAAAGGCCTGACCTTTGTTTTCCATAATATGTCTTGTTTCATGTGTTTGGTCCAAAAATGGCCATAATAAGCCTTTATTGAGTACAAAGTCTATAGGTTAGACTCTGACAGACCTGGTGTTACCATCCCTGAGGACAGGAAAAAGACAGGACTAATTCACTCCCATCGTAAATAGTGGGAACTGGGCTAATTTGCTTAGAGGTGCAGAGGAGAGCAGAGTGGGCTGCCTGCAGTGAATGAAGTAGGGTGACCAACCTGTGCTGTTTGCCTGGGACTGAGGGGGCATTCTGAGGAGGCGGGAGCTTCACTGCTAAAACCCAGAAAGTCCCTGGCAAACCAAGACAAGCGAGTCACACTGGAATGAAACCTCAGCTGGGTGCAGCCCTTCTACGTGCAGGTGGGCATCCAGCTGCTTCCTGGGAAGTGGTATAGCCTCTGCCACATACTAGGCTTGAGTAGTTATGTAACCTCTCCCGGTCTTAGTTTGCTTATATATTAAATGGAGTTAATTGTAGCTACCGCATAGGGTTTAGGATGTTTGAATGAGAAGACACAAATGTGCCTAGTGAAGCATCTGGCACAGAAAAATCACTTAAATGTTAGCAAACTTATTTATTACTCATTCATCCAGTTTACTCAGTAAATTTGTATGTGTACCATGTGCCAGACACTGCTGTGGACCTAAAGAACAAAGATAAAAATCCGGCCTTTGTGAAGGGGGATAGACAAACAGAATAATGACTACGTACACCTGAAACTAATGTAATATTGTATGCCAACTGTAATTGAAAAAATTTTTTAATTATTTAAAAAAAGAGTAAATGAATACATCACATCATATATTAGGGGAGAAGACCCGTAGAGGGAACGATTGAGCAGGATAAGGGGAATGTAAAGCGCTGGGGTAGAGAAGCCATAATGTTAAATGCAGTGGTCCCAGCGGGCCACACTAAGAAGGTGACATTTGTACAAAGACCTGAAGGACGTGAGAGAATGAGTCCTACCTAGTGAAGAGGAATCCAAGCAAAAGAGACGTGAGCCCTAACATAGTGCATTCCAAGACCAGAGGGAAGGCTAGCTTGGCTGGATCTCACGACCAAGGGGAAAATTGTAGGAGTTGAGGGGTGGGGGGCCGGGAGCTCCTACAGGGCCCGTATAGGCCATCTTAAGGTCTTTGGTGCCCGGTTTCACGCCAAACAAAAGCCACCAGAGGATTGTGAGTAGGTAAGTGTCATGGGTTGGATTTTTAAAATATCATTCTGGCCACTCTTTTGAGGACAGAGAAATGAGGGGATAAGCAAGGAGACCAGGAAGAAGTTGTAATAATCCAAGCAAGAGATGATGATGGCTTAGACCAGGATGGTAGCAGTGGAACAAGAGAAATGAGTGGACCTGGAATATATTTTGAAGGTAATGCTGGCTGATTCTTGACTAAATGGATTAATAGATGAGAGAGAGAGAGAGAGAGAGAGAAGAGAGAGAGAGAGAGAGAGAGAGAGAGAGCGAGAGAAGACAAGGATGAGAACAGGGAGGGGCAGGGCTCTTTCACATGGGTGCTTCTAGCTAGGCTTTTGTTGTTGTTGGGCCTTCCTTACTGGGACGATCCTTATTATGACCTCTAATTTCTGATGTCTTGGTTTGCCTTTATAGTCATGTATTCACCCTTGTTAAGGAGGGAACGAAAGGCCTGCTGTCTTCTCTTTACGTTGTGAATTGTGCCTCCTTGAGAAACATCCCAGGTAGATACACAAATTATCAGAACTCCTATTTCCTTCAGGCAAACCTGGCCCTCTGGCACAACAGTCCCGAGTTGGCACAGCCTTGGTATCTAGGGTTCCTGGGGAGAAAAACCAGCAAGGCCCTGCCCCCTGGCATCTCTGCCTGTGCCTGCCTGGGGATCAAGATGCCCTGCCCAGGAACACTTTTTCCCCAGGCCCTTGCTTTTCTTTCCTCCTGGGAACTTGACTTCCCAGAGCGTGGAGGCAGGAGCCTCTGGGAAGCAGCCCAACTTACTTCCAATGTTTTGACCAAACCCTGCTCCCCTGCAGAGCTCAGCTGTAGGCCAGGGTGGTACTGCTGGGCACTGGGAGGCAGGAGCTGGGGTTGGGGGCTTAAGAACACTGGGCATCACTTTCCCGACCAGCTCCCTGTTTTCCTCTCCTAAGCACTAGCAAGCGGAGTGGTCTCCAGCCCCCAACTCCACAAGTGTGGATGCCAGTTCACCCCCCACTTTACCTCCAGGCAGGGTCCCTCATCTGCCTTCCCAGACAGATGAGTACCTCTCCTGGCGGTTTTGTTTTCAGGGTGAAGTGGAGGCTGTCTCCGACCTTGCAAACAGCACTCTCTTGGGTACCTATTTTCCCATTTTCAAAACCTTTTTCTGTCTGAATGTCTTCCTTAGATCTAACTCAGATCTCTCCTCTTGCCATTTAACACCCTGGGGTCCTGTTCAGTGGAGATGGAGAGTATATGTTTGCCCTCGTGCTACGCCCCCACCCCTGCCAGTAGAATACCCTGCATGCTGACCGAAGTCTGAAGTCCTCTGGCATCAGCACCTCCCTTTTCTCCACGCAGTGCTGTCGTTGGCTTTTCCTTGCTCTCTGTGTGAAGTTCCACCCTCTGATTCTGTTAGTGGCTTGTCCCCTGATTCTGACCCTTCTCAGCTGCTGACGTTTTTTTCAGGACAAAGGCTGCCCCACCCTGCCAGTGGGGAACTCATCGAGCAGTGCAGCCAACAACTGCAAGTGCCAAGACCAGGGCTAATATGCTGCTGTGTGTAAACAACTTGATAAATGCCAACTGACAGTAATAGAAATTTTAGGATTTACCCGCTTCTCTTCAAGTGTAAACCCCTGGGGCCCAGCAAGGGAAGTAGGCACTGGGAATAATTAATTCTCTTTGCTCTCTGGGAACATGCCCAGAATATGTGTGCACGCCCGCGCAGGTACATGAGCACAGGTGTGTGTTAGTGGGAGCGTACAGGCAGTCAGGATGGGCTACCATCAACTTTAGGCTCCACCTTTTTCGTTCTCTTTTTATTCAACCAGGATAGTAGTACTTCTCTTAGTACCTAATACTTAGTCTAAGTAGTACTTCTCTAAATACACAGTACTTAGTAGAATAGTAGTACCTCTTAGTGGTGTGTATGAGACGGAAAATGGAGGATATGCGTGCTCAAAGTTGGAGTCTCAGAGCCTCTGTTCTGTTGATCTCCTAAAGCCACTGGAACTTGGAGTCAGGACAACTGGTGGAGCTGTGTCTCCTAGCTTCCTAGCATGACCTTGAGCAGATAGCTTCTTCTTTCTGGCCTTTGTGTGTTTTTAAATCATCACCGGCATTTATATGTTAACGTGAGAGAAGTTCTGTGTGAGTCCTCGGAAACGTTTAAATGTCTGCGTTCTTAGTGCTGGAGCCTGAAGCATACTCAATGAGGAGGACATGAAGTTTTAGGTCCAGGTTAGCTTAGCCCAGAGAGTAAGAGGAGTGAGTGAACCCCGTGACCAACTTGTCTCAGTTTGCCCATTTCTAGACTGAAAGTTTCACACCCCTGAGTCCTGGGCAAACTGGGATGGTCGGTCACCCTAACTGGATCTCATACTTGGGCAGATCAGGAAGCAAAGGGTCTTTTTTATAAAGGGGTCTTTTCACTGCCTTCTTCTATCATTCATCTCTTCCCCTTTTTTCTGACTCATTCATCCCACTCCTATCTCCTTTTCAGGCCTATCTGGGAACCCAGCAGATCTGGAGAAACGTAAGCAAGTGTTTGGACAGAACTTAATCCCTCCCAAAAGGCCCAAGACCTTCTTAGAATTAGTGTGGGAAGCCCTTCAAGATGTCACACTCATCATCCTGGAGATCGCGGCCATAATCTCCCTGGTCCTATCCTTCTACCGCCCCCCTGGTGAAGAAAATGAACGTGAGTGTCTTAAACAGCCCAACATGACTCTGATCAGTTTCTTTGTATGATCACCAAAAAGCACTTAGTGTTGGTGGTTGACAGATTATAGCTTGAAAGTTTTCCCTCATTATCCAGGGTGGGTTCTCCAAAGGAAGCCAACAAGTAGCTAGTAAGCTATTCTTCCAACCCATTCTCATTCCAGGGTCTTTTACCCCTTCTCCCATCAAATCCTTATTCAGAATGCCCAGAATCCTCTACCCTCACCCAACCAACAAAGCCCTGCTTCTAAAAAGTGCCCCCACCAATGTCATTGACATTTGAGGACATAGCAGTGGGAGCCTGACCATATTGGGAATCATAAGTTCTTTACATGTAAATTGCCTATAATTTGCATTGACGTGTTCTATGCTGTTTAGTCATTTGCTTCTTTTGGGTTAACATAAATAGGTACATGGTGATAAAATGATGCCCAATCCTTCTGCCCTTCGGTATCCTCAGAAGATAGCTCTTCTGCTCAAGAGTTTTATTTTTTATTATTCTCCTTCCCTGACTTTCCATTCTGTGGTATTGAGGAAGCACTAAGCATTTTTAATGTTAACAGAAGCCCCTCGGTGATTCTTTCTTTCTGTCCTTTCCCTGGGTTAGAGTGTGGTCTACCCATAA
Organism: Pteropus medius; assembly: GCF_902729225.1. Taxonomy (NCBI): domain Eukaryota; kingdom Metazoa; phylum Chordata; class Mammalia; order Chiroptera; family Pteropodidae; genus Pteropus; species Pteropus medius. The sequence continues at coordinate 2,819,398 of NW_024349227.1, read as the reverse complement.
GTAGCCCAGAAGATGAAGGGGAGGCAGAAGCCGGCTGGATTGAGGGGGCAGCCATTCTATTCTCGGTGGTCATCGTAGTGCTAGTGACAGCCTTCAATGATTGGAGCAAAGAGAAGCAGTTCCGGGGGCTACAGAACCGCATTGAAAAGGAACAGAAATTCTCTATCATCCGGAACGGTCACATCATCCAGCTCCCTGTGGCTGAGATCGTGGTGGGTGATATCGCCCAAATCAAATATGGTGAGAGCTTCGTGTTTCTCCTACCCATGTCACCCTTTCTATTTGAGATTCAGGTCTTTTGGCATAAGGACCCAAAAAGATAGGACCCAAAACTGAATTAGCTTCTAGGTGAACATTTAAGGAGGTTGTAGGAAGAAAATTCAAAGAAAGAAGTAACTGAAACTCTTCCAAAAGATTGTCAAACTTTTGTGTTTGAAATCTTGTGTCTTCGAATTTAAAGTATATAATATTCAGGTCATAGGAAGGTATATGGGGATCAATAATTGTTTGAATTTATCATACCTGGAAAGGAGTCTCGTCCGTGGTTGTCAGAGCTGAAGTTATCTTTCAAAGGCTCTCCAACTACTCCCTGGGCCATTGCCTCTAAGTAGGGCCCCGAGGGCAGCCCTTAGATGGGGTTGGATGATGGTCCTCACCCTCCACCAGGCTCTTACCTCCCTTCTTTCCCCTCCCCGCCTGTGCGCCAGGTGACCTGCTGCCTGCAGATGGGATCCTGATCCAGGGTAATGATCTCAAGATTGATGAGAGCTCTCTGACGGGGGAATCGGACCATGTCAAGAAATCCGTGGAAAGAGACCCCATGTTGCTCTCAGGTATGGCCTGTGGCTACCCCAGTCCCCTTTCTGCCTCCCCCACAGACAGCCAGGCCACAGAGATCTGACCCAGACCCTACTCTTCTCTTCTGGCCCTGCCCCATCTCCTTCCCCTGGGTTCACCTGGGGCAGTGGCATATTAGTGGGTTGAATACAAGGACATCAGGTAACCCAAAAGAAGTTCTCTGTGCAGGGGCCTTCAAAGGGCTCTGCTGGCTGGGAGTGGGGGCTGGGGGTGGGCAGGAACTGTACTCTAAAGCAGTTAGACGCGTTTATCTCCTTATCTCCAGTTTTCTTGGTCTATTTTAAATGGTCCCAGCTCCTGACCCGTTTCTACTATCTGCTGAGTATATCTTTATCCATGCCCCTGCAGGGAGGAGGGGCTGTTTTTTCCTAAGTCTGTATTTCATGCCAGAGCATGGCTAGGTGTGAGAAAGCAACACTTTTCCCATCTTCTCCTTTCTCATACAGGGACCCATGTCATGGAAGGTTCTGGCAGGATGGTCGTGACTGCTGTGGGTGTCAACTCCCAGACTGGAATCATCTTTACCCTCTTGGGGGCCAGTGAGGGAGAAGAAGAGAAGAAGAAGAAAGGTAAGAGGCGTTCAGAATGAGATTCTTTCATCCCATTCCCCATGGACAAACTAGGAAGCAAGGGAGCAGATCTGGATGGAAGAATCTGCTGGATGAAAAGTCAGGTATCCAAACCCCTTGCCGAGATAACAATGTCAACCCTGGCTCTCCAGGGTGCTCAGATGAAAACCAGATCCTGGCTCTAGGCTCCCAAATCAGGCTGCATTTGAGCTTTGGTTCCTGTGCCTATTGGTAGGTTGCAAAGAGGTGAGTTATCAAGCCTGCCACAAGTGAGCCGCCTAGGTGCTCTGGCCTAAAATGCCCTCTGTGTAGTTCTCCGACCCCTCCTCCCTTTCTTCCTCAAACGTGGGGGATTAAATGAACCAGGAAGGCTAAGGGTAAACTGGCTGGGAGATGAAACTGGATTCCTGGCCGCCAGTGGAAGAGAAATGGAGGAAATGGAGCCAGGAGAGTGAGCAGAGAGGTGATGTGTCCTCTGAAGTTCAGCCTGTCTTTGCCGTTCACTTGTTCCTGAAGGAAGGAAAACAGAAGATGAACGAGAAAAAGTAAAACCAAATCTACACCTTTTCCTAAGGTCTCCTTCCCTTGAAGGAGAGAAGGAATCTACTGCTTCAATAGAGGACCATCTTGGGCTGTTTAGTGGAGGGCAGTTTATGAAAAGGAAATAAAACACACTCCCTCAGGAACTAGATCATTCATTTCTGCAGCTACCCGCAGATGAATAAGGAGGAAGCTTGCCTGGTGCTGTTGAATTGACATGGAGACACCTTGCAGGGCCTTGGCCATCAGGCAGAAACAGTTCGAACGTCTCACTTCCTAACGCCCACCCCATTTCTCCAAGTGATATGACTCAGGCCAGGAGCACCCTCCCGGTGGCAGCCACGCGCTAGGAGAGAGCAGCTCGGGCATAGGTGTGCGCTCACCTGCACGAGTGGTCTGGTCCATATCCCACGGTTTCATGAGAGCCCCTAGTGAGAAGGGAGGTAAGCAGAGACATGAACTTCCTTTGCATTCCCTTCCCTGCAACTCAGCCCCTATGCTGTCGCCCTTTTGGGCTCTGAGCAGGACCAACAAATTAGATATCTGATCTCTTAATAGTCACTTTGGGTCTCCACCCCACTTTTTTCTTTCTTGTTCAAACAGGTAAAAAACAAGGAGTCCCTGAAAATCGCAACAAAGGTAACCTGTCCACCCACTCATTTACCATCTCTACCTAACTACACTCAAACCAGACCTTTCCAGGCCATCTGCCTTCTCCTTTTCCTTGCCATAAATCTGTTATCTGCTACTGTGGCCCAGATTTCTCATCCTGAGGAAGGTGCAGAGATTTGGGGGTGGTCGCAAGGGCCCAGTCCCAATCTGAGATGGGACAACAGCACCCTCTGCTGTTGGCTCAGGGAACCTCATGTCAGGGTTTCTCTTCGGGAGTGTGTAGGATTTGATCTGCTCTTCCCAGGGTGCTGGAGCCTTTGCCGCATTGCCCTAGGCCAGATTTAAACACCAATGTTCATCAGTTTCTGGGTTGGAGGACTTCAGGGTCCTTATGGTGGAGGGAGTTGGGTGGGCAGTCCCTGCACCCTCCTCTTGCTAGCTTCCTCATCGGTGTCCTCTTCTGGTCTGGAATCCTTCTCTGCTGTTCTCGGGGGTGCTTGGAGAGAGCCTTTTCTCCATGATTCTCTCCCGACCTCTTTCTTTATTCTCTCCACAGTCTGTTTTCTTCCTCCTGATCTGATGTGTGTTTCTTTTTTGGTGGCTGTGCTGACATCCGTCTCTGTCTTGTTTGTGAGTCTGACAGCAGAGACAGTGTCTCAGGAAGGGCATCCTAAGCAAAGGAGCCAAGCTCTGCAGGGTGAAATTAGAGGGCGGTGGGAGCCAGTGAGAATTGTTCTCTTGAGACAGTTTCTAGAGATTGTCCTCTGTCACCCACACCATACAGTCTTTAAAAAGAAAGTCATCACATCGGAGAACCTGGGGTACACAGAAATAATTCCTTAATTTTAGGTCTCTTTAACTCTTCTTTTTAATGCAAAATGGGTTTATATGTCTGTCTTTATCTCTGCTTTCTCTTATTCTAGGGGGTCCCTCACACCAGCTTCTTCCCTCTCCCCCAGAAGGTTAACCCCAGTCCTCACTCTGTATCTCTCTACCTCTGTCAGTCAGGGGAGGAGGGGTTTCCTTTCCCTTTGTTCAGCTGACACAAGAAAGAACTGAAGAACAGCCTGTGTCTGGTCTCTGTGCTTCTTTCCTGGCAGTCTATAGATAGAGAGAGGTGAACCTTTGAGCAGAGCAAACTAGGACCCTTATGCTCTGGACACATTTGCCAGCCTTCCCTTTCAAGCCCCTTTCTGCAATAAAGATTCACTATTGTAAGCACTGAATTCCAGAAACGGGTAATTGTTAGTAATAGTGCTGAGTGGCATGACTAATGCTCTTGCTGGAATAAACCCGGCTTGGGGCTCTGAGATCATGCCAGGAAACTGCACTGAAGAGGAAATCCATACCCTAAAAGCGCCCCTATTTCATCTCTAGTTGCTAGAATATCATTCTACAGGACCTAATAGAGGATCAAAGGAAAGCACCCAGTCTGGCATGGAGTGAGGGTGGTCAGGACTGATGTCAGGGGTCCAGGGTGTATCCAGGAAGAACACAGAAGGGTGTTTTGGTTTCCACCTGCCTGCTGCTCAGTGCCACTACCTGGCCTGCTCACCTGTCCTATTTGTGTGTACACCCCAGCAAAGACTCAGGACGGAGTGGCCCTGGAAATCCAGCCACTCAACAGCCAGGAGGGGCTCGACAGCGAGGAAAAGGAGAAAAAGGCAGCCAAACTGCCCAAGAAGGAGAAGTCAGTGCTGCAGGGCAAGCTGACTCGCTTGGCTGTTCAGATCGGGAAAGCTGGTGAGTAAGGCGGAGCCTTCCGGTGGTTGTGGTTGATTCAAGCTGTTCCGAATCCTCCTTGCTGCTTTGATTCCTTTCTCTCCACACCACCCAGGTCTGGCAGAAGAAGCCAAAACTTCTGAGTGGCTCGTGCAAGTCTAGGTAGCCATATCTCGTGCCTCTGCCACCCTATGGCCACTCCTTAGGCTTTCAGAGGGAAAGGTTTCTCCGTATGTGAGGGTTAAAGGCCCTGAAGTCTCTTTCATCCAAACAAATGGGAAGTAGAGACCCTATATCACAACAAAGGCGATTTACATTAGCAAGAAGGGAGACTTTAATTCCCTGCTTACCTGTCAGCTGTGTGGGCTTGTAAATCCCTGAAGCGTGGAGAAGACTGTTGTTCCTCAGAGGTGGCTCTCAGCAGAGTAGTAGCATCAGGCCAGGCACAGAGCCATAAATTCAAAATAAGGACTGTAGAGAAAAGGAAGACAGTTATGCAGAAGCTCTCTCAAGGAGAGGTCACTAAAGGTGCCCTGTGTGTCACGAGAGGAAGTGGCTTCTCACTTGCTGCTGCATTCTCTCTCCTCTGCCCTCTTTCAGTGGTGGGGTGAGGCGAGGGGGTCGAGGAGGGAACAAAGGGAAGATTGCTCCTTCAGTGGACATACCCATCCAGGTATGGTCCTGTAATGCTGTCAATTACTTCCCACCCCGCCGCCATCCCCCCACCCGCCATTTATCACAATTATAGTCTAGCCCAGGACATCTCTGTATGTACAGTTCACATGGGACTTTGTTAAAATGCAGTATCTGATTCAGGAAGTCTAGGGTGGGGCCTGAGAGTCTACATTTCTAACCAACCCCAGGTGAGGCCAATGCTGCTGACCCACTAAGCACACGTGAGTAGCTAGAATCCGTGTTGTCCACTACCATAGCCACTAACCATGTTTGGCTCTTTTGATTTAAATTAATTAAAATTACATACAATTAAACATGCAGTTCCTCAGTTTACCTTAGCCTTATTTTGGTTGGTCAGTAACCACATGTGGCCAGTGACTACTATATTAGACAGTGCAAACCAAAGCATCACAGTGAGTTCTATTGGACAGCGTTAGTCTAGCCCATTCATTTGATTCTATTACCCAGGTAATTTTGACTACTGTAAAATCTCTTGAATATAAACTATACGTGGATGAGATGAATCGCAGGTATAGAACCAAGTTATTGAGCCTGGCACAAAGGTTTGAAACATTACACAGACTCCACCTAACCCTTCCTATTGTCCTTAAACCCCACCTTGTTCTGGAGGAAGTAAAAGCTTCCAAATGACTGACCACTTGTCTAACTCTGTTGTTTTATTTTATATATCGAGCTAGGCCGGGGCCAGGGTGAGGCAAATGATGTGCCTCGTGGGACCCTCAGAGTGCTGATGTCTCCTTCAGTTTTGTACCATAGTTTTGTTTGTTTTGTTCAGTTTTGTTTGCTTCACCTTAGCCCTGAGGCTGACGAAACACAGTACAGAAGAATATGCTTTCATTGATATTCACTGATCGCCTGTAGTCTTGCTCTGATCCCCATTGGTTGTCAAGCCCTCAGAAAAAGTAAAGACCCAAACCAGACTGTGGTTTAAGCCAGAGCTCTTCCCATATTGCACCACAGATATGGGTACTGCTGTGCCCAGATACTGGCCCCAGGGGAATTGGAGCCCCTAGGCCAGTGGTTTTAGACCTTGAGCTGATTCTTCCATTTACCTCAGTGTGCAGGATGACCAACTGTCCAATCTGCTTGGGACTTTCTCAGTTTTAGCACTGAAAGTCCCATGTCCCAGGAAACTGCTCAGTCTCAGGCAAACCAGGATGGTTGGTCGCTCTAACAGTGTGCCGTACCAAAAACCTCTGTGTGCCTTAGTTTCCTTAGAAAAAGGGATGATAATAGTAACTTATCTCACAGGGTTGTTGTGAGGATTAAATGAGTTATTTTATGTGAAGTGCTTGCCTGGCCCATGGTAGGTACTATATAAATATATACTATTATTTGTCATCTTTTTCTATGCAGTGTCGGGGAAAGGTCGGGAGGCACTGTTCTAAGGGTTGGTCTTGTAGGTGATGTGCTAACACCATAGGGACGTTGCTGTAAATGAGTTGTGAATGGCCCATCATTTGCAGACTACTATGGGAGAAGTCCACATTGATAAATGACTAAGAAACAGGAAAATATAGTCAGTACATTGTGAATCGTGGGATGAGGGTAGGTCTGAGATAGAATCATAGAATGCTATTTCAGAAAACTAGACCAGCCCCCTTAGTCACGAATGAGGAAACAGGCCCAGAGAGGGTCAAAGACTTGTCTAAAGCCACAAGTCAAGTTAGTGCAGTTCTGAAACTAGAACCTGTGTCTCTGGAATGTGAAATCTGTGTCTTTTTCCCCCATCATGTACAAGCATCAGAAAATGGGTAGAGGATTTTAGTTCGACTTCCTGGATGTGTCGGTTTTAAAAACTGGTAGCAAAAGCTACAACTTATGCCACTCTGTCTCTAGCTGGGGCCCTAGGAATGCCCTCGAGCTGGGGTTCATGTGGCTCTTTTCCTATTCAGGTCTGATCATGTCCGCTATCACCGTTCTCATCCTGATTCTGTACTTCGTGATTGACAACTTCGTGATACAGCGCAGACCATGGCTAGCAGAGTGCACTCCCATTTACATCCAGTACTTTGTCAAGTTCTTCATCATTGGCGTCACCGTACTGGTGGTAGCTGTGCCAGAGGGGCTGCCACTGGCTGTCACCATCTCACTGGCCTACTCTGTGAAGGTGAGACTAGATGATACTGTCTTCCTTTAGGACAGAGATGGGAGGGGAGGGTGCCACATAGCCTTTAATGAAAGGACAGACCGTCTATCCCCTGTAAACTCCGGGTGGTACCTCATAAGAACACAAGTCCCAGTTACTGTGAAGGACCATCGTGACCAGTTGCATCAGTGTTTAAGTGACCTAGTAGAATCCTAGTAGAGGATTCATAAGAATTCTGCATTTTTGTGTGAGACAAGAGAATGAAATGTGGAAAGATGTTGGTTAGTCCTTTGACCTTTATTTGGGGCAGCTCAACTGGTCCTCTCTCAAGTCTTTTCTCTTGTCCTCTGTAGAAAATGATGAAAGACAATAACCTGGTACGGCATCTGGATGCTTGTGAGACAATGGGCAACGCCACAGCCATTTGCTCTGACAAGACAGGCACATTGACCATGAACCGCATGACAGTGGTACAGGCTTTTATCGGAGACACCCGTTACCATCAGCTCCCAAGTCCTGATGCCCTTGTGCCCAAGGTCCTGGACCTTATTGTCAATGGCATTTCTATCAACAGTGCCTATACCTCCAAGCTCCTGGTAAGTGCTTCCTTTGCCTGGACACCTAGAATGGGCAGTTGGAGGGAACATTAATGTTCTCCAAGACAGTTCATTTTCTTTTGTTCATCCTGCTTGAATTGCCATCCCACATCGCATTTCCCACTCTGCAGTGAACATCTTTGGGGTAAGATGTGAGTAGATTGGGGGGCGGCAGATAGGAATTTATAGCTGTGAAATACCCTCCAATTACCACGTAAAGGCAAAATCTCCAGGGAGAGACCTCATGCCGATAGCAGAATTAGGCTTATCAGGAGTAAAGTACTCACTTTCCAGAAACTCAGAGGGCATTAGAATAAGACCCCACACAGGGTGAGACACCAGCACCAACTCCAGGGCACACTAAAAACCCCTGATCCCTGGATGGCTCCGGGACCAGTTACCACTGACCACTGTCTGCCTCAAAAAAAAAAAAATGCTGTCCCCTACCCTTCTCCACTTTGAACTCAGGGTATAGATGTGAAAGTTTTGAGGGGAGTTCTTTCTTTCCTGAGTCTTCTCCCTGGTTGAGAAGTCTTATCTAATAGTGTTTTGTATGTTTTTCTCTCAGCCTCCGGAGAAGGAGGGAGGCCTGCCACGGCAGGTGGGCAACAAGACAGAGTGTGCGCTGCTGGGCTTTGTCACCGACCTGAAGCAGGACTACCATGCGGTGCGCATTGAGGTGCCCGAGGAGAAGCTCTACAAGGTGTACACCTTTAACTCAGTGCGCAAGTCCATGAGCACTGTCATCCAGAAGCCCAGCGGCGGCTACCGCATGTACAGCAAGGGCGCCTCTGAGATCATCTTGCGCAAGTGAGTGTTCCTTCCCCGCTCCTTCCCTTCAAGACCCTCCCTCAGGAAGGTCCAGGTGATGTGCCCCATGCTGATGCCTCTGAATGATGTGCAAACCTTCTTCGGGTGGTGACACAGCAACTAGTATCTGAGCATTTACTTAGGCCAACCACTGTTTTTAAGTAACTGAGATGGCTCATTTTATTTAATCCTCATAACTCAGTGAAGTAGATACTGTTACCATCTTTTTTACAGATGAGAAAACAGAGGTACAGGGAAGTTAATGTACTTGCTCAAGGTGATACAGCTAATAGTGGCACAGCCAGGATTCAGACGTAGGCCATCCAAGCCTGTTTCCTAAACCGAAAGCATATAGTAATACTCGCCCACCTTACAGGATTACTGTAATTAAATGATTCAATGTACATAAAGCACCTTGCACACAGTGAGTACTAGAAATGTTAGTTCTATGTTCCCTTTTCCTTCTCATTCTCAATTCTAGTTACAAGGAAGCTGCATAACTTAATCAAAGTGGCTAGACTATCCAGGTCATTTTAACGGCTGACCTACGTCAGTATAGAGCCAGTAACGCGATTAGCCAGTACCTCAATTTATCTTTAGCTACCTCTGTCAATGAACGAATTCTTGTTGAGCACATCTTATCTAGTGGGTACTATTCCAGATACTGGGGACTAAAAAAGTCCCTCTTCCTTTGAGAAGTTCAGAAGAGCAGGTGATTCACAAATGACTGCATCGCATATGAGTAGGAGCAGATGACATGAGAGAATCAAATGTTCCGCCTACCTGGACCTTATCCATCTATAAGCACCACCTCCCCTCCCCTTAGAAAAAAGGACCCAGCCGAGTGATAGATAGAGATTTCTGGTCATGGAGCAGTCTTTAGAAGTAATGCGTTGTTGCCAGAATATCTATAAAAGACTGTAGGGACACACTGTGTGGGAAGGGGGTGCTGCTCTCTGATTGTGCACCTCCCCAGGTGCAATCGAATCCTGGACAAGAAAGGGGAAGCAATACCATTCAAGAATAAGGACCGAGATGAGATGGTACGCACTGTCATTGAGCCCATGGCCTGTGAGGGACTCCGGACTATCTGCTTAGCTTACCGAGATTTCAATGACGTGGAGCCCCCGTGGGACAATGAGAACGAGATCCTAACTGAACTGACCTGTATCGCAGTGGTGGGCATTGAGGACCCCGTGCGTCCAGAGGTGAGGCTTTGACTTGGAGAAAAAGCAAGAACACATGAATGGAAGTCTTCCAGCAGCCCCTGGCTCATGTGCAGGCTCAGTGTGACCTACTGGGAAGCCACCAGGAGTCACGGGAACGGGGGTACTGGTTCTGTGTCTAGTTGTGACCAACGCAACGAGGATAACTTTCTGTGCTTCTGGTTTCACAGAACTGCTGCAGTCTGGAACCGATGGGAGGTGGCATTCCTTCGGTTAATGCTGTCTGTAGGGTGAAAAGCATAGGTTTCACTGGGCTTATTTAGTTCTAAGAATAGTCAGGAGGTTGAATTAACCACTGGACACCAACTTTGTCTCTAGCCACTCTCTTTCAATGAACACGTTTTCACTGAGTCCCCCTAGAAAAGCTGAACATTATTCTCAATGCTAGGGCATTTTAAAAGTCTCTACTTCTAAGAACTTCAGATAGGTAGACTATCAGTTGTCACGGCTCAGTGTCATGAAAGGGTGTCGTGCATTTGGGAAACTGCAGAGAATTGATGTGGTTGGGGCACGGGCCAGGGAGGGTGGAGAGCGGTAAAAACTTCTGCTAGAAGTGAAGGCAGTGGCCAAATCTCAGAAGGTTATACAAATCTCAAAACTCCAGTTAAGGAGTCTAGATTGTAAGTGGCAGAGTAAGCTTTTACACTTGGCTCCTGAAGCTCATTTCCCCTTCAGCTCATGATACAATGAGGCAAGTTCCAATGTAAGTATCACAGGTAGGACAGAAGTGAGGCGACACCGAGTAATGTAAAAATGACCATACTTACCCTGTGCCCCACTGCTTCTAAAGTGCCTCTCGTCCACGGTGAAGGGACAGCTGAGCAGGGGCAGCTTAGCAGCATCCCCGGCCCTGTCTCCTTCTCTCCTCTTGCCTCACTCTCCACAGGTCCCAGAAGCTATTGCCAAATGCAAACGAGCTGGCATCACTGTCAGAATGGTGACAGGAGACAACATCAACACGGCCCGGGCCATCGCCACCAAATGTGGCATTGTGACACCTGGGGATGACTTCTTGTGCTTGGAAGGCAAAGAATTCAACCGACTCATTCGCAACGAGAAGGGCGAGGTGGGTTCTGGGTGGAAGGAAGCGGGGCCTCCTTTGGCAAGCGAAGGGTCGGTTCTAGTGTTAGGCATCTGGGACACATGGGAGAAAGTGGGTGGTTTTTAAAATGAAATCTATTCATAGTGAAACGTCCTTTCTACCAAAGCTGCTCAGATGGTAAAATTGAGGATTCTTCTCATGATTTTCATTCACAAGCTAGCTTTTGAGACAGTGTCACTATCTATTCACGTCTTTTTATTTTTTTCAGTTGTGGGATGATTTCATACTGATTTTCCTCTACTTCATTTATCCTCCTCTGTCACTGCCCTGTGACTAGCAGTGGCACAGGTTTATGAGAGGACATGGTCTGGGTATGGCGAGACCCAAGCTTCCTGGTCCTCATAGATATCAAACCTAAGACCTCAGAAGTACCACTTCAGTCACCTAAGCCAACAACTAACCCTGGCTCACCTCCTGTCAAGAGTCTAACAAATAGGGGATTGGTGTCCGGGTAGGGAATTGGGAAGAGAAAGGAGACAAGCAGGGACTGAATGGTTACCATCAGCGAATCGCACACTGAGTGGGCTGCTTCATCTCCAATGGAGGCTGAGCTGACGCTTCCCCCTGGGCCATGGAGTGCTATTGAACCAGTGGCTCAGAGTGTGTGGGGAAGTAAGATTTTCCTGGATGGCTGTTCTGAGCTTTACTGACCCAGGTGTTGTCTGGTGTTGGCAGGTGGAGCAAGAAAAACTGGACAAGATCTGGCCTAAGCTTCGAGTCCTGGCACGATCTTCCCCCACTGACAAGCATACACTGGTAAAAGGTAAGATCAGCTCCTAAGTAGGTGCCTGGAGTAGAGGAAGGCAGGCCAGGGTAGGGACAGATAAGAACTATCAGCCAAAGCAACTCTCTTGTCCTGAATAGGAAGGTCCCAGGAGAGCTCTTAGGCTACATGTACGGTTAGCAAACAACTGAGCCCCTGGTGAGTATAAGACTTACAATAAAGTTGTTTTCAAACGTTATCATATCTTGTTTGCCAATAATACTTATGAACAAGGCAGGGCAGGTTAAACTTCCCATTTTGCAAACAAGGAAGCTGGAGGCTGAGAAGACAAGCAACTTATCCAAATTGCCCAGCTGGTAAGTGGAAGTGGTAGAGTTCGATCCCAAGTCTCTGCCTTCAAATCATTTGGTTCTTTTTCTACCACATAATAGCGGCTTTAGGGCACCATACAGAGTGTCTGATGAGGACAGACTTTCTTAGCTCAGAGCGCTACCCATGAAACAATTTACTGCCCTTGGGTGATAGTGTAGAACTTCCAGCATAGGGAAAAAGGAAGGAAAGAAGAAAGTAGGAAGGAAGGTGATGGCTGGGATCAGGGAGGAAGACCAGAAAAGCACCTTTTGTGGGGAACAGGGCTTGCCAGATGGCCTCAGATGGTGCATGTGGACTGACTGAGGTGTGTCTGCTTTTCCTAGGCATCATTGACAGCACTGTTGGGGAACAGCGACAGGTGGTGGCTGTCACTGGTGATGGCACAAATGATGGGCCAGCTCTGAAGAAAGCGGATGTTGGCTTTGCCATGGTAAGCAGCTCAGCACAGTGTCTCTGTCTGGCTGTAAGCTGCCTTCTCCATCGGGAAGCGAGGGCAGACTTCCTGTACCTTCTCATCCTACTTTGTGCTATTTTCTCCGACTCCATCTCTCTTACCTACCTAGCCAATAATAATACATATAATGGGAGACCACCAAGTATGAAGAATAGATGAGACAGGAAGGGAAATCAGAAGTATTCATTACCCAGGAAAGCAAGACCAACTTAAACTTGCCCATGAACATGGCGATATTGTCTGCCTAGGCATGCTATGGAAAATTCATGGTTCATATAGAATATATACTTCGGGGCCAGCACTCTTCATCACTCTGCTTTTCTCTCATGAGGCTGGGAGCATCAGAACTTCTTGGAGAGTTCATTGAAAGTTATATATTCCAAGGTTCCACAGTTGGATATCTTGATTCAGTGATATCTAGGGTGGGTCCTAGAAATATCTGGGTTTTCTTAACGGACACATGTGTCGATTCTTATATTCAGGGACATTTAGAAGCCCCCAGATTGCAAAGTACGTCCTCATACTCAAGTAGCTTATAACTGTAAGTCTCCCCTATATATTAAACTGATGATGATATTTAAGCAGTGGAAGGAGATTTGAGAAGTAATCTGTTTTTAGGATGCTGTCTTTAACAACAAAGTTTTTATTCTAGGAAATATCAAGAATATACAAAAGCAGGGAGAATAGTTTAATCAGTCCCCATGCACCTGTCACCCAACATTAGTTATCAACACTTGGCCAGTCTCGTTTCACTGGACCTCTCCACCCACCCCTTTACTTCCCCCATCTCCAGCTGAATTATTCTGAAGCAAATGGAAGACATATGTCATTGTATCAAAAAAAAAAAAAGTCAGTATATGTCTCTGAGAGATAAGTATGTATTAATAAAATATATTTAAAAGAATCATAATAGCATTATCTCATAAAAAATTGATTCGTTACTGTCATCGGCTATCTAGTCAGTTTGCATTTCCCCAATTGTTTCAGAAATGTTGTTTTTTTATAGTTTATTTGTCCAAATAAGATCTATACATTGCAAGTGTTTCATGCATCTCTTAAATCTCTTAATCTTTAACAGCAGTTCTTTAAGTATGCTCCTCCTTCCAGCTGTACCTGGAAATGTGGATTCTCAGGCCCCGCCCCAGGTCTACTGAATCAGAAAGCTTGGAGATGGAACCAAGCAATCTGTGTTTTTATGTGCCCTTAGTGATTCTGATACACCCTGAAGTTTGAGAACCACTTACCCCATAAGATCTCTGTATCGAGTCCCTAAGACCGCTCTTGACATTCGTGGGTTGACTAGAAGGACTTATGGGACTCAGCATATAGCCATACTCATGGCTAAGTATAGTAAAGATATAGTAAGGGGGAAAGTCACAGGCAGAGTTTGGAGGGATCCACGTGCAAACTTCTTTATGCTCTCTCTCACCATGAGGGGTCACACAGAGCATATTCTTCCCCCAGCAACAAAAACGCAACAACACGTGTGTTGACTGGGAGCATTCTGAGAGCTAAGTTTCCAGATGCCAGCCAAGGGCCAACCTTGTAAACAGGCTTTTCTAAGGATAGCAGTCTCAGGCCCACTTGTTAACTCTTTTTCTGCACAATCCCTTTCCATCTCTTTTTCCTACCTATTTTATTTTTAAGGAACCAGGTTGTTTGTCTACATAGAGTATCTCACAGAATGGATTTTGTTGGTTGTATTTCTGTAGTGTCCTTTAATCTGTTTTTTTGTTCCTTGTATTTCTTATAAACTAGTAATTAGTTTTAGAAGCAATCAGATTCTAGATCCCATCTTTCATTAGGGACTACAAAATGATGATGCTCTGATTTTCTTTACCTATTAACTTGAATATTCCATAAAAAGAAATGTCCCCTCATTGACTCTTTGGTTACTCTGAGGTTCAGTTCCTACATGAAAGGCAGATTAAATGCTTGAATATTTTCCTTTATTACCAGTTTTCAAAATAACAAGTTGACTTTTTATGGTCCTCCAAAGGAGACCAATGAATTTTTTTTTTTAACATCATTATGAATTCACGGATTTGAGTGTATTTGATGAGTTTCAGTCCATTTCATTGTTTGATGTTCACACTGGCCCGTCATGAGCTTCTTCAGCCCCATTGAGTCCTTTTGATACAACCCAGCTGTGTCTAATCGCGTCCGTGGTTCCTCATATGACTGGGTGTTCCAGTCATAGGAATCATCTGTTTCTCAAAGGAATCCTGCTTCATTTTAGTGAGAAGTGCTATTTAGAGGACACAATCTGAATATCAGAATGTTCCTTATTACTGAATAAATCATTGTTTCTAGACCTTTTCGGTGGACAAAGCTAGGAAATATATCTCTGTCTCTTTTGTGTTTCTGTGTTTTTAAGTAAAAGATATCGTGAATTTGTATTGGCATTTCCAATTCAAATTTAGAATTCTAGAACTCTTCCTAATTTTATTTAACTTCCCTGATTTTACATTTCTTAAACTTTCCATTAGAGATTGCTTTTGAAACTCGTTTGTTTTAAACTTGTTTAAAGTAGTTATATAGTTCTAAAGTCAAATATAGAAAACAAGGTCTATTCATAGAAATCACCTCCACTCTGTTGTCTCCATAACCCATTGGTAACTTTTTTCTTTAGTTTTTGTTTTATCTTTCTGTTTGTTCCTTTAAAATATAATTAAATGAGTATTATCCTCTAAGGTAAGGGGATACTTGTCTATAGTACTATCTATTCTTATCTACATACATAGATGTACTCTTTTCCCCACCTTGCTTTTTGTCACTTAACAACACCACTTGGAGATTATTCCATGGTAGTAAATATAAATTCTTCCTTTCTTTTCCTCCTCTTTTTACAGTGCATGGTACAGCATTGTGTGGATGTATTAGAGAACTTTTTGATGGGGAAACTGAACTGTGTAGTCTATCTAACATATTTTTTGTTGCGATCTGGATAGGAAAATAATACTACCAGGTAAAGAGGACAAATAATCTACTAGTGCAAGCCAAATTAATGAATAAGCTCCTCTGGGGGTTACAGAAGCCACAAGATTGTGGAATAGAAGTATGGGCTGGGGATGTAGGTACAGCTTTGCAAAGCGACCAGGGCTTAATTGAATGAGACATTAAAGATAGGTGGGATTTAAAGAGATTGGGAAAGAAGATGTTCCAGACTTGGGGAACTGGTATCAGTAGATGTCTACTCTAAAAGTAAATGAGAGATTCAGGAAATTGTGAATAAACCGTGGGTTTTGAGCAAAAGGATTATATAAAAACAGGTTGGAAAATGCATCAAGTTCACTTACTGAGGGCTTTGACTGCCAGACTAGAAAGTTCACTTTTTCTAAAGTACAGCTTTCAACCCTCTATATGTCTATTTGGAAACCTTTAGTTAGTTGTTCCCCAGCCGCAGGATTTTGAACAAGATAGGACATCTGAACTGTGCTGCCAAACCACTTACTCCTCCTAGAAAAAAGATGTTGGGTGACTTAAAGTTGTGAGGCATACAAGGACTTAAATGAGATGCTGGTAGTGGCAAAATAAATTTAAGAATTTGGAGGTCAAATAGATAGGACTTGTTCCCTATCTTGTAATTCATTTCTAAGGCGGGGATGGAAGTAGGAGGGAAGAGAGAAAGGAATATCAAAGATAGCTGTAATTTGCAGTCTGGGCTCAGGAGTAAGGCGGTGACATCAAGCCCCAACACTTTTTTCTGTAGTGATAGTGACACATTTTCCTTTCATTTTCTTTGGGAGAGAAGAGGACTCGAAATCCACGGTTTAGTCTGCAGCATTTGTGTGGCCAGTGTGCCCTCTAGTGTTAGTCCTAGTTCTGAAGCTTCCTGGAAGTCGGGAAATGGAATGAGTTCAGAATATAGATAAACTCTGCTTTATCCAGCTCCTCAGCTTTCCTTCTCCTTCGTACCACAGGGTATTGCAGGCACAGATGTGGCAAAAGAGGCGTCAGACATCATCCTAACAGATGACAATTTTACCAGCATCGTGAAGGCTGTGATGTGGGGACGAAACGTCTATGACAGCATCTCCAAGTTCCTGCAGTTCCAGCTCACTGTCAATGTGGTGGCCGTGATTGTGGCCTTTACTGGAGCCTGCATCACTCAGGTGAAGGGAGTGTGTGTCCGTGGAGGGGGCCGAGATAGGAGGGAGGAGGGAGGGGCTAAGGAAAGTGGGGAATGGGGTGCAGTATGTCTACTGAAGAGTAAGGACAGTTTCCCCAGTGGTGTTGGGGCAGGAGTTAGCTCTACTAGCTCTCCTCCTGCTCATGTGGGAATGATGATAATTTATCTACTTAATTTAGCACTTACATATGAGCCACTGTGCTGAGCACTTATATGTATAATCTCTATTTTTCAAAAACAACCTTGCAAGTAGATATTATCTCATTTTGCAGGTGAGGAACCCAAGACTTAAAGAGGTTAAGTAATTTTCTCAAGGTCACTCAGCTAATAAGTGGCCAGACCTGAAGTCTAGGTGGATAGCTAGGACAAAGATGAGGCTAATGAGTGAGGTGGGGGTAGTTTCCGAGGAAAGCTAAAAGGACCGGTCCTTCCCTCCACCAGGATTCGCCACTGAAAGCCGTGCAGATGCTGTGGGTTAATCTAATCATGGACACGTTTGCCTCGTTGGCCCTGGCCACAGAGCCTCCTACAGATTCTCTGTTGAAACGTCGCCCCTATGGCCGAAATAAGCCTCTGATCTCACGGACTATGATGAAGAACATCTTAGGACATGCGGTCTATCAGCTCACAATTATCTTTTTCCTTGTCTTTGCCGGTGAGCCAAGGGTGGGGATGGGAGTGAGGTGGAAGTGGGGTGCTAGGTGGTGATGAGGCAGAAAATGACCCGAGGAAAGAAGGCAGCAGGAGAGCAAGCTGAGCACCAAACTAGGAGTAACGGCAGCTTCGCTTACCAAGTGCATCCTCCGGTCCTGCTACAAGGAGCACTATGCTAGTTTATGTACTTCTTTAAGAATTTGACAAGGTTAGCTATGTTATACCTTTTTAAAAAATAGATTATAAACTAAGGCTCCAGTCTCATTATAGTGGCACTAAGATTCAAGCCTATGTCTGCCTGATTCTTATGCACATAGTTTTATTACCATACTGCACTACAAGAAGACAGATATCAATGGAGCAAATTGAGAGAGCGGGTCAGCTATGTTGAGGCCAGGGCTAACATTTAAAATATGGGATAGCTAGCCTAGCACAGATGCCAACTAGTTGGAATGGATACCAGTCATCAGCAGCCAGCATGGCCACGCTGACGTGTTCTGACTTAACCTGAGCCCTCCTTGAGACCATACCTACCCTCCAATGCTTCCCCTCTCCCCACTAGGTGAGAAATTCTTTGACATTGATAATGGCAGGAATGCACCTCTACATTCCCCACCCAGCCAGCACTACACCATTGTTTTCAA
Organism: Pteropus medius; assembly: GCF_902729225.1. Taxonomy (NCBI): domain Eukaryota; kingdom Metazoa; phylum Chordata; class Mammalia; order Chiroptera; family Pteropodidae; genus Pteropus; species Pteropus medius. Next base: position 2,801,598 of record NW_024349227.1, on the reverse strand, counting down.
CACCTTCGTACTGATGCAGCTCTTCAATGAAATCAACTCGCGCAAGATCCACGGGGAGAGGAACGTCTTTGCAGGCATCTTCCGCAACCTCATCTTCTGTTCTGTGGTCTTGGGCACATTCATCAGCCAGGTGAGATTCTAGCTGGAGTTGGGGTAGCAGGTCTGGGATGACACAGACCAGAAGCTGGGAGCCAGGATTTTCTAAGTACCCAGAAATAGGAATGAGGGAGTAATGGGGACTCGGGCTGTAGGGTGAGCATTTTGGGTTCCCCATTGGCTTCCATTTGCACGTGGCTCTGTAATTGGAGCCCACTGTGTCAGGTGCTCCAGTACAAAGCACCAGTTATTTTTTTCCTTGTCTTTGCCAGTGAGCCAAGGGTGGGGATGGGAATGAGGCAGAAGTGAGGTTTATTTGTTGGCAGCAAATAAAATAAGACTTGTAGTATCATTTCATCATCTTTCGAAAACCCAGAAAGTTCACAAAGTGACCAAGAGGTGCTCTCTTCTGCCCCCTTTCCATGCCTCCTGGCAGCACCCATGAAATGCGCATGCACGTGCTGTGTGGGCTTGCTCCCTTCCCTGCTCCTTTGTTCTGAAAGGGCTCTTGGTAGAAAACGCTGTGCAGTTCACAGAGAAAGAGAAGTGATGGGATGGCGCACAGGCGGTTGGCAGATGAGCCTAGCTTGGCTCCTCCTGTGGGAACTGGGGTCAAGAGCATGGCTGTCCTGGTGGTAAGAGGATCGGGCCCTTCCTTCTTGCCCTGGTCAGAGGTACACTTAGCCATCAGCAGATACAATAGATTATAAGCCCACCCTATAACAAAGGAGCTCCTTCCTCACCCCTAAGCAAGGTGCTTCCCTTATTTGCCCCCATCCTCAGTTCCTCTTCTCCATCACTGTGCCTTCTCTTTGTCCCTATGGGCTTTAGTCATAAGAAACCTCCAGCTCCACCTGTGCTCCCCCAGCTCTTATGTAAATAATTTTCATAGTAAATGTGTCTGTCTCCCTATCAGAGTGCTCTATAAAGACAGTTTGTGTCTGTCTCCCCTTCTGGATTTCTTCTTTCTCCTTTCCCAATAGGCAGATTAGGACTTGTACCACAGGATCATGGGGCCTTGGCTGGAGGGCTAGCTATCTATTACTATCTCCCTGACGGTGGGCTGCCCTTCCTCTGTTCTAGATTCTCATTGTGGAATTTGGGGGTAAACCTTTCAGTTGTACGAGTCTCACCCTGTCCCAGTGGTTTTGGTGTCTCTTCATTGGCATTGGAGAACTGCTGTGGGGCCAGGTGAGTACTGGTCCACCCTCCCTCTGCCCACCATCTTCTTCTTTCCTCCTCACCCTCAAGTTTTCAAGTTCTTTCCATCTTGTAGAATCTCAGGGTGGAGTGATCGGTACCACCACTTCAGAGGCTTTGGATCTCTTCTCTAACCATGCCTGGAGGCAGGCAAATTCCTTAGCTTCTCTGAGATGGTAGTGGAAATTTTCAATGGAATTTTGCTTAAAAAAAAAAGTAAGGGTCTTAGCAGTAGAAGAGTTTGTTCTAGTGAAGCTGTAGTCTGGCTCTGGATGCTGTGTTGACTTAGTTTAAGGCCCCTCCAGCTCTTGGGTTTCTCATCATGGCCTATCTGGGTTGAATGCCTGACTCTCACCTAAACTATATCCAGACTCACCAGGCCTCTAGAGAAGCAGCGGAGCAGACAGCTCAGAGCATGGACTGGGATCCGCCACCTGGGTGTGAATCTCAGCTCTCCTTTTTACAAGTTGAACCTTGAGCACATACCTTAACCATTCTGTGCCTCAGATTCCTCAGCTTAGGATAACAGGGTCATTGCTAATTGTTGTTAATCAAAAACTCAGTTACTACACAGAAATGACTTAGAAATGTCCAGTACCCTATAAGCACTCAATAAATGTTAGCTGTTAATAGTATGATAATATCATCAGGTCTAGTGAGAGTTTTATTCCCTCCCCCCAATACGACTTTGTAGGTCTCCTTCATGCTCAGCTCTGGCCCGGGCTGTCCCTTTCCTCTGCAGACTCCAGCCACCTGGGTAATGGAGGTTTTGCTCTAACTGGCTCCAGAAATTCCTCCCCAGGGCTGCTGGCCTTTCCCCAGAGAAATGATAGTTGTTTCTTTCATACCTCCTAATGCCTCCCTAATTAAGCCCCATCGTTTACCAGTAAATCCCTAAAGCAGCTTATACTCGGGCAAAGCCCAATTGTTTCACCTACTGTTTGAGACTCATCTGAGTCTAGTCCCACAAGTGACTTTGTGGACTTGATGCCAGATAACAGTCATCCTTCCAACATCTGAAAGCAGAACTTTGACAATCATCCTTCCAACATCCGAAAGCAGAACTATTTCAAAACACTCGGGTCCATGTTGCACTGCCCACACAATCCCTCTTTCCCATCTGAGCCCTGTCTATTGCCCTTCTTGTTTATAAAGGAGAACTGATCGACAGGTACTGAGCTCACCAAATGATTTATTTTGAATTGCAAACCCAACCTATTGCTCCGTGATTTTTGCTAATACTCATATGTCCCTTCTTCGATGGCCTGTCCCACCTACTTCTTCACCCCAAGCCCAAGGGGATTTTTAGTGTCCTTTCACTATAGTTTTATAACACAGGAATTACTTTGCATGTGGTAACTAAGAAGAGGCTCATTCTTTCCCAACACTCTCTCTACTCCTTACTCATACACATAATGTGACCATCCTGTCCCCAGACCTGTTTTCCCCCACATCCTGGTATCTGTCCCTTCCTACTATGTACCATGCATCATAGTTCTGCTTCTCTGGAAAGGAAGAGCTGAGACAGAAGGAAGACAATGAAGTATATAACTAGGCAGATGGCTGGTCAAATTCTAGAATATAAGTTCTCCTTTGGATATCCACAAATACAGAAAACCTTCCTGAGGTCCTACAGCTGGTAGGTACTTGGTGACTGCTGCTCAAATGGACTGGTTCTTCTCCTGCTGTTATCCCAGTGGGAAGGGTCACAGGGCAAAGAGTAACCTCCCCAAGGGCCTGACCCGTATAAGTTGAGTGACAGCTGTTCTCACCCTGCCTCTGGTGTCTCCCCTTTTGCTGCTGCACCTGTTCTCAGATAATCTCCACGATACCTACCCAATCCCTGAAGTTCCTAAAGGAGGCTGGGCATGGCACCACCAAAGAGGAGATCACCAAGGATGCAGAGGGCCTGGACGAGATTGACCATGCAGAGATGGAGCTGCGCCGGGGCCAGATCCTGTGGTTCCGGGGCCTGAACCGTATTCAGACTCAGGTACTCTGATAGCGGCCTAGCCGTACCCTGGGGGAAGAAATCTCCCATCTTGGGAGGTTTTGGGAGGGCAGCAGTTCTTGGTCACCAATATCTCTTCTCTTCCAAGGCCTACTACTGGTGGGCAACCCTAGCTCCCTAGCTTCAGGGCAGATAGGGGCAGAGGGAGCTGCATGAGTACACCTGAGAGGAAAGTAGTCATAGGGTCTAGAGCAGGGACACCAACTGTTAGCATAGTCCTTTAGCTTTGGGTTGGTTCTAAAGCCCATTTTTCCAACCTCCATCAACTTCCTGCATGAGACCTTGTACTAGACCTAAACCAGGGTGGGAAAAGTTCAGAGTCTTCCCCTACCCTTCAGAAGGAAGAAGTTAGACAATATCTCTATGCCAGCAGCCTCACCAGACACTTAACATATGTACATCCTCAAGCTGCTGTTAGAGTGAGTAATGTAGATGTTACCTTTATAGGATCTTTATAAAAGAAACTCACCCTCTTATATCTTCCCCACTTGAAATTTAAGGCCATAGTGGGGAATCTGATGGCTAAGTATGTATAAATGGCAATAGTCTTTCAATGCCTGAGTATCTTTTGCAGGATTCAGACTTGCTTCCACAAAAGGAATAAGCTATAATTTCTTCAAATTTTTCCTTTCTTGCAATTCCTGAAATGGGAGAGAAGCTGCTCCTAATGCTCTTAAGTCCCCTGCCTATAGCCCTACAGAAACTTTTTTCCCCTATTTTCCACGCAACTCTAATTACCTTCTCCTGGGTGAATGGGCTGGTCTACGTATTGATAATCCTATCACTTTCCCCACTCTTGCCCCAATATACCTCTATTGTGTTAGTCCTGAGAGTTCGCATCTCAAGAAACTAAATCCCAAAATCTCAAGGGTGCTCTCCTGAGAACAGACCTATTCCACTCTACTGAAGATCCTGGAAAGAAGCTTTACTCTTTAAAATTAGCCTTGTAGATGTTTAGAAAGTTCCCTAGTCAAGCCCACCTCCTCTCCTTAGTGTGTGGAAAAGAGGTGCAGTGAATATTCTAAACTAAATACCTGCTGGGAACTTGTCTCCCATAGGCAAGACAACAGGTGGAGTGGGAAAGGGGCCAGGGAGGGAACACTGGGACTCCTTTCCTTTCTCTTGAGTCCCTCCTCCCAGAGAGGGAAATCCCCACAGGACCTGTACATCCTCTAAGGATACCCAGAGTTCCCACTCCCGCCCCGCCCCGTCTCCAGGCTGCTGAGCCCATCCTGCAATATAGCCTCATGTGCCCAGAGAACCTGGTGACTTTGGCTCCTGTCACTGAGGCCCCAGTGCTTTCCTTTAGGTCTGCTCTCTGCAAAATAACTTGTCTGCTTTTCTTTCCTTCAGGATCCTCTGCCTCCCTTTCTACTATGTCATTTCTTTCCCAGCCAGGATTCCCTCATTCTACTGTCTCCTGGCTCCCTGAGACCTGAGATTCATGAATCTTCCTTCCCTCTTCCACTACCGATTTCCAGTCCCTCAGCTGTATATCTTTCTGTTTAGTTTAACTACCTACATAACTTTAGGAATCCTGCTTTTCCCTATTGGAATATGAGGTAGTTGGGCCAGAATGACATTAAAGCCTGAACTTCAGCAGCAAAGGCTACCTGTTAAAGATGCCACAATGACCAAATCCATGCCATTGCAGCATGCACCTGCCTCTGTAAGCAGATGAGGCCAGCTGTGTCATCCTGCACTGGACAGCTGAAGCTCTCTCCTGACACAACTCTTCAGCCTTAGCAGGGCTCTAATCAAACCCCCACCATCTGATTGTTGCTCTTTGTCGTCATTCTCAATGCAAAACTTAGGGGTGGGAGGTGTTGCCAAGCTATTGTCCTGCCCTGGTTTCTTTAGGGAGACGTAAATGTACTAGAAAGCAAAAGTTTAGCTTTGGGTTGGAAACAAGGGCTAGAATCTTAGGAAGGTAAACTTGGAATCTAATTTCATTATGGAGGTTGGGACCTTGTAACCCTAATAAGCACTGAGGAAGATGTCTCTACAGCCCTTTCTTTCATGTAGCTGAACCCTCCCCACATGGAAACCCTTTCCTCCCACAGGATGAGGCTCCTCCATCCCCTGGAACTGAAAACTGTATAATGTGATGAAGGGGTGGTGTTTTAGCTCAGAATCCAGAAACTAGCCTTACATTTTATGGCTTCTCAGGAAGCTTTGCAAGATGTCTGACTCACAAGGTGTCTGCTTTCTCACCTTCTCTCCTGGGAACTAAAGTCAGATGAGTGGAATCAGTACTTTTCCTGCATTCCTGGGAGATTGGCCCTTGGTATTAAGCATGTGGGCATTTTTAAGGTGATTCTACCAGATTCTGAAGAATAAAGGAATCACTTTTGATTTGTTCCTTGTTACTTAGGATGGTAGATTTGACCTTGGCCCCAGAACTAGACCATTATTGGAAAACAAATGGCATGAATTGCCTCTGTCTCAGAGAGATAAGACCCTGGAGACCAGAGACCACTGTATAGGGCTAGACCTGCAGCTGCTCGCCACCCACCAACTACTAACACTCTTTCTGCTGCTCCCTCAGTCTAAATGCTGAGTTATTGTCAGCATTTCTGCCAGACATTCCTGACACTACAGCTAGTAACATTCTTCCTAAAGAGCCTGGCCATTGGATACCTGAGCTCCATTCTTGAGCCCTGTCCACTTCAGCCCAAGGAATGGGTGTCTCAAAGAAGAAACCCAGAAGAGGACGAGCCCAACAACCTGTGGTCACCCGCGTATGGGCTACTACATGCCTCTGTTTTTTCTATAAACACAGGAGTTATTTCCCTGAAAAATCTATAAAAATAGATATTCAATTTAGTTGATTTAGAAGTGACTGGCTCTGGCTGGATATTTGGACTCCAGGTCAAACTGTTCCTTAAATGAAGTGTGATGTGGAATTGATGTGTTTCCCCTTCTCCTCACCATTGTTTCTTGTGTGAGGGAATCTCTCTCTGGCTTTCTGTCTCCTGTCCCCTTTGCCCAGCTCCTTCCATCCCCCTTCCCTAACCCTCCAGAGCCCTCCCTTCCTCTTTCTTCACCTCTTTCTGACTGTGGAGCAAAGCTGTTTCACTCTCTGATTCTTTGCAGATCGACGTAATTAACACATTCCAGACGGGAGCCTCTTTTAAGGGAGTCCTAAAGCGACCGACCATGGGTCAACATCTTGATGTAAAACATGTTCCTAGCTCATCCTATGTAACAGTTGCTCCAGTCAAATCTCCCCCCACCACTTCTGTTGCTGCTGCTGTTTCATCTCCTACTCTGGGCAGTGAGTGATAGTCTATTATGATGCATGATTTGCTAAAATGACCACAAGAGAGCACGTGGCATCCACTTTCACCAACTGTGGTTATCTTCCTTTTGGTTTTCCCTTTGATCTTTGACTTAAGGGAAGAAAAATGGGACCAAAATCCCATTCCCAAACCAGGTTGTTTGCCCTTTTATTTTACTTACTTATCTATTATTTATTTATTTACTTACTTACTTACTTATTTACGTATTTTTAATTTTGAAAAACTATAAAACTGTAAGTAACCATTTTAAAGACAACAGTCATGTTTTCTGATTGTTCTTCTGCATTGCTTGTTTCTTCCTTGAGTTTTTTGTCTTGCTTTACTTTATGTTTTTGTTTTTGTTTTCTGCTTCGTTTGGATATGTTGTTGTTATTCCTCTCCTCTCCTACCCTGAGTCTAAACTCTGTCCTCTAAGGTTAGATGTAATGTTAGTCCGAGTGAAAACCCTGGGACTTTCTTCATTGGGGGGCAAGTCTGAGATCTCCTGAGAAAAAGTATGAAGGGAGCTATTGTTCCCATTAGTTTTTTACCAGTAGATTTGTCATAATTGAGCCAATATTAAAGTTAGACACTAATAATGCTTTTTTTGGCTACCACGCTATTATTAGCTGGCAGTACTGGCATAAAAGTTATAGCTGAATGGGAAGAAACGAAAGTGTTCAGTTCAAACGCACAGGGCTGGGCAGCCCCATTATTTTACTTTTCAGGGACTTTAAACCAAATTCTGGTTTAAGAATCAATTAATTCACATCTGGATAGAATTATATGAAAAGGTCAAAATAACTTATTTTTCTTCAGCAGTTAAACTTTTTTTTAAAGGAATTTCTGAAGAGCAACCTTTTTTTTTTTTTTTCCTTCTCCTTTTCTCTAGGAATAGAATAGAAAAATAGAAGCAGGAAGTTTGAAAATCATTCTCACCTATAGCAAGCCCTTCATATCTTATTTTGCACAGAAACTTTTAGGAACTCCCTCCTCAGCCAGCCTGTTTATTGGAATGCTGTCCACACTCAACCCAAGATCTGTTGTTCTCATTGGTAGATTGCTGGATTCTTGCTAATGCTTATGCCTTTGTATTCCTGGTCATTTTACCATCCCTAAATGGGACACAGAGAGGAGAGAGAAGTCAGTTTGCTGATAGTGCTATTACAGTATTTGGTAGGAAAGGAGTCTCTCTGTAGTAAGTATATCGTGGGCTTCAAATATCTAAGTGTTTGTCTCTCCCTTCCTCCTAACCCCCTCTCCAACCCTGGGATGGGAGGGTGAAGAAAGAACAGTTGCCCTATCTGTGGTTCGCATGATTGTAAACTATGTAGGTTGACCAGACTTAGATTATTTGTTGTCTTTTCAACCAACTATAGTGTTCTCATGTGAGGTATGGGGGTGGGGTAGAGTTTTATATAGATACATATTTCATTAGGCCCAAAGGCAGTCAAAGAGCTAAATAAGTCTTACCCTGAAAATATCTCAGAGCCTCTCGCTCTAATTCCCCAATATTCCTCTCATATTTCCATTTTGCTCTGGTTTTGCCATGTCCTTCTAACTAGTTTTTGTTCTTTTTAAATCATGCCTCTCTTTCAGGAAGGGTTAGTGTGAGGTATCCCAGCAATTTGAAGGTAGAAGGAGACTAAGCAGAAGACAGAGCCTATTAGGCTCTCGTAGAGCTGCCAGTAGAGGGTATGCTGCAAACCATCAAAAACTAGACAGTGATGAGGGACAGTCAACACCTGCTCTTTCTGCAGCGGTGCCTTCTTCCTTGGAGGTCCTAGAAGTTATAGTCATGCATTTTAAAACCCCCTTTCCCATTCTAGATCTCCAAATCAATTCAGTTATTTACCTAACCTTCAATATAGATAAATCTCTTAAGCTTTTCCTCTATAAGAAGGCCTTAATCTCTTCTCTTCCCCTGGTTTCTGAAAAGGGAGCAGAACACTATAGAATACCAACTGAGGAGATGGATTCTTCACCTACCCATTCAGTAAGCTCCAGAGAGTGGCCCCGATCACTCACACCTAACCTAAGGTCTAGCTTGGTTAGGGCTCCTGAGTCATAAGAAAGAGTTGTCCTTTAAACAGCCATTTTACCTGTAGGACAAAAGCCACAGAAGAGACATTTCCCAGAGGTTTTGAGAGATGACCAGGAAAAGAAGGGTTGATTGGCTGAGTTGGAAAGTGCCTACAGCTTTCACAGCACTCACTTCACCGGCTATGTCTTGTTCTCCATATACTGCTCACATACCAGGCAGCATGCATCAGGAAGGGAAGATGCCACCACTTGGGATGAATTGATGATGGTGTATCTGTGTGATTGTTCATCAGCATGTGTTATATATTCTCTGAGGCCAGTGTTGGAGTTGAGGAGCATTCTGGCACAGCCCCATGCCCTCTACCCCCTCACCCTTCTCTCTACCTACCAGGCCACCAGATGGTCCTCCCTAGCTCTCTGACTCTTCTTCATTTGAGCTTCCCTTGCAGGTGGCTGGTTTCCCTTTAGATTCCAGAAGTCCCGCAGTCTAACCGGATGACTGTTCTTTACTCCCCTAAAGAAGAAATCTTCCTATTTTTTCCATCTGTCCATCCCCGATTCACTCTTATCTCCCTTATTGTTTACCTGTAACAGTGTTATGATCGCCCCAACAGGTGAGAGGAAAAACCAGCAAACAGGGCTCCAGACCCTCACTCCAACCCCGATTTTTAAAAATCTGTTTTCTACATCGGACTTCACATATAATTATTTTAATAAAGTATTCAATTGCTTAAAAAAATAGAAGCAGGAACTTTGAAAATCACTGATTTCAAAGATGATCAACTGGTGGTATAAAGGTACACGTTCTCCTGTAGTACTTGTTAGAAATTTTGAGATCTCAAGAGCAGGTGAAAAGTATGGGCTTTGTTATCATTCATGCAGGGAATGGGTATGGCTTTGAACCCATCTCTTGACCAGGGCCAAAGGAGAAGGCGCTGAGTTTGGGTTTACTTAAACCAAGTTGCCTTGCTCTAAGTTTGATGTAGATCAATTAAAATTTGGAACCTCCCAAAGATCAGGTGGAGCGCTCTGTTCCATCTGATCTCACCTAGATCTGGAGCAAAGAGAACATGACAGATAAAATTCACCCATCAGATGTTAATAGGAATCACAGAAGGATGGAAAAGTAGATCCTTACTTTCTGTTCAGCCTGGTGAATATGAGCCCAGGTTTCTTGATTCTTCTTGGCCGAGGTGTTGAGCTGATTCTATTGAGTGGCAAAGAGTCCTTTACCTTCTAAGCTCTGAGTACGCTCAGTCCTGGATGGATCTGCCAGGCTGTTATAAATTGCGGCAAGATAAGGAAAGCCTTAGCCAGCAGAGATGCAACTTGAGTGAACCTTCTTTGCATAATATTTCTGAAGGTTCTGTATAGTGTGATAGGAAGCACTGGGACAGGCTACCTAACCAGTTTATTTGCCAGACTCTTCGTGTGCTCTGCTGTCTCACTCTTGCCTCTTCTCCAGGAACTTATTCCTTGCTTAACCAACAGAGGAATGAAAGAGATGCCCTACCTCAACATTCATCATTCTCCCTTTTTCCCTCCCCACCTCAGTAGTTTCTTTTGTGTTACTCTCATTTCTTTAATGAGGGAAGAATTTTTTAACAAGACTGCGATCAGCCACCTCCCAACCACAAAAATCCTAAAGTGCTTCTTTTTCCCCTGGCATCTCCAGCCTCTCGGGATCCAGCCTCACCCCTCACCCCACCTCAATCCTACTAGCACAGTTTCTAAACTAACCCTCAGAGAGGCCTGCAGTTCAGAAAAGTAGACTGCCAAAGAGCAGGTGCCTCTGGATAAAGCAAAGGCTGGTGACAGGGATCAACTATGGTCAGTTTTTTTCCCTTTCTCCAAATTGATTGAATCCCTCCTTTTTTGTGAAGTAGAACCAAGTCTTTAACACTTACAGGGCAATGCATTTCCTTTTGCCCAATAAAACTACAAATTGTTTCCTTTCCTCCATCTACTTCATCTACCCCAATAGAAAAGTCACTTGTTTGTAACCCTGCCCCCTGGATTGGGTGGTTTCTCTCCTGGTCCCATCCTTTCCCTTCTCCACATAAGATCATGCTTCTTTTCACAACTGCAAAACAGCTGGAGAAAAGGGCATGACTGAGTGCAGTTGCCAAGTATCAGAGACAAGGACATGCATTTGAGTTGTGAGAGCCAAATCTTTTCTCAGTAGTCAGGAGGAGGGCATCTTTTGATACCTTTGATACCTGTATTTCATCTATATCTTCCAGTAGAGAGACGGAAGGGGACAGTGTGGAGGTTGTGGGATATAAATATATACACGTTTCCTAATGAAAGCAGTTTTTCAATTGGAGATTATTAATTTTAATTTCTTGCATGCTGCTGACACAAATGAAGATGGGTTTGTCTGCCTTGCTGCACTGCGTTCACGGTCACTTATCACCCAAACTGTATTGTGTGCGGATTGGTATGTGTTTGGCTCTTCGAGGGTTTTAAACAGAACTAAACTTCGATGTGTAATTTTTCCATTCCACATTCGCAAAATGTTTGGCCTCGACACAGAAATCCACATGTCTGAATCATCTTTTAAATTTGGCTGTTAATTTGCACCTAGTTCCAGTGTCCTTGCCCTCCATTCAAAGAACTAATGAATCTTTTTGTTTTCTGTTTCATTTTAAGAGTGGATTGTTTGGGAATGCTAACTTTGCTTTGGGTTTTCTACTTTTTTAAATTCAGCTTCCAAACATCCTAGTTGTTTGCCATTACTCACCCCACCCCACCCCAATGCTTGACATTTGAGCCATGTAAATGTTTTTAGTATTCCATGATCTCTTCTTATATGTGTGATTTTTGTTGTTGATCAGTAATGTTTTATAGTGTAGGTTTTGTTTCTCTCCTCAAATCACCAGTTTTTTGTTTTACTGGCCAATTCTCATCTCTGTATTTTCTCATCCTTCTTTTCCTTCCCCTGATATAGATCAAGGTAGTCAAAGCATTCCATAGTTCCCTCCATGAAAGCATCCAGAAACCCAAGAACCAAAACTCCATCCACAACTTCATGACCCACCCTGAATTCGCCATAGATGAGGAGGTGCCACGAACACCACTCCTGGATGAGCAAGAGGAGGAAAATCTTGAAAAGGTTTCTACGTCTGGGACTAGGGTGCTGCTGTTGGATGGTGACGTCACTCCGTACGCCAACAAAAACAACAATGCGATGTGTTGCAGCCAGGTGCAAATTGTTGCCTCCCACCCGGACAGCCCTCTGCACAGCCTGGAGACATCAGTTTGAACTTCATTCTCTGACTCCCATTCCTGCTTTTCCTATTTCTTGTTCATCTCTCCCATCTGTAAGGTGATGAGGGGGCTTTTCACTGTCATGTCAGCTGCTCCCAAGTATATGTGAGCCACCTGACCATGAAGAGGCAAGAGAATAGACCTACAAGGATTTTGACTTAAACTTGAGTCTTAAACCCCAGGCAGGTAGTGAATGGTAGATTCTACTTCTTGGATGTATCGACTGACATTTTTAAAGAAAGGATACAGTCCTCTAGGCATCCACCCAACCCAAGTTCTCCCCCAGTATCCATACATACGTTGCCATCTCCTGACTTCTGGATTTACCCTATGAGTCTATGCCATTTATAACCTCAGTGGAGGGTTCAGAGAGACAAATGTTCTCAGATGAAATATTCGGAGGCAGGAATGGAATGTACAGAGCTAGCCGATAGAAGTGATTGTTTTTTAAACAATTTTCCCACCTTGAAAACTTATACCTAAAGCCCTCTAGCTCTTTCTCCCTTCCGGTCAAACCTCCTCAGATCTTTTGACCATTGTCTTCCTTTCCTTCACTCTAAGAAAGTGGAAAGGACCTGGATGAATTGGGTCGACTTTGACCATTCTCCCTTCTGGCCCCAGTGGAACCCTCGATTTAGTTCTAGGAGCAGATCCGTTTTCTTTACTAACAGGGTCCCTTTGAAGCCACTGAGAATAGTTAAGAATGTGTTCCTGCTATTGTCAGGTTATCTGCCTCTAAACTGCCATCTTGTCAGGCTCGTTTGGTTTCTAAGTGCCAGGGAGATCAGCCTTGACTACAAAGCTTGCATAGGTGTGGTAGTAGTTTTTACCATAAGCCTGAGCTTTCTCATATTCCTAAAGTGGCAGCAAAAAATGAATTGAGGATGACCCTGCCTCCTAACTGAACTTGGAATATTGAGGACCAGAAGCTGGCAGGTCTAGGACAAGACAGACAATCAAAGCCAACTCTTGTGAAGTCCTCCTTGGGGGGACCACTGCTGCTTTCGAAACCGTCAGCCAAGGCTCTTCCAGGGCACAACCTGGTAGTTGGAGGAGTGAGTGTTGAGAAGCTCCAGGAGAGGCCAAAGGGCTATTCAAGCAGGATCTGAGAAACCAAAAACCTTGAGCTTAGGTGGCTGGGTATCAACTTTGACATTCCCTCCAGTTTTGTAATTCTGTTCTTCACAGCGTCCCCTAACTTGTTCAGTCTCTGAAAAGGTCCCGACCTTTCTCAAATATTCTGATTCTGAAAATATGTGTCCTAAGTGGGAGGCTCCACTGATATTTTGCTGACTTAAATGGAGCAAAAGACACACTCCGAAAAGCTGCTGCTTCCTCTCTTCCTTTCTCTCTCATGCTCCACTCCAGCCGCTCTCCAGAACGTGCTCGCCAGCTGCACAGTAAAGCCCTGTGCCTTTTTTCCCTGAACACTGCCCAAAGCATCCCCTTTCACCTGCCTCTCAGGAGCTGGGGACTTCACAAGGAGATTTTTCAAAGTGTTCCTTAATGGGACAAGGTGGAGCCATGTTTGTAGCAGCTCCATTTTTATCCCTGCTGATGTCGACTTAAGCTCTTCTGTGTAGGGGTTCGCGCATGTCTGCCAGTCCCTTCTCTCATTGGATAAATGAAGCCTGCCCCCGTCTTTACAGAGCAATGAGAGTGGAGAGATGGGGCTTGAGGCTCTTATGAACTGCCAAAAGTCCATTTGTGAGAGCGAGGGGACCCAGACCTATCCTCTCCAGCCTTTTCTTCTGACTGCCTCCTCCCTCATCCTTTCACCTGAACTGTCCAAGGTAGGAAGAGTAAAGAAACAATACCCCCTGCCATCCCCCTTACTATAGATTCTACCAAATTTGATTTGGGTTTTGTAAAGGTTACAAAAAAGTTACATGTGTCAGTGATTTTTTTTCTCTGTCTTAAACGCTTGTGGAGGAGGAAAAACAGCTCACATAAGGTGTTAGGTGTTCACATGTATGTTTATTAAGTACATTGGAAGATTTAGTTCACTCAAGTCTTTTATTACCTCAGATCAGTTTTTAAAAACAAGCCAATAACAAACTTTGGAGGCTATTTTACCATTCCTTTTCCCAAAAGACTCTCGTAGTGCCTAACAGGTTACTCCTGAGAGCTTGTGTCTACTCGTTTAAAGTCAACAGTTTTTTGTGTATTCTAGTTTCCATAGTAGGAGAGAAAAAATAGAAATATTATGCAAAAAATATATAGTTTTCTTTAGATCAGAAACTGGTATTTTTGAGTCAGCCATATGTATTTTGTTTAAAAGATTTAAAATAAAGTGCCGTCACGTAACCCTTTGGATGAAGCACTTAACCAGCTGTTCGACATGACAGGTGACTTAGTATGTTTGAAATTGGTTTTAAAACCAATACACCATAATTCCTTTCTCCAAACAGCCATCTTTATACTTAGGGGAAAAAAGTTGTTGGGTTCTAGACTTTTTTAATATTAATTCTGTTGATATGGAATTGAGTACATTCAAGTGTTTATGTGCACATGTTTTTTATATAAGTTTTTTTCTATTCAGTTTCAGTGATCCAACTGGCAGTGAGTAAATATGGCATAAGTTAATAAAGCTTTCCCCCAAAATGGTGCTTTGAATTTGAAAAGGGTCTGATGGGGTGAAGGGGAAAATCTTGTCCTAGATTGCTCTCTTGATAAATCTAGAAAAATGGGCAGTAGACTATAGATGGGAATGAAAGCATCCACCAAGAAGGGACAACCATCGGAAAATGAGTATGCACTCCCCATAGAGAGAGGCGCCAGGCCCTCTAGTAAGCAGTGATTAAGCTCACAGGCCTTGGTTGAATTTTGTTTTCTTGATGAATAGCTGGCAGAGTGGTACCCAAGACATAACCATCTCTTGGGCTGCAAAGATACTCTGATTTGGGATTTGCACTTTTTATGCTTTTTAACCTCCTCTCACCCCTGGAATTTTCCGTTAGTGAGTTTTTATGCAAGGATCTGACTTGGTACATCTTCCCCAACTCTAGAAAGGTTTCATGCAATATATAAGATGGGGGATAGAGCTCTAAATGGAAGAAACAAAGGCTGGTTGTAGCCTGGCTGACAGTCTTGGAGCTAGCTCCTTCCCGTAGGAAGACCACCTAGAAATCCCTCTGGCACTTGTGGGTTCTTTGAGCTTCAAAGGGGAACCAGTTAAATATGAGTGATTGATTACCTCACTCCTGGGAACCCAGAGGGGTGTGGCAAGTTCACATTTACCCTGAAACCACCAAACTCAGAGCTTCCTTTCTTTTCTGCCTTCCTTGCCTAATGATTGAAGCAGCCCATGATACCATCACAAAGTACACACTTCCTCACGTTTCATAACAAGGGACCACCCCACTTCAGTGGTGGGGGTGAGGCATTCATAAATGCTCACTGTTCTTAAGCCATTCCAGCCCCTTCCTCAGAACAGGCCACACACCTTTCCATGGAGTTCGATGTCAGTCCTTTGCTTCCCCAGCCCTGCTGTCAGACCTGCGGTCCACTTTCCTCTTGATTCAGAGAGATGGAGGGAGGTGAGCTCCCCATGACTAAGCTGGCCTTTGGTTCGTGTTTTCTCCCCATGTGTATATATGCCATATGTGAATATGCCATATATATGTGCCAACAAATCTATCTATGTTCTTTTCAAATCAGCACGCAGATAGGAATTTTGAGTTTCTTTTTTTTTTTTTTTTTTTTTTTCAGTAACTCCATCCAAAAAGCACTGGTATTTTGTATTAAAAAAAAAAACAAAAAAAAACAAAAGATTTAACCACTGTGGTCTGCATGACATGAATAAGCCAATGGTGACATCAGAACAGTGCGTATCCCAGTGTGTGTTGCCGTAAGTTGTAGTTTAGCTTAGCAGTGCACCCAACCTGTGTTTGCATTTTGATATTATTTAAGCTCTCTGTACAATGTTTTTGCATGTATTTATATGGCTCTTAGAAAAAAAATGCTATAAACTGGCAAATCTGAAATTCAACTATGTTGTACCACTGAGACAGGAAGAATAGTTCTTAAAGACAGAAAAAAGGGATTTAATTTTTTTGGAACCGATAAAGCTTGTTGCTGACGAGCAGAAGTCAGTACTGCTGTGCACTGAGAATAAAAACCCACGCCCACTCGTAACCGTGCTGTCCTCAGTGTGTCTCCACGTTTGGGTGATGCCCCTGGGTGGTCTAAGCTGAGGAAGGATCTGTCACAGCCACGTTGAGAACCCCATCTGTGTGAGCCCAGAACTCAGCTCACTGCTGGATCCTGGCACACTTGCCTGCCACTGCTTCCCTCAGTGACTCATGGCCCTGGTTGCCAGTTTCATTCCCTTTGATGGGAGCTCTGCTCTGCCCACTTTGGTTAGAATTCACAATCAGAAAACCGTGAAGTTGGAGCTTTTAAAAAAGCATGAATTTGGAAGGATAAGAAAGAGGTGGGCTTGACAGTCCTTTTTTTTTAATGAAATGCATTTTGGGAAAATTTGTTCCCCTTATATTAGCACTTTTCTCTACCTTCCCTCTGGGGTTCCCCAGCCCCTGCCTCCCCAAAGATTTTTTTGTTTGGTTTGTTTTGGGTTTTTTGTTTTTTGTTGTCCCGGTTATTAAGTCTCTAGCATGGCTGGTGTTAGGCCCCAATTTCAGGTCAAAACAGCTTCTCAGCAGGTCATTTAGGTTCTGAGCTTTCACATCGCAGAACTCCTTCCTGCAACTCTAATCGAAGTGTGCAATCAAGTTCCCAGCTCTCTTTTAAAACATAGAAGGAAAGGACTTTGTCAGCTGCCCAAGGTCCTTTAGGATCAGTGTAATGCTGACGAACAGCCCAACTCTCCTGGCTATTTGAATAGGCCGGCTGTGAAGGAGGAAGCAGCCCTGGTTGGAAACGGCCTGTCATAAGAGGTCCCGTCCCCACTTCTATTGCCTCTGTCCCAGGCTGCTCTCCACATACAGCTACACTGCCCACTTCGTTTCTTTAAAACGGGCTGCAAAGAAAAAGCAAGTAATAAATAAATGAATATCAGAGGCCAGGTATTATTTGATAACAGAAGTCATTCACAAAACAGAACTAGTCTTCTTTTTTCCATTGTAGGTTCCCTCCCAATTACCCTTGCTAAAAAGAGATGCAAAACGAATGTGCACACGACGGCGTGTGCTCAATAAGACACACACACACACACACACACACACACACACACCCCTAGAGTCCTTTCTAGAGTTCGGCCCTACACTTCCCCTCTTATTCTCAACTTGTCTTTGTTGGGCCCTACATCCATGCCTCTCTGCTATGCCAAACAGCATCTTAAGGATCAATACCTCCTGGCCCCAGTATGCAATAAGGCACAGAGAAGAATGAACTTCAAAGTAGCCTTCTGGCAAAGACCAATGTATCCTAAGATATTTGTTTAATGGAGTATAAAGCCAGCTTAGCTCCTTGGACCTGAGTTACCATATGGAAGGGAGCTCCTTTCTTCCATCTTTTTCCCTACCCCCCGTTCTAGAAAAGAATAATTTTGTCATCCTCTATCTTTAATAATGGTTTGTGAGTCCCCTGCTTTTCAGCCATCATATCCTCCCTGAGGTCATTGGGTTTGTTGAAAACTTCACCAAGACTGACTGGTTCCCTCTCAATCACACACAACCAGGCAACTCCCTGACTTACTCTGTGGCAAATCCAAAGATGACTCATTGGGTACCAGTGAGCTGGTTACCAGCCCCTGACCTAGATCTGTCAGGATATGGTCTTCATGTCACTGCGAGCAAGGAGGATGAAAATGGCATCTATCGGCAAATAATTTTGAAATCTTGTAAACAAAGCACGCAAACATGTCACTATCTTTGTGTGTGGTGTCATTATCATCCAGTTGTCCCCAACATGAACCTAAGCCATGAGAGGTAATAACCTGCTAGATTCATAGACTGTAATAATACTTTTAGCCTTAAAAGATAGTAGCTTCTGGGTTCTGGGCTTGCCCATCTCCTGATGTGGAACTAATCATAAGTCTTTACTTCTGAAATTTGTTTCAAAGACACCTCCCTATCCTCAGAAGACACACGTAGAAGGAAGCAGTCTCTTCAGAACGGGTTCCCACTGGCGTCTCCTAAGAGGCCAGTGTCAAAACCAGAATGCCATATCACACTTACAATGAGAATTTAAATCAGGGGTCCCCAACTTCCAGGCAGCAAGAGGTGAGCAGTGGGCAAGCGAGCGAAGTTTCATCTGTATTTGCAGCCACTCTCCAGCACCAGCATCGCCACCCTAGCTCCCCCTCAGATCACCAGGTATCAGATTCTCATAAGATCACCAGCCCCTGGTACCAAAAATATTGAGGCCCACTGATTTAAATGATCCACATATTTGGAAAACCAATTAGAATCAAATGTTTAACTTCTCTTGAAATCTAAGCAGGGGGAAATACTTGAACTGTCTGAGTGGCCAGTGCCATCACACTCAGAGCCAAGTGCATCCGCTCTACTCTTGGATAGACTCTGTGCCTGAGTTCTAAGTTCCAGCTCGGGCACCACTTGATTTCTCTGCTTTCTTCTGTAATAGAGACCACGTAGACCATCCTCCAAACACAGCACAATTGATTAGATTGTTTTCTTGCTGTGTTAAACGCAGGAATACTACATTAAAAGTCTGATTTGTGTTTTATAGCACCAAATCTTCCTGTGTTGGCATTATCTAAAGCAAACATACATGAAAATTTACTTGAAAGAGGAAGTGAAGCCGGGAAGGGAAGGGCTAGGAACCAATGTTTGGCCTCAGTCACGTGTAAGAGGGAGAACAAATATCTAAATGCAGGAATTCTTGACTTCGAGTGAAGGGTGATTCAAAACCCTTCTCCAGACAAGAATTCCTGCATCTTCCCTACCAAACCTTGGAACTTCAACTACTGCTGATCAGGTAGGAGAGAGGGGTTTGAATGATTTTCTGCTCACCTTATGGTGGAGGATCTAAAACAGAAAAATTAGAGAGAAGGAGTAAGATCGTGACACGTGGCAATCCAAGAGGCAGGAGACCCCTGACCTGAGCCCTGCTCTGCTGCTTTGCTGGCTTGATTGTCCATCTCTCCAAGGAGACAGTTGAAGTACATCGAAGATTTTCAGATTACACTTTGAAGGTCTGAAACATAATTCCTCAGAGATGATTCAGAGCCCACAGGTGTTCAACAAAAGTGGTTTGTTTTTTGTTTTCTGTAAGGTTAGCTGTAGCTTTAAAAAAAAAAAATCACTGTGAACCAGCCATCTCTGAAATGCTGTGATTCTAATTAAAAAAAAAAACAAACAAATAAATAGTGCTGAAATGATCCAAGCCTGGGTGACAATGTAACAAGGTGTGTGATTAGATATATAAAGAAGCCTAATTTGGATCCTGTCTGGATTGTTTTCCATTATAATTCTCAATGTGTGCTCAAATAACATAGTGTACAATTAGCAGTTGTAGCCCAGGCTGCTGAGATTGTTACCTAGCTGATTCTGCTTTGGAATTTGATGTGGAAAGAGCAGTAGTTTGGGAATCCAGAGATCTAACCCAATGGAGTGGCATAAAATTAAAGAGGAGAAGCAAGATGCCTCATTTGAACTATGGTGGAAAGAGCTGGCCTGGGAATCAGAAGACCTGTGTTATAATCTTGACCCTGCTGCTAATTTGCTGTGTGCCAAAGGTTTCTCCAACTCTAACATTCTCCATACTTGCTCTAGTGTCTAACATTGCTATCAGTAACCATCAGAGATTGTCTAAATGGCATTTCTCTTTCATTGCTTTAAACCCCCTGGAAAGCAGCATTATCGCGTGTGCATACCAGGACGTGCACAGGCAGGCTTCACTTAGGCTCAGCCACTGACACGTGCAACAAAGACAAATTGCTCCACAGCCCTGGAATTGTGAGAAATCTGTTTTGTTTCTTTTCTAAATCAGATCAAATGTGGCTCTGATCTAGCGAGCACTCACCAAGATCTGCGAGAGGTCTCTCTTAGTTGTGTTATATGTTCTCGTCTTCTCCCTTAGATGTTAGTCTACGCATTCATTCAACAAGTATTATTGTCCAGGCACTGTTGTTTGCACTGGGAATACAACAGGGAACGAAACAAAGTCCTGCCCTCTTTGAACTTAGTCTCATAGAGAGACAAAATAAACAAGTAAATATATAATATGTCAAGTATCAACAAGGACCAGGAAGAAAGGTCAAGCGTAAATGGAAATAGGGAGCGCAGGGCATGAGAGAGAGTCACTCTGTTGTAGAGCGGTCAGGGAAGGCCTCACTGACAGAGACATTGTGAAGAGATGTGAAGGGAGTAAGAGAGTGAGCTATACAACTATATGGAGGAAAAATATCCCCAGTAAAGGACACAGCAAGTGCAAAGGCTCTGAGGCAAGAGGTCTTGTTCTGTTAAAGGACATGCAAAGAAGCCAGGAGTTGGAACTGAGTGAGGTACGTTCAGAGATGGAGGGTTTGAAGTGGGGACAAAACTTGAAAGCCATCGTAAGTTTGGCTTCATGAAATGGGAATTTACTGGAGAGTGTGAACTGAAAACCAACGATGATCTATCTTACAGTTTAAGGGGATCGCAGTGTGGCTGTGTGGCTGCAAGCTAGGGAAAAACGAAAGGTCAGGGCAGCTTTGGCTACCACACGTGCTACATGCGGGCTTAGCCTCATACTAAAGATACAGGCAAATCCAAGCCCCACTGTCATGCCATTGTCCTGTGACATGCAAATTGTGAAAAGAAAATGCTCGTCCAAAAAATTAAATTAAGATATATCGTGTGCTACCATAGCTTGCTCAAGACGCCCTGATTAATGAAATGATTGAAATGATATTCTATTCACCCCCACAAAAAGGGAACAAAGAAAACCATCTTGACCTGTGCCTTCCTTGCTCTAGCCTCTCAGTCCTATTGTCATGTGGCTGTCTGGTCCCCAGGTCCTCTGACCTTGCTGCCTCCTCTGAGTTGTTCTGTGCCCTCATTGCATTCCTAACATGACTACACACCCTGCTTCTGCTGAAGGTTCACCTCCTTCCTGCCAGGGCCCAGGGGGTCAGAATCTCTGTGCATGTGTGGGCTGGTGGAGGGACACCTATGGCCTGAGGGGAGCCTTGGGCTTTCAGCCGACATTTGCTCATCTTATGTGCCTCACAGCTATCTCTGCTCCAGTTCTGCAGCTGCAGGGACTCAAGGGGAAGCTGCCACACGTGGAACTCTAGAAGGACCAAGCAGGCAAGGTCCGCGCTGCTCTCAGGCTTAAGGAAAATGTTCTCTGACCTTGTCAGCAATGCCAACCCACCTCCTTCAGTAAGGCTTAGCCTGAGCAGGGAACAGAAACTATCTCCTAGCCTGGTCACACTCTTTGCTTCCATATTCTCCCCGCTCTTCCCTAGGGCCTTGGGTGGAGTGAGGACAGGGAGCAGAGAAGAGAAATATTTTTGTAGTTTCTAAATCTCTTTGTCCTAACCCTGCTCTCTCACAACTTTAGCTTAAAAGGAAGGTATTTGCTGCCTTTGTTTTTTGTTTCAGACTTGTCTGGACTGGAGAAGGCCTCCGGGATTCAAGCAAATGAACCGGGCGGGCGGGTGGGAACCACCACCA
The DNA here is from genome assembly GCF_902729225.1 of Pteropus medius. Taxonomy (NCBI): domain Eukaryota; kingdom Metazoa; phylum Chordata; class Mammalia; order Chiroptera; family Pteropodidae; genus Pteropus; species Pteropus medius. The sequence continues at coordinate 2,780,110 of NW_024349227.1, read as the reverse complement.
TTAAGGCTCCCACGACAGTCCTGCCTAGTTATCCCAGCTCCTGACCTTCAAAAACAGAGCCTGGCTGGATTTGTCTTCACATGGGCAATTTGGACATTTTGACCCAGCAATACTAAAGCCACCATTAACCCCTTCCTAGAGCGGAGGAGACCCAACGCAGAAACTCAGGGCTCTCTTCCCACAGGAGGCAGGGAAGCCAGGCCCTCTTGCTTTGGCTGATGAGTGCACAACAGGAATAATGACTAGACACTGACTTCTTCCTGAGTATCACCCATTACACAGTTAGATCATAAATTTACAGCAGCAATAAGCGCCTAAGAGAAGTTCTCGGAGGGCCCCGTTAACCCTGCGGGTCAGGCACTGTGCCAAACGCCAGAAATACAATAACTAAAACAGTCCCTGCGTAGAGGGGTTTCCAAACCTCTCTGAGGAAACAGACATTTCAACAACTGACCCCAGCGTCTGAGAGGTGCTATCATGTGTGGCGCCATGGGGGGCTCAGCAGAGCAAGAACCCAGTTCTCAGAAGGGGAAAGCTTCACACAGGTGGTAACACTGAGGGTGCTTTTTATTTAAATAACAGCTTTTTAATAAAAACCACTCAATCCTTGTAATAAGTCAAGCAATAAGTGTCCAAAACAAGTAACAAAATACCTCAAGCCCCCAAACCCAGAAATAACCTGTATAAGCTCTTAAAAGGTAATTTTAAGAATTACCTCTTGGAATTTTACAAGAGGAAAAGAAACCGCTGTTAAAATGAAGAAACTTATCATGCAAAGGCCCCAAGTATAAAAGTGACGAAAAGCTTGGTCTGCCTAGAATACACAGTGCCGACAAAAGGGTAGTCAGCCAAGACCAACCACCACCCCGGACAGGGACCGAGTCTGTTTTATGTGCAAAGCCAGTGCCTAGCGCCATGCGGTGGACCTCCCATAAATATGCACTTAAAGAATAAAGTAGCACATGGAAGGTAGGCAGGTTAAGCATCTAGAGAGGAAGAGAGGAAGGCAAACCAGCCAGTCCATTAAGTATAAAGAAATGAGCATCATGCATCATGAGATAATAAAATAATAGCAGCCCCATTTAACTGCTTTTGCAAATGCCCCAAGTCCAAGGCCAAGCATTTTTCCTTGTTAGCCCAATTAACTCTCACAACCGCTTTCCCTAAATACTATTATTATTGTCATTTTACATCCAAAGAAACACCTAAAAAGGTTAGAGGGTCTGCCCAAGATCACCCAAAAGGCAATTTTGATTCTGAACTCATGTTGATTCTCTTAACACAGGGCTTCTATCTTTCCAAAGAGGATCTGAGAGGTTTTTGGCATTAGCAACATCAATGAGTTAATGTGCAGGCCCTTCCCCTCAAAGGGCTTTGCCCACTTGGATACATAAGTTCTATTTAAAACAAATCTTAATACTGCTAGAGAACAAAATTCAACAGAGTAAATTTGAAGATCTAATTGACTTTATTAGGCAATTCATGAATGCAGCAGCACCCAATCCAGCAAATAGAAGGGCACTCTGAGGGGTTTATAGAAAAAAAGATGGGGTAGAGGAGTTATTAGCAAAATAAAAAAGGGGGGGTATTTTTAAACCAGGACATTTTCTTTTGCGGGGTAAGGGAAAGGCAAGGGTTTTGTCAAGCAAGTTGCCTCTTCTTCCTTTGGGAATGGAGAGGGCCCATGTGACAGATTACCTTATTGGCCCTTGACCTGGAGATTTCAGACTGGTTGACTAAGATTAGATTTCTGGGAGAAGTTGAAACTGAAGTTAAATCAGGTATTAAGTCTAGGTTTGATAACACAGGCTTCAGCACAAGTAATGCTATTGGGGCCTGTGGTTTTCTCTTTAACAATACTTTAGAATCATATGTCACATTCAACCCCTGAAATCATTAAAAGGGGTTAAAGGGAAACACTAGAGCAATCAGGTCTAAAACATATACCCTGTTTCCCAGGAATGAGTAGTTTCCTCCCACTATTACAATGAATAATTTCAGACACTTATTTAGTGGTTTAATTGTTGGTTTAATTAGTTTATGTACCATAGGGAGGAAAAAAAGAGCAGGGTGGAAGGGCACAGCCAGGGCCTGGAAACCTGGAGCTCTGTCTGTACCTGGGAGCCTCCTTTGAGGAGGCTGTTTCCCTCAAGCGTGGGGAAGGAGGGAATCAGAAGACCAGAGGCAAGATTAGTCTGACTCAGACAGGCTGGGTAGATAAGAGATGATCACACGCAGGAGGAAGTTCTCTAGTAAAAAAAATTTTAAGTAATAGTCAGGGTTCTAAGGTTTGGTTCCATCTGCCCTTCCCGCATATCATCTTTCAAGTTCCTGTTTCGCACACAGTCTCCTATTGGTTCCAGTGGCTCAGGACAGACCTGGGAAGCCTCTCTATTCCAATAGATCCAGCCATGAATTGGAGTAATGGATTTTTCCTATGAGGAGTCCTAGTTCTTACTCGGTCCTGAACTAAAGAAGTGGACAGAGACCCAAATTCTAGCTTTAGAACTGGTTGCTTCTGAGCCATCTCTGCTTTCTGCCAGGTAAGCCTACTTGCGGGGTTAAGGGGGGGCAGTGAGGATCTGGAATGGCAGAGCTCCAGGGAGAGCCAGCCAGGGACCTCCTCCCTTGGGGGCCCTGTTTGAGCCTGGGCACATATGAGGCAGGGGCTGACAGCTCAGGGAAGAGATGGGAGAGAGGCATGGTGATGAGGCACTGGCTGTCTTCCCTGCTATCCATCTGAGAATCTAATTTCTTGTGGAAAGCAAATTCAGAGGCTCTTCTTCATACCCTCATAATTCTCTTAGTGGTTCCTTCTCTTTGGATTCTCCCAAGATGCAAAGAGAGTTTCACAAGGTTGATAAGAAGAAGAGGAGAAGGAAGTTAGAAACAAATTTTGAACAATCTTCAAAGTTTAGGACACTTTAGGTAGACACAGGGGATGAACAACTGGTTCTGTGACAAGCAGGACTGGATTCATCTGCTCCAGAAAAGCCCTGTGAGTGAGACAGCCAGCAGCTGGGGGCCTCTGAGGGCAGGGTTTCAGGGAGTGTGTGTGTAGTGGGGGTGCGGGGGGCGGTGCTGAAATGGCCTCCAGGAGCCCTGCTAAGCTAGCATCACTCCATTCTGGGGTAATATCTAGAACAGAGGTTCTCAAAATGTAAAACACAGATCACCTCCACCAAAATCACCTAGGCAGTGTTTATGAAAACAACCTTTGTAAACCTGGAAGCTTATAAAACATGAAATGCCTCGGAAACCCAGGGTGAGCAATCACAAATGCCCCGCCACCCTGCCCCTCTTTAATCGCACTCCCTACGGACCACAGTGCACCTGACCAATCCAGGGAACAGCAGGTGCAGGAATGTGTTTTCTTCTCTTATTAAGAACCGAGTAGCATTTCCTGTGCCCCATGCTTCATTAGCACATTGGTGGTATCCGTTTCCTGTCCCTGACTCTCTGTTTCCATTCTGGCAAAGTGTTTGCTCTTTTCTCTCTGCTTTGGGGGTTGGGGAAGACGAGCTTCTCACAGAGCCTCTCTCAGGCCTCTCGGCAGCTTCCACCTTTGTGCCCCTCACACTTGCACCAGAACGCAGAGACTATGGCTTCTCCCTGACCCACCTCAAGGGCAGCACCGCGCCCCGACAAACTCTCCCCTCCTACCGTAGGCATTGTAGCCACATCCAGGTAGAACCAAACCTGCTGTTTTTGTATTTGGGGTCAACTCAGCTTGATGTTTCAGGGGTAGAAACAAGGTAGGGGGTTTGTTGGGGGGGAAAGAAAGTGCTAGAAATAAAGATTGAAAGTTTAAAATCAATAGACTTTTATTGTGAGGGACTTTGATGAATAAAGATACAAGAAGAAAAAGTTAAGAGAGTGAAAAGTTGTGCATTAGGGAATGTTTGGGACACATGGAGATCAGGAGGATTTCTGTTATTGATATACTGAAAATAAGTGGTTCTACTGCTCAGGATTATGTATAAAATACAAACCTATTTTGCCTTTTTCCCTGGGAGTCAGCAATTTAGGAAAAGCCAGGAAACATGGCAGACATGCTGGCTAGCTGATTATGATTAAGAGAAGGCTTAGAAGGAGAAGCTGAAGCCAGAGAGGTTCCTGTGACAATGGATGCCCTCACCCCAACCCTTTCAGAAATCAGAGGGACTACCTCGGAGCCCAGTACTCTACAGGTCACTCTCGGCAGTCTGGACAGGTGAGTGGCTCAGGGTGGTGAGCTTCACCCTTCCCTGAATTACACAGAGGGCCCTGGTCTACCTTGGGGGGCTTCTACTCGGCAATGCTACCATCTCTTACAACCAGGCTCAGGTCCACTGAGACCATCAAACTCTAGGCTCAGAGAAGTTTGCTACTGCTGGGAGGAAAGGAATAGATATTGAGGAAGAAAAGGAGTCGCTGAAGGAGAGAAAAGCCACGATAGCACAGGATTTTCTTAGAGCTAGCTGCCCGGCCTGGCTGGACTTCTCACCTCGCAGAGGCCCCAATTGCAGCCCTCAATCTTTCCCATCTCAGGGCTCACCAATTGCTCCCCAGAAAAATACTATATCCCACCATGATGAAAACAGAAGTCCCACTTTTCCCAAAGATGTGTTTTTAGGTCCTAAAAAATTTGTCATGAACGAAAAATGTAATCATAAATATAATAAAGATATGTCTTTAGAATATAAAGGTTCACAGAACTAATTGTGGATATCAATTTCACTGCTATATCTTTACTTTCAATATTTTACTAACAAAAAAGTCCATCAGCAGTTGAAACTTTAGGAACGCTGGTAGGTATAAATTTTAGTGCTATGATAACTGCTATGAAACAGAGAGTCAAGGACAGGAAATTAAAATTAATAAATTTTAAATCGCTGCAGTTTGGGGAAATAATTGTTATTACCATGACGAGTACATGTCACTTTGCAGGTAGACAGGTGCATTGATGAGGAATGAATTCATAAAATCAGAAACCTGGAGCACCCACCCCAAAGAATAATTTCTGTATTTATTCACTTGTTTATTACTCACTCATTCATTCATTTAAGAAATTCTTATACCTGACACTGTTCCAGGTAGCAGGTAAACAAGGCACACAAGTCCATAACCTCCTGGAGCTTACAGTCAAGTGAGAGAGTCAGATAGAATCAGATAAACAGTGTATAACATAATGTCAGTCATGAACGCTATGAAGAAAAACCAGAGCAGAGTAAGGGGACTGAGAGTAATCAGGTGTGGCCAGGGAAGACCTGTCTGAGGAGGTGACATTTCAGAAAAGACCCAGATGAAATGTGGGACTGAGCCATGCCGACAGCTAGGAGAGAGAGCAGCAGGTCTGAGACAGGACTGGGCTTTGCATGGGCAAGGAACAACAAGGAGTCCTAGTGGTCAAAGTCAAAGGGAAAGTGGTAGGAATGAGGTCAGAAGGTAGGCAGAGGCCAGAACATAAGGTATCATGAAGTCTTCTCTGGGTAGGGACTATGGTTGTTATCCCAGGTAGGATGGCAAGTCATGGGGGTTGCAATCAGAGGAGGGATATGATCTGATTTACTGTTTAGAGGATCATGCTGACTCATGAGTGAAGATAGTACATTGGGGCTGAGAGTGAAAGCAAGGAGACCCTTCAGAAAGGTTATTACAAAAGTCCACATGGAACACACAATGGCTTAGACCAAGGGGTGGTAGTGGAGGAATGAGAGGTGATTGGGTTTGGGATAAATGCACAGAGTCGAGCAACAGAATCTGCTGGTTGACTAGAAGTGGGACATGAAAGAAATAGACAGTAAAGTAAAGGACAGTCTTAGACCGAGCTACCAGATGATGGGAAACACCAGAGGAGGAGCAGATTTATGGGAGAATAAGAGTGCTGTTTCAGATAGATTGGCTTTGGGATGTCTGTTAGGCAGCCTAATGGAAATATCCAGTATAGAGTTGGATAAACAAGACTAGAACTCAGGAGAAAAAAAAAAATCCCTGATAGATTACCTGGTTCCTAATATTTAGGAGTAGCAGATCTGCTAGCGATTCCTCCTGTAACCTCAACTGGCTGCTTGCTGTTACAATAGGCAACTCAGAGCAGTAAACCCTGACCTCCAATGGAATTGCAAACAGCACAGAACTTGTTCGGTGCGTTTCCATTGGTTAAATAACACAGAACAGAGTGTTGCTTGGAGACCAGTCCTGCAAGTTGGTGCTGCGAAGGCTCTCCAAGTGCATGCCAGCTGGGACTCTGTCACAGAGCCACTCCTTAATTATAAATTGGGTAATCCTCTCCTCTCGGAAAGATGGGAAGCCCAGGAGTAGGAAGCAAGGACAGATGACTTTGCAGATTTGGAGGCCAATGTGATGCAGTGAAAAGAGCATGATCTTTGGGCCCAAAGCCACCTAGACTCACATTCCATCTTTGCTTCTTCCTACCTGTGTGATCTTTGATATGTGACTTTACCTTTCTGAGTCTAAATCTCAGGTTCCATGGCCACAAAAACAGATGGGATTGTTGCAAAGATTAAATAACTATCACATGCAAACCCCTGGTATCCAATATGCATTCACATGGGATAGCTCCTTCTCCTGTGTCCAATTTTCCTCTGTCCATGAAGAGATGACCCTCTTCCACCACATAGCTCAGTTTACCCGGCCTTCCCCTACCTGGCTCCCATTCCAAATCCTCGGGCTCGAACTCCTAAAGAAAGCATCTTCTCCAACCTTCCCACCTCCCACGGCTGGGGCCTGGCACTCAGTTTTCCTCATAGATCTACAGACCAGAGCATCGGCATCTTTTCTGGGCTTGCGGGACTCCTCGCCCTCCTCCTGGTCATCGCGGTTGTCTGTGTCCTGCGGAAGTGGAATAAACGGAAGAAGCGTGAGTCCCTTGTTTGTCCAAAGTTGAGACACACTAAGACCAATAATCTAGCCTGCCATTTAAAGCTCAATTTATTTTTCAGGGGTAAACTATTGCACCAGGGAGTCCTCTGTTCTTATCCGACACACTGGTCCTTGATTTGCTCAACATCCTAGGCTGTGGTTCCAAAAGACTTGGTGCTGAGTGTAGTTCCATTTGGAAAGTCATTGCCCTAGTACCTCTGGGCCCCTGCTCTGTCCACCGAGTCCCTTACTCTTAAAGCTCAAGTAGAATTTGTCAAGTCTGATAATGTAGTTTTTATGATGCAGGGTGAGATTGGGGAATACTTTCAGGGACCATTCCATCCCCAAGAGTTTCCTTCTCTCATTGCTGTGCAGGACAAGGTCCTTACCTGCGAGTTACCGTCATGCCTTTGCCAACTCTGCCTAGACTCAGACAACAAGCCAAAAATATTTATGACTCTTTACCCCAGAGGCAAGAAGAACAGGGTAAGTTTATTTTCCAATCCATGGAGTCCCGACATACAAAACTCCTAACCCCAGAATGCACCTCTCATCACCTAGAAACAACTCTCTCTAAACTTTCAGAAATTTCTGACCTTCAGGGAGCAAGAAGAAGAATGGGATAGATAGACTACAAGATGAGACTCCAGTGAAAGAGCCTAGAGAGTTCTAAAAAGGGAGCAGGGGTTTGTCTAGGTTTACGGTTTTGATTTTCCTTGGTGTCAAGGTAACAGAGGACGAGTGGGTACATCTAGGAATGGGCAAGACATTCAGAAGGAGAACATGGCCCCCAGCATTACAAGCAGGGAGGATTCTCACCAGGAGCCTCCTCCTCAACCTCCCACCATTGTGCTAGTGTTCTCTGGCACCACAGAAGCTGAGGAGGGCTCCAGGTCTCAGAGCACATCATCCTTCTAGCTCTGACCCTCTCACCACACAGAACACCAGCCCCCCCAACACCAGACACCACAAAAACCCACTGCACTCACGACGCAGGGAGTGTTAAGGCTGAAGCTAGGACTGGCTGCCTTTGTCAGGATTTGTTCTCTGTCCTTTCAGGGAGACGTCAGTCAAGGAGCGTCCGTATTTTCAGTACCGAGAGCCTCTTCTCCAGAAACTCTGACAGCCCTCCCTCGGCGCATATGGTAAGAGTCACGTGACATGACTAGCTCTTTGGGAGAAATGACTTGTCTGACAGAAGAACTGAGGTGAAAATGTCCTAGGTCCCAAATCTTGTCACCACAGACAAACAGCACGCCCTTTGGCACTCACCCTTGAGGGCTATTCATAATCGGGAAGACAAGCCTCAGGACCGCCCCTGCTCAAGTAGAAACATTATGAAAAATGGAGCAAGGGCCTGAGACTTTAAGAAGGACGGGAGGGGATGAGTACTCCAGGACATGATGTTAGAACTGCAATGGGTTGTTTTAACAAAGACATGATAATGTGCTTATTCAAATGAGCGTTGTCCTCTTCAAAGTAATCATCTTAGGAGTGTCACAGATATTCCAGCATTGTTGTTAGTACTCAAAACAGACTTAAAACCCTGCTTTGGGAATTACTTCTGGGACTTGCATCAAGTTATTTCAATTAGCACTATAGCTGGTATAGAAAGCGTTTGATCAAATGGGAGCTATCCTTTGAGGCAGGAGTCCCCAATCCCTGGGCAATGGACCCATACTGGTCCATGGCCTGTTAGGAACTCACAGCAGAAATTGAGTGGTGGGCAAGTGAGCGAAGCTTCGTCTGTACTTGCAGCCGCTCCCCAGCACTGGCATCACTGGCTCAGCTCCACCTCAGATCATCAGGCATTAGATTCTCATAGGAGCACTGGTCCCTGGTGCTAAAAAGATGAGGGCCGCTGTTTTAAGGTTACAAGGGGAAGGTTCCAACTGATAACAATAACCCCATATGTCATGCTCTGGCTCTGAAGGCAGGAGTCCCACACAGTGTGGGACAGAGGCACAGGGATAGCAGAGGGACTGCTTTGAAGTCAGGGTGCTCATTTCCATGGATAAGTCCTTGTCTACTTTTTAAAGAATCAGTCCCTTCGGGCTGGTGGTCATCTCAAGCAAATGCAGTTATGCTTTTGATGTTTTCTGTTGTTACCTGGCCTCTCTTCACCATGTGGCCACCTCCATGTTGCCACCTTTGTTGCTTCTTCTCCTGCCAGTCCCATCCTTGGGCTCCACTGATAAAGTGCAGGAAAGAGGAAACTGTTTGAGGACTCGAGTGGGTCTTGAAGGGATTTTGCATCTAGAGCTTAGACTTCAGCTCAGATACATGTTTAGCTTGGACTAAATGTTTGAAGGACATTTTGAGCCTGTAGCCAACATTTAAAACTCTAAGTCCAGATGTCCAGCTTTTCTTGAAAATTCAGATATTCTAGAAACATCAGACCAGAATCCTAAATGACCATAATCAGCTGATTCTGTGCATCAGCTGCCCCTTAATAACAGGAAACATTTTTTAGTGTTTTCTGTGTGCCAGAAGATATTCTAAACACTTTACACATGGAAATCCATTTACTCCTCATGAAAACCTTATGACGTAGATACCATTATTATCCCCATGTAGGAAACCAAAGCACAGAGAGATTAGGTAACTTGCCCAAACTCAGCACAGAGTGGTGAGGCTGGGATTGGCACCCTCAGTCTGAGCCTTTACCTTTAACCACTATGCTATGTTGCCCCTCAATGTGCTCTGAATTGGCAGGCTCTCTCCGTTAATAATATTATCCCCACACCCCACTGAACTTCCACATTGTGGCCAAAAAACAATTACAATTTATCATCACACTTACACTGTTGCTTTCCCTAATTTCAGTCCATTTTGCTCATACCTACCTAGCATCTAAAGCCTTGCATTTGGAGATCTGATTCAGTGCTTTTCTACAAGATGGAGAACTGGGTGGAAAAATGATCAGGTAGCAGTACTGGGTGGGGAAGAAGAAAGGCTTTGTTCTTGGTTCTGCTTCCACCCTGTCACTGGCTTTCTCTTCTTGCTCATAGCCCTCCCAAGCAGACAATGCCCTCCAGGTGCACAGAGCCCATAGCCATGCTGTGAGCTGTGCTAGGGGCATCTATGACAATGCCACGGAGGCCCAGATGTATGGCAACCCCATTCCCTCAGCACACTACATCAATGTCAGAGCAGCTGGAGACAGCCTGAGCATCTCTTCAGAAGATTCAAGAGATTATGTCAATGTTCCCATAGCAGAAGAGGTTACTGAGACTCTAGCTTCTACCAACACCCTCCCCAGGAACCTTCTTGTCTTCCCAAGTGCTCAGGAGCTGGAGTCTACTGAGGAAAAAAATGAAGGCTGTGGGGATGCCCATAACAGCACCAGTTTTTGGTCTCCAGCAACTGAGAGCAATGATTCACTCAGCGATGAGGAAGGCTCTTCTCAGACCTCAAATGACTACGTCAACATGGCAGGGTTGGATCTCAGGGCCATCCAAGGGGAGCATCCCTGGATGTCTTGTCAGTGCTGCAGAGATTATGCAGATGTCCCACCAGCAGATCTCAATAGAAGCCAGCAGCAGGCAGAAGAAGTGACATCCTCAAACACAGACCATGTAGAGCGCAGGGCAGATGGTCTAGGAACCCACGTCCAACTTGCAATGCAGTCAGGGAAGTTCCTGGATTTAGGTGATTATGTGACTTATCAGCCACCTGCACAAAATGAGAACAGTCAGATGACAAATGAGGACTCTAATGACTATGAGAATATGCTAGCTGTCAAGTTAGAAAGCAGGGACTGCGAGCAGGGACCAGACACACAGCTCCTTCCTGATGAATTAAGATCCAGCCACCCAGCTGGAAAGCTACATGGAGTAGTCTGTCCTGCCAGATCCAAAGCCACTACAGGTCTTCTAACGAAGACCTTTGACCATCCTAGTATTTCAGTGGATTCATTTAGTTAGGCTAAAAAGAGGCTGAGAGGAGTAGGGAGCTAAGAGGCTTGCAAAGTAAAGGTTTGGGAAAGCAAGAAAGAAATTCTTCTCAAGTAGGGTGCCATTATCTCTCATACCAGTCTAAGAATGTTTGCTGCCATTACCTTTAAGGACCGTTAGGAGATCAAAAATGCAACAGTACTTTAGTGCACCATGGAAATATAAAGTAGTCTAAAATCATTACCTTCACTCATACCAGCAAGCTGCAAAGCAAAAATATGGATTATTTCATAATCTAGGCAGAGGCTAAAGGAAGGGAGAAATGGGAGTGGGGGTGGGGGACAGTTTCTACTTTAAAATGAGGGTAGACAACCAAATGATGGACAGGATGTGGAGCAACAAGAACTCTCACTAATTGCTGATGGGATTGCAAAACATAACATCTACTTTGGAAAACTGTTTGGCAATTTTTTATAAACATACACTTATATGACCCAGTGAGTCCACTATTAGGTATTTACCAAAATCAATTGAAAACTCTTGTTCATACACGAGTTTTCAAAAACCATACATGACTGTTTACAACAGCTTTATTAACATTTTCCAAAAACTAGAAATAACCTAGATCTCCTTCAGCAAGGGAATGGATAAACTGTGGTATATTCATATAATGAATATCCATACTCAACAGTAAAAAAGAATGAACTATTAATTCATGCAACAACATGAACTAATCTTAAATGCATTTTTCTAAGTGAAAGAAGCTAGACCTAAAAATCTACATATTACATGATTCCATTTATGTGACATTCTGGAAAAGGTGAAACTATAAGGATAGAAAACAGATTAGTGATTGGCAAGTTTGAGAAAAGGAGCAGAGTTTACTACAAAGGAATTTTTAGAGTAATGGAGCTGTTCTGTATAGGACTGTGGTGGTAGATACATGACTCTATGCATCTGTCAAAATGCAAAAAAAAAAAAAAAACAACTGTATAGCATACAGAGTGACTTTTATTGAGTGCAAATTTAAAAAATTAACCAAGCTGTCAGGGGAACCAACGATGAAATACGAGTTGTGACAAATGAATCTAACTGTATTACAAATATAGGTTATAACATCACTGAAGCAGGGAGTGAGGAGGAGCTGGCCTAATTAACTTTGGAAAACAATGTTTTTACTTGAATTGTAAGATAAAAACATAAAGAACTCTACATAAACACTGTACCCTAGTTAGTAAATTTGTATTTCACAGGAGTATAGATTAGCAATCCTGATACTACTTGAAGTGTTTATTAAGATTGAACAAATAAGTAAATATATTATAAATAAGGGGAAGCGGGTTTCTTACTATCAGAGAGAAAAGTAACAAATGAACAAGTAGGAAAGACTCCAATGAACTATGGTGCTGGATTAGAGAGTTAGGGTACAGTTGGAACATGCACACATATATATGAGTAGATACAGTAATAAATATAGGTATATATTTCTTAGCTCTGTCACTAAGGGCCTCAAAGCAATGTCACCTCAGTAGCAATGAACACACTAGCACTCAGATCTTGGTTTCTAAATATCATTCTCCAATGAAAGGAACCAGAGCTCCTTGGAGAAATGGCTCTTTCTAGGCCTGGGGCAGAGAAAACACAGAACAAGCTTGACCATCTTGTAGAAAAGGAAAACACAAAACAAGGAAAAGAGAAAAGAGAAAGGAAGAAAAGAAAAATAGAAAGGAGTGGATGGGGGAAGGAAAGACAAGATGAGGACATGTCCAAAGGAGCCAACTGAAAGAGCTCCCAAAGCAAAGCCAGAACAATTTCAGCAGTAAAAATAAATAATAACATAAATTTGTAACTCAAAGAACAAAATAAATATTTATAATTGACACCTGTACCAATGGTCAAATAAATAAAATGTAAGAAAGGGATAAAACTTTCTTACAGATAAATTACAAATAATAAACATAGAAGAAATGGGGGAGATCACCATTAAGACACCACAGAATAAATGCTGTGGGTAAGTTCTGATGAATGTTCAAATTAGTGGGTGACACTTTTAGGAAAACTAAGATAGTTGCAGGGCCTCAAAGGCTCTTCTCCAAAATATTTATTCATCACTGTGATAATTTTAACACATGTCCACAAATTATTTGATACTCCCCCCGAACTTAATTCCCTTCCCTTTCAATGTGGGCTAGACTTAGTGGCTGTATTCTAACAAATAGAATATAAAATTGGGAGGGGGGAGTAAATTTGGAGTGGAGAAACTTGGCAGATACCACCTTGATCATGTGGTCAAGAATAACTCACTGGTATGAGTCATATTGCTATATGATCAACAAAACAGATACTTCACCTCTGTGGTATTCTTCAAAATCCACAGCCCCAGTTTTATCATGAGAAAAAAATGTTAGAGAACCCAAATTGTATGCATTCTACAAATACCTGAGCAGAACTCTTAAAAGTGTTAATGTCATGAAACACAAGGAAAGGCTGAGAAACTGTCAGATTGGAGGACACAGAGGATACACGATGACTAAGTATAGCATGATACTTTGGATTGTAGCCTGATACAGAAAAAGGACACTAGCAGAAAAAAATGGTAAAATTCAAAGATGTTATATTTTAGTTAATAGTAGTATGTCAATGTTAGTTTCTCAGATGTTAACATTAAGGGAAAGTGGGTGAAGGGTATACAGGTACTATCTTTGCAACTTTTCTGTAAATTATTTCTAAATAAATAATAATTTTAAAGCATGAATAAAGCTGGGAGTGAAGACAAATAGCTCATCCCATTGAAATAAGTGTGCTTCTGTTCCTTCTTCTGCAAAATGGATATAACATAAAGCACATCTTCTGGGTGTTTGTTTTTTGCATTGTTTTGTTAGCATATACATACAATCTCCCCTATCAATCTACATCTTTTTGCCTGCTGCATCATTAAGTCAAACATATGTTGACTTAAATATATTTAAGTCCTTGGTATTCACCCTGGCTCTTAACACAAGGCCCGAGATAAAGGTGGGTTATTGATAATTGATGATTGATGATGTGATTTCAGTGCACCTACTTATAGCGCAAAATGTTTAGAGAGGTTTTGATGATGTTCGGGAATGGAGGCTAAGACCTAAAGCTGAGTAGGTATAATGGTATAAAACACCCCACATTCTGAGGTCAAAGTGCACCAACTGTTAGGAGTCAGCCAACACTCTTCAGGAATTACTGAGAGTGGGAAAATTAGTATTACCATATACTGCTCTCCACTTCACCATGTCCCTACTCTACAAGAGAGGACACAGAGGTGACCAAGGCTAGCCTTTGAGGAGTTTGCTGGTCAGGAAGAGAGGTTCTTTTCTCCTTCACTGCTCCCCATCCCTGGGGGTGGTAACCATCTCCTTCTGCGGAGTGCTTGATGCCCCAGGAGAAAGAAGAGAGCATCGTCAGAACTGAGAGGGTGGGGCTATGAAACAGCTGGCCACCCACTGTTGGGCATGGCAAAAAATAAGAGCATCACTAAGGGGGAGTTAACTGGGCCTGGGCCGTCTTGTTGGCACCACCTCTACAGCGTGCCAGGCAAGGGCCTCTAGGACAAATCTAAGGTGTCCTCACAAGCACTTGCATGGGGACTAGAGACTGAACACTTATGTGCCCCCAAAGTTCATATGTTGATGGTATTTGGAGCTGGGGCCTTTGGGGGTAAATGGGTCATGAGAGTGGAGCCCTCCTGAATGGGATTAGTGCCCTAGTAAAAGAGATCCCAGAGAGCCCCCTCAACCTTCCACTATGTGAGGACACAGCCAGAAGATAGCTGTCTGGGAGTCAGAAAGTGGGCTTTCACCAGACACAAAATCTGCTGGTGCCTCAATCGTGGACTTCCCAGCCTCCAGAACTGTGACAAATAAACGTTTGTTGTTTAAGTCACCCAGTGTGTAGTGTTTTTGTTATAGCAGCCTGAAGGGACTAAAACAATGGAATAAAGGCGGATTATTTCAGGAGCTAATTCTCTCACATCTCGTGACTGTATTGTCGGTAAATTTTTTCAAGGCTCTCGGATTCATCCCACAGGTGGCCAGCATTTAAATTCCTGCCACACAGAGAGCACCATGTCAGTCTGGTGCTGATAGCCAGCAACAATACATAGAGCGGATGGCAACCTTACCCAGTCAGGTAAGAGATTTATATCAGATGTGAAAACAAAGACTTGGACAGAACTGAATCTTAAGTACTGGCATGAGAGAATTCTCAGAACCATGAGAGAATGAAAAATTATAGGATCAGAATAAGAAATTGTTAAGAAAGCTACCACCTGGTAGGAAAGGGAGGTTCAACCTACCACAGTTGGGGAGTGGGGCCTGGAAAAAAATAAAGCCAACTCATGTTTATACCTCAATAATCCAGTTACACTCATATACATTCTCTCAAATTGAGAATGATTAATAAATTATAGATTATCTCACATTAGATAGGTAATTTTTCTATTTCTTGTTCTGAAAATTTTTACCAATGAATGATAAAAGACTTTCTATAGAATTATAATTTTTTCTTTCACTTTATAGTTTTATTTTCTTACATTAGGTACCAGGAAATTTTGAGTTGAATTGTATGCCCAATTGCAGTAGTTATCCGATCTCATATGCATGATAATGCTAAACATGAGGAAATTTTTTCAAGATCAGGATGAGAAAATAGACATAAAAATAGTCCATTATAATTCCTTAATTACTTAAATATAGTGAATTAATTATTCAAACTTATGTTATTTTGATTGTGACCACATTCAGAATACACTATGAAATGCAGAAGTTTGCTAAGTGTCCTCCTTCCTTCTGTGTCTCCCACCCTCATGGTGAGCAGAAGACAGATTTCGTTGCCCCTCTGGCATGTCTCGCTCCCTGAGCACTGCCTTAGTATCATGGAGCTTTATCATTACTTCTGGTGTTCCTGTGGGCTGAAGGCCCACACCTACTTGCAAATACTTCTAGAAACTCTGAGTCTTAAACCAACCAATAAGTTGCTGTCACAGAAAGAAGGTAACGGTGTTCCTAGAAGACACAAACAACCAAGGAAACCTATCGTATCCTTTCTTACTTGTGTTACTTCCTTATATTAGTTGACCACTCATGCTGAAAACGATGACATAGCAAGAAAAGGAAAAATAGGGTAAACCATACTTTCTTTTCCTTTCAGTCTTCCCTTACTCTCAATAAGCAGAAGAATGTCGGTAGAATTGCGTGTATCAAAAAGTGGAGGCAACAATTCTACTCACCAAGTATGATATGTGGGGCGTTCCCTCACCACCAAGCAATTTTCCAGCTGGGTATCCTATAATTCAACTCAGTACTGACACTATCTACCCAGAGATAGCATCAGATTCCACAGGTTACAAGCTCAGTCCCAGTTGCAAGTCCATGTTGTCACTTGTGCTTCTGACTGACTATCTATAAATCAGAGGTTCCCAGGACCCCCTCATTGGTTCGATTAATTTTCCACAGAAGCTCATAGAACTCAGGAAACCCATTTGTTCACTAGATTACCAATTTACTGCAAAGGATATTAAAGGATACAAATCAACAGCCATACGAAGAGATATATAGAACAAATCCCAAAGGAACTTCTGTCTACGTGATGAAAGCACTCTGTTTTACCAATTTGGAAGCTCTTTGAACTTTGTCCTTTTGGGTTTTATGGGGACTTCATTACATAAGCATGATTGATTAAATCATTGGCTATTGGCAATATGTTGAACCTCCAGCCCCTCTTCCCTCTCTAGAGGTCGGTGGGGAGGTGAAGGTGTGGGTAGTGGTGGGACTGAAAGTTGCAACCCTCTAATCACGTGGTTGGTTCTCCTGGCCCTTGTACTTAGGTGTGATCCAAAAGTCACCATTAACATAACAGAAGGTACTTTTTTGTCACTCTCATCGCTCAGGAAATTCCAAGGGTTTTAGAAGTTCTGTACCAGAAACAGGATGAAAACCAACTATATATTTCTTATTATAAATCACAATCACAGGAGTAAAAACCATTGAGTTCTTTTGTGCAGTGTTGCCATTGTTCTGATAAGATGAAACACAATTAATTATTGTTATTTATAGTAGTTATAGTCTAGAAAGTCACCATAAACACTGAATTAGTGAATACGGAACCATACTGCTCCTAAGAGAAATATAGTGTTAGGTTCTTGGGAGCTTCTGATTACATTTTCATCAACTGTCAATACATAACCTTGTTTTAAGTGTGTTTCTATTTAATGACACCTTATTTAACATATACCATTGATTCATTAACATTGGAACTCACCACCAACTACACTATAACTCATGCCTGAATGAGGCTTATCTGGCACATATATTTTCTCCATATGATACATCACAGCCTTTTTGCCCTTTGAACACTAAACAGTACTTCAGTACTACACTTGGGAGTCATTTGAAACAGTGAAATAACCAACGAAAAGTACAAAACTGCAAAAAATGTGGCACTAATTAAACCGCAAAAATGACTTGTTTACAATTTGAGAGCTGAAACGAGAAAGCAGAACTTTGCCTTGTTTAACCTCAGGTGGGACCTGCATGTTGGACAACTGAAATTTTTCCCACTCTGCACATGCTCTTGTCTATGAATGACCAACAGTGCCAAGAGTATTGGTTTTGAGGTTACAAATACATTTTAGCAAGTAGGCAAATTCACAAACAGAATCTATGAATAATAAGGATCGACTGTATGCATATACCAGTTATGAAATAAAAATTGTGTAATTTTAGTGATTCCACATATGAGTTAAATGCTAATATATTTGTATTTAAACTGGCATTGCACGATATAAAGATGAGTGGTAAAATTCATGTTAACTTAAAATTCTAATGTTACTTACAATGGCATTAAATAGAAAGTAAGAAACACCATGACAAGTCGAGAGAGAGACTAGAAGGAAAAAGCTTCATATTTTAGCACCTCTAACAGCACTTTTTTCCCATTTTTTGAACAAGGGGTCCCACATTTTCATTTTGCACTGGGCTCCACAAATTATGTAGCTGACCCTGTTCCCCTGGGCATTCATTCCTTCCCTGCTGTTGGGTTTATGTGCTTACCTAAATCTCTTCACAGGAACATGGGATATTCCATCTCCCCATTCCAACTACGGAAAACACATCTCTTCTCACAAGAACTCTGGCTCCATCAGTCTTCTCTCTCTCCCAGCACACTATGCCCAACTCTAAGTTTTGCTGTCTTGAGCGTCAGCTGGCTAGACAGTGAAGAGTCATCCCCACTTATGCTAACAGACTCCTGTAAGGAAAGACAAGTCCTAGGACAAAGGTCAAACAGACAAGGATTCTTCCATCTAAGCTTCCATTTTTCTATTCTTTCACATCAAGCTATGGACCTCTGACTGGTCCATTCAAGCAGTCAATTTATTAAAGTAATAAAATCTAAAATCATGGAAGTTTCAAAAAAAACAAGGGGAGAAGTTGTATAATCTCAGAGTAGTAAAAGTCTTTCTAAACATGAGTCCAAACCTAGAAAGCTATAAAAAGAAAGATTGATAAATTTGACTTCTATATTAGTTCTCTGTTGCCACAAACTTAGTGGCTAAAACAACATAATCTTATTCCCTTATAGCTCTAGAAGGCAGAATTCTGAAATGGGTCTCACAAGACTGAAACCAAGGTGTCAGCAAGACTGTAATTCCTTCAGGAGTTTCCAGGGAAGAATTTGTTTCATTGCCTTTTCCAGTTTCTAGAGGCCGCCTGGCCCATCCTGCATTTTCAGAGCACACACTCCAACTCTGCTTCTGTTGTCACACCTACTTTTCTGACTCACACTTTCATGAATTTCTCTTAAAAAGACCCTTTGGATGACATTGGGCCCACCTAGATAATCTAGGATAATCTCCCCATCTCAAAATCCTTGATTTAATCACATTGCAAAGTCCTTTTTCTATGTAAGGAAGCATATTCACAGGTTCTGGTATTAAGACATGACCATATTTTCTCTACCACAACTACATAACAGATTAATATGTCTGATGATAGATAAATCTGATAATATCTCAAGCCCTGTTATAAGATTCAGAGGAGTAAAAAGTTGTGTCCAGGTGTCCTGGAGAACCTTGTCTAGAAGAGAAGAAAACTCATTCTTGACAATCCCAAATCAAGACATAATTCTCCAAGTGTGTTCTAATTTTGCAGAATCTTAGATGAAAAAAATATGTATTCAGCCACTGTTGAGTGGAATGCTCCAAAAATGTCAGGTCAAGTTGGCTGCTGTGGAGGAGAAACTGTTTCATCATGTGACCACAGCTGGACCCGCAAGCTAGATCCAGACCAGAACAGATATTGCTTCACGTACACACCCTTGGAGACTATCTGATCGACCCCTCCCCTATGCCTCTGTGCTGATTCTTGGAACAGGCAGTTGCACTGTCCTGAGAAAGCATGTAAGGCATTCGTCTCTTTATCCATGGCAGGTCACCAGTACTCCCATCCATCCTGCCCTATTCTATATAATTCTTTAGTGCCTGCCATGTAGCACAAAGGATACCCATGTCATCTTGCAGCCACCCAAGAAATATATTGTATGTAAGTTCCCTTAATAAACTTTTGATGTAATGCTACAGTTGTCAGCCTCTTTGGTCTCTCAGCCCCTGGGAGATTTTCCCAACAGTTGATAGTGTTTTTTGAGTCATCTATACCCTTACTGATTTTCCTTCTACTTGTTCTATCAGTTACTCAGAGAGAAATACTGAAGTCTTCAAATGTAATTTTGGATTTGCCTCTTTATCTTTTGGATTCTACCTATTTCATCTTCAAGTATTTTGAAGCTCTATTGTTAGTTGCATGCACATTTAGGACTGTAATGTCCCCTTGGTGAATTGACTCTTCAGCATTATTTAATGTCTCTCTTTATCACTAGTAATATTCCTTGTTTCAAAGTCTTCTTTATCTGACATTAACAGCCAATACCCTCTCCTGCCTTCCTCACTTTTTCTCTTCGCTTAAAAAAAAAAGTTTTATTTTGAAATACTTTTAGACTTACAGAAAAGTTACAATAATAGAGATTCCCTGCTTATATTTCACCAAACATCCCCCGATGTTAACATCTTCCATAATTATGATATAATGATGAAAGCTGAGAAATTAATGTATAATAGTATAATAGGTATAATAGTATTAATTAACCTACAGACTTTATTTGGATTTTACCAGGTATTCACCAATGTCCTTTTTCCGTTCCAGGATCCTTTACAGGTTCCCACATAACAGTTGTCATATGATTTCTTATTCTCCTCCCATCTGTGGCAGTTCCTCATTCTTGCCTTTTCTTGCAAGTTCTTTCATGATCTTTACACTTTTGAATAGTACTAGTCAGCTTTTTTTTGTTTAGTTTAAATGCATTTTTTAAAAGACAACCTACACGACATATTTTTCTTGAAAACAATGCCTCCTATCCAAATAAATCAAAGTCAAAAAATAAAGAGCTCAGGATAACATTCAGTCCTATTTGTCCTAGTCGTGGTGTGTGGATGAAAAGCAACAGCTTGTTATGACGACGACAGAAAATAGATCCAAATTGCCAAATTTGTTTATCTTTCTTCATTTCTTAACCATCCTTAAAGAAAATCATATATGGAGTCACACCATCCTCGTGGTAGTCTAGCAGAGCAACCATGCCACCTGGATTCATATTTTCACTAATAAAGAACTGGTAGTTTTTTTGATATTAGCAAGGATGTGCTTGATGTGTTCTGTTGTCCCTGTCATAAAAGGTTTTACTCTTTCTGGTCTGTGTTCTTCAAGTTTCTCTTTGATTGATTTCATGTAATCTTTGATATACTTCTTATAGGCTTTTTTTGTGAAGCTCATTTCCTGTAAATGATGGTTCATGACAATATCAACATCAGTGATTACTGTGCTTTGTGCACCTTCGCCCTCAATGCCTTTAGCAAATGCATTCCATTGCTGATTCACTGATGAATGAGTCACCAATGTTACCCTTTGTCTTACTAACCATTTTCCCCTCCACCTCCAGGCACAGTCTTTCCATGATCTCTTGAATCTTGTAGATGTCCAAGAACATCTCATCATGGTTGATGAGGTCCCGCTAGATATCATGATGGCAGCTGGAAGGAGATGACTGTGGCACTTGACTTAGCAGGAACCTAGAGTTGGGAGCTAGCACAATGCAGCCAGAGTGGCGCTCCATGGAAAAACAGTACTAGCAGTTATTTTGTAAAGTATTCCTCAGTTTGTTTTTGTCTGGTGTTTTTTCGTTTGTTTGTTTGTTTTCTTTCCCTCATGATTAGATTAAAGTTATGCATTTTTGGCAAGAAAACTGCATAATCTGCCCTTCTCCGTGCATTATATTAGCAGGTACATGATATCAATATGTCTTATTGCTTGTGATGTTTAACTTGATCTCTTGGTGTCTGCAAGTTTTCTCTACTGTAAAGTGACTATTTCTCTTTTTTGTAATAAATAAATATCTAGAGGAAGATACTTGGAGACTATTCAAATACCCAACTTCTTTTCAATTTTTATGCTATTAATTTTAGCATCCACTGGTGAATCTTGCCTATAACAATTATTAGATTGGTGGCATAATAATGATTTTTCTATTTCCTTCATTACCCCTCCATTTATTAACTGTAATTTATCTGTAAGGAAGAGCTGTCCTTTCTTTGTCACCAGCTTTCTTCTGATTAGTGTTTGTATGGTATATCTTTTTCCATCCATTTACTTTTAACCTATTTATGCCTTTGAATTTAAAGTGGGTTTCTTGTATGTAGCCTATGTTATGGTATTTTTAAAAATTACTTATTGACATGAAATTCAGATAACATAAAATTAACTCTTTTAAAGTGAACAACTCAGTGGTATTTAATACAATTACAATTATTGTGCAACCATGACGTCTATTAAATCCAATCTGACAATCTCTGCTTTTTAATTATTATATTTAGACCATTTACAAGTAATATAATCATTAATATGATGAGATTTATGACTACCATATTATTATCTGTTTTCTGCTTTTCTGTTTTATTGGAGTAACATTGGTTAATACAATTATATAATTTTCAGGTGTACATTATAATTTAACATTTGTATATTCTATTGTGTGTTTACCACTCAAAGTCCAGTTCCTTTCCGCTACCATATATTTGATCCCCTTTACCCACTTCACTCTCCCCTACCCTCCTATATTTGACCCGCTTTACCCCATCTACCTCCCCCGTCCCCTCACCACTCCCTACCCTCCGATAACCACTAGTCTATAGTCCATGTCCATGAGTCTCTGTTTGTTTGTCATATTCCTTTGTTACTTTTAGGTTTATATCCCACCTATAAGTGATATCATGTGATTTTAAACTTTTTCTGTCTGGCTGATTTCGCTTAGCATGATTATCTCGAGGTCCATCGATGTTGTCGCAAATGGCAGTATTTCATCTCTTTTTCTGGCTGAGTAATATTCCATTGTATATATGTACCACAGCCTCTTTAACCAATCATCTATCGTAGGACACTTCGGTTGCTTCCATGTCCTGGCTATGGTGAATAATGCTGCTATGAACATTGGTGTGCAAATATCTTTATGAATATGATCTTTTAAGTCTTTGGGGTAAATACCCAGTAGAGGGATTGCTGGATCATATGGTAGATCAATTCTTAGTTTTTTGCGGAACCTTCATACTGTTTTCCATAGTGCCTGTGCCAATTTGCAGTCCCAACAGCAGTGTATGAAGGTTCCTTTTTCTCTGCATCCTCTCCAGCATTTGTTATTACTTGTCCTGTTGATTATAGCCATTCTAACAGGTGTGAGATGATATCTCATTGTAGTTTTGATTTTCATTTCTCTAATAGCTAGCAATGTTGAGCATCTTTTCATATGTTTGTTGGACATTTGTATGTCTTCTGGGGAGAAGTATCTGTTCAGATCCTCTGACTATTTTTTGATTGGTTCATTTGTTTTTGAGTCGTATGAGTTCTTTGTATATTTTGGATATTAGGCCCTTATCAGAGGCATTGCTTGCAAATATATTTTCCCATTCAAATGGTTGTCTCTTTACCTTGTTGACAGTTTCTTTTGCTGAGCAGAAGCTTTTTAGTTTGATGTAGTCCCATTCATTTATTTTTGCTTTTACTTCCCTTGCCTTTGAGGTCAAATTCATAAAATCATCTTTAAGTCCAAGGTCCTTGAGTTTTGTTACTATGTTTTCTTCTATGCATTTTATTGTTTCAAGTCTTATGTTCAGGTCCTTAATCCATTTTGAATTAATTTGGTGTGTGGTGATAGACAACAGTCTAGTTTCATTCTTTTGCAGATGGCTTTCCACTTTCCCCAGCACCATTTATTGAAGAGGCTTTCCTTTCTCCACTGTATGTTTTTTGCTTTTTTGTCAAAAATTATTTGCCCATATAAATATGGGTTTACTCCTTTCTGGGTTTTTGTTGTTGTTGTTGCTGCTATTGTTGTTGTTCTACTTTTCCTGCTTTTCTTTATTATTTAAATATTTTTTATTATTCCATTTCATCTTATCCATTAACTTTTTGGCTATCTCTCTTTGGATTATCATTATAGAGGTTGCTCTAGGAAATGCAGTAAATATAACTAACTTTTCACAGTTTACTCAGAGTTAATATTTTACTGCCTTGAGTAATATGTAGAAGCTATTAACCATAGAGGCCTTTTTACCCTTCCTCCTTTATATTATAGCTGTCATATATATCATGTGTACATTTGAAAACTCCAACAATGATATAATTTTTTATTTCATTTAGTCATACATATTTAAAGAAACATGAGAGAAGAAAAATAAATCTGTATATTTGCTAGATATTTACCATTTTTGTTGCTATTTCTTTATTCTAAAATTCCCAGTTTCTCTCTAGTATTATATTTCTTCAGCCTGAAGAACTTCCTTTAGCAATTCTCTTAGAACAGGTCTGCTAATGACAAATTCTCCTAGTTTTCTTTGATTTGAGAATGACTTTATTTAGCCTTTATTCCTGAAGAAGATTTTTGCTGAATATAGAATTCTGGGTTGACAGATTTTGTTTCACTGTTCTCTGCCCTCCCTCATTTCTGATAAGAAATCTGCTATCATTCATATTATTGTTCATCTATGTGTCCCTTAAATTTCATTTTTCTCCAGCTGCTTTTAAGAATTTTTCTTTTTCTTTTGTTTTCAGCAGTTTAATTATGATGTGTTATCATATGATTTTCTTTGAGTCTATTTTGTTTGGGTTTCCTCAACCTTCTTGAATCTGTAAATTTATATCTTTCATTAAATTTGGGAAGCTTTTAGCTATTATTTCTTCTAACATTTTTATGCACCTGTCTGTTTCTCCTATTCTTCAGAACTCCATTGGCATAAATGCCAGAATTTTTTATATTGTTCCACAGATCCTTGAGATTTTGTTCATTTTTCCCCCCAATTGTTCTCTCTTTGTTCTTCAGATTGAATACATTCTACTAATCTATTTTCAGGCTCATTGACTCTCTTTTTCATCTCTATTCTGCTGTTAGCCCATTAAATTAATTTTTTTAATGGAGAAAAGGTTTATTATAAAAATCCACTCTATAAAACACTGCTTTTCTGTAACCCAAGATGATACTTTGACTTGTGATTTCTATATTATTAGGCAAATGATTCTTAAAGTAGAAATAACACTCCTATTTTTGAAATTAAACATTAGACTAAAAATATTCATGTTAATAACTTATTTTCATTTCAATGCCATTATTTAGTTCATTTTTAAATCCATTTGTTTCTTACTCTCCTGTTTCATATGGTTTCAGTATTTCCAGTCTTTTGGTAATAGAGTGTATGCTTCTCTATTGAAATTACTGTTGGTTTTTCTTGTATGGCTTGTAATGTTTTCACATTAAGCTATGTGAGGCTTTCGGTGAGGCATCAGTGTTATAAATGTGAGGCCATCCCTACAGACTGACTTTACTTAGCCAGGGAGTTCTATTTCCCTATACACAGGTAGCTCTGTTCTCTCTCTAAAACTTCTGTGATTGTAGGTCTTTGTCCTCAGCCATTTAAGACTAATACACTCTAATATTTTAAAGCTTCATTATTTTTTTTTGACACCTTGGTTTAGAGCTTGGCCGCTTAGTTTATTTCATAACTATTCTGTTGAATCCAAAAGAGTGGGTTTCCTCATCAGGTTAGCATACTGTGTTGACACTAATTTGGCTTGAGTCTAACATTATGCTGCTGCTATCACCTGTATTCCTGAATGTCGATATTTTAGAGGGAAAATATGCAAGGTAGATTAGCTTAGAATTTTTGTACAAGTTATTTTTTATAGGTTCAACTATAAAATTTATTTTTACAGAGCTATAACTTAAGTATTCATAAAAATTAAACTAAAATAGCTTTTTAAAAAGCTCGCTATACTTCAGTGCTAACAAACTAAATGAGAATGTTAAGGTTGCTTTGAAATACATTTTAAAATAATTACATCCATTGTTGGATCTTTGAAGTAACCATCTTACCAAAAAAAAAAAAATGACTACCAAAGTCGATAGTTAAACCAAGTTTTCATGTCACGCAATTCTTTATACATATTTATGACTTGTGCATACAATGCAGGACTTAATGAAAAGTTGTGGTTTTCCCCAGATTTCCCATAAGTCTAATCTTGAAGTCTAAAATGTCTGTCCATATAAGCTTCAAAATATAGCCTTAACTGGAGGGGCAATCAAAATGGCATAGATGATAGAGGCTCTGTTCATCCCTCTGGCGACCAAATCAAAGTTGTGACAGAAACAAGGAGCAGCAGCAAGGAAAAATTGCCTGGGATCTAGATGAACAAGCCATACAACTAGGGAGAAATCCAAGAAAGCACCCTGCAACAGCAGAAGGTAGGATGGGGCGAAGACACGGGGCTGCTGGATCTCCAGCTGCTGAGCGGGACGGAGGCTGTAGCAGCGGCAGACACCCCTTAAAGGGGCCACTTCCACCAGCAGATTTTTGTGGTGACAGACCTGCTTGTTCTGAGCACCAGTGCCAATTCGGCTGTGCACAGGGGGAACCAGGGACTTATAGGGAGACATTGTTGGAATGAGGGCTGAGGCGAGATTCGCTCTGTACAGAAGTGCCGGTGGTATCCATTGTTCCCTGTTGAGCCCTCCCCTTTACCAGTGCTCTGGACACAGCGCTGCCTTAGCCGCGACGTCATCAAACTGGGTAACAGAGATCGTTCCGCCCAGAGGATTCCCTGAAACCTCGCCTCCCCCAGTTCGCGGTCCCACCCAAGCCACATCCAGTTGTATCCTCAGCGAGTCAGGTGCTCCTTGCTGAGCAGCACCTAGACTCACACTGGAGGCAGCTGGCCTTGGTTTTTGGTGTGGCCTTTTGAGGCAACTATAAGCACAGCATCTGTGGATTGCTTGCTGAATCTTAACAGATGGACCCGGAGGGGCAGAGGCTTGGCCTAAATTTAGCCTGCAGTTGAACCCCTCTCAGGATTGTGCCACTGGACACCTACTTCACAAATCCACACTAACAAGACCAGGAGATTTAAAAGCTTTGCTTAATACATGGAAACAGATACGGAAAGACAGCCAAAATGGGAAGACAAAGAAGCAGAAACTGTATAAGAGACAGAACAGAGATCCAGATAGAATGGAGTCAATCTAACAGATGCAGAGTTTAAAACACTGGTTATAAAGATGCTCAATGAACTTTTGGTTAAATTCAGTGAGAACTTCAACAAAGAGATAAAAAAAAAAACATAGAAATAAAAATGGAAATTGTAAAAGGGAACCAGTCTGAAATAAAGAACACATCTTTAATGAGAAGTGTATTAAATGGAATAAACAAAGGAATAAACAGAGTGAATAAAGAAAAGGATCAAATGCCCTATCTAGAGGACAAGAAAGCCAGAGACACTCAATCAGAATGGCAAGAGATAAGATGCCAAGACTACAAAAATAATTTAAAGAGCATATGGGACACGATTAAGGGTTCAAATATCCGTCTGATTGGCATAACTGAAGAAAATCGAGATGTTGAACAGTTGTTTGAAGAAATAATGATGGAAAACTTCCCTAACTTGGTGAAGGAAATGGACATAAAACCCCAGGAAACTTAGAGAATTCCAAAAATCAGGGATCTAAAGAGGCTCACACCAAGACGCATCATAATTAAAATGCCAAAGGTTAAATACAAAGAAAGAATATTAAAAACAGCAAGAGAAAAACAGATAGTTACTTACAAGGGAAAACTCGTAAGACTGGCAGATGATTTTTCAAAAGAAACTAGGCAAGACAGAAGGGCTTGACAAAAAAATATTTGACAGGATGAAGACCCAGGATCTATAACCAAGAACAATTTATCCATCAAAGCTATCATTTAGAGTTGAAGGACAGAAAAAGAACTTCCCAGACAAAAATAAGCTAAAGGAATTTATCACCACCAAGCCAGTATTACAGGAAATGTTGGAGGGAGTTCTTTAAGAACAAAAAACACGTATCGAAAACAGGAATGGTAACAACTACCTTCCTATCAATAGGTACCTTAAATGGAAAAGAATTAAGTGCTCCAACTAAAAGAGTGGGTGAATGGAAAAGAAAACAAGACCTCTACATGTTACCTATAAGAGACTCACTTCAGATTAAAAGACACACACAGTCTAAAAGGAAGGAGATGGAAAAGATATTGCTTTGATGGACCTAGAAGATATTTAAGTCAGAGAAGGTTAAACACTATAGGATTTCACTTATATGAGGAATCTAAGGAATAAAAAGAACAAACTAATCAAAACAGACTCATGAATATAGTGGACAATTTGGTGATGGACAGAGAGGAGGAGGGTTTGGGGGGCTGAGAGAATGGGGTGAAGGGTTAAAGAAGTACAAATTAGTAGCTGATAGATGGTCATAGGGATGGGGAGCACAGCATAAGGAATGTAATTAGCATGAATACGTTGGCTAGATGGAAGGTCGGGGAGGGAGGGATAAATTGGGGTGATCATTTTACGAACTATATAGATGTCTAACCAATAAACTGTATACTTGAAACTAATTAAAATCAATAAATTAAAATATATATATATAGCCTTAACCGAGTGTTTCAAGTAGCAATACTTAAAGATACTTATATAACACTTGAGCTAATGTTGATGCAGTTTCATTGGTCTGTGATCTATATATCTATCATCTTCTAAACATGACTACTTTATACATATTAATGGGACCTATCTTCAGTTTCTTCTCTCCCTTTTTATTTTTCCCTTTTGGTTTTCCTTTTTGTGGCTTAAGGTCACCAGTTCCTTAGGTACAATCAAAACACTTTCATCATGGCTGCACTGAAGAGCATATTGGTTTGGAGTGACGGGGCTACTTTCCTCATCTCTTAACCCACTAAAAGTATCATGATAGTCTACGGCCATGCTACCCTGAAGAAGCCCAATCCTGTCTGATCTTGGAAGCTAAGCAGGATCAGGCCTGGTTGGGAGACTATCTAGGAAGACCAGGTGCTGTAGGTGTAAAAAATTTTTTAAAAAAATGTAACCTGACAAGGTCCTTGCAATCTGTGAAGTCAAACAAGGTATTGCTTGCCTAAAAATAAATAAATAAATAAAATTTAAAAATAAAAAATTAATAAAAGTATCATGATAAAGGTCATGCAGTTTCTGTTTCCTTATGTTCATAGCTTTGTTACACTGGGCTCACTCTCCCTTGAGGGTTTCCTTCTTTGCTTGTAAGTTACATACATCATCTTCTAAGTTTAAAATTATGTTCAGTTTATGCTTACGACAGTTCTGAACAGCAACTTTATATTTCCCTCTTCATCTAATATCACTGACTAGTGACACTTGGAAGTCTGTCAGGTAGTACTTGTTTAGCATACTGTTAAAAGAAGCAACAGGCATGAGGACAACACCTACAGAAATAGGGATGTGCAGAGCTTTAGCACAACGTTTGTCCCACCTTAAGTTTTTGTCTGTGTCATTGAGGTACCTATTCTTTATTTTCTGTGACTTCCCAGGCCATGAAAAAGATTCAGAAATGGATTTTAGTGTACTCGGCTGTAAGGGTAAGTGTGGTTATGGAATATGTGTTGAAATGCAAGATTCCCAAGAAAACCAGAGTCACTCCTGTGATCCACATGACAAAGCTTACTGGGCTCTGGGTAGTAGCCTCCTATAGTCCCTTCTCAGGCATGGTGGGAAAGAGATTCAAGGTCAGTACCAGAACCTATAGCACCTTCTTCGCACACAAGGGAATTAGACTTGGTGACAAAGGTGCTATTCTGGCTTGAATTTAAGGAAAGCCCGGAATCTGGTTCTTCAAAAAAGGTGAGAAAGTTCCATTGGATCAAAACCTTCTTCAGTAGCCAAAGGCATTAAATTTATCTCATCAAATATGTGTATATGAAGGCCATACAGAAGGTTTTGGCTTGTTAGAGTCCTCATCTGATGGTCAAAAACTGGAAGAAAGCCTGTCAGATTAGTTCCAGAAAGGATCCATTCAGGATTGGTGGTACCAGAATTAAACTGCAGAAATGGTTCCTGTGGCTGTGAAGTCCTTGCTACTGATCTCTTCTAAGTGTATTGTCAGGACACAACAATATGGCTCATGGAGATTCACATCATGACTTATAACCTGGCTAAAATTTACGTTATCATGTGCTGAAGAATTCATGCCATCGTTGATACTTCCTGGAAGAGGAGGAATATCTCCCAGTGATGTTCCCTCTAGTGAATTTTCAGGCTGTGACGAAAGCAACTTAAATAAGTCTTCCAGAAAGATGTGTCGATCCCATTTAAATGTCTCTCATTTCTAGATTCAATGGTCCTTTCTGTCACCCACTCGGGTTTATCTGCTATTTTATTTTCTTCTTCATTCTTCCGCTGTAGTGGTTTTTCCTTCTGAGCTGACAAACACTCTTTGCTCATTTTCCCCATGCTGGGAACTGTGACCCATAGATCTTAGTATTTGATCCGCCTCGCTTGCGCGTCCACTGGCGTCCAGCACTTGAGCCATGGGTTCCGCGGGTGCCTTCTCCTCTTCTCCAGCGGCCAAGGGCTACTTGGAGCCGCTGGGGGATCCCCGCGAACTCTCCTCCCCCCACCCTTCCCCCGCAACCCTGCACAGCCTGGCTGCAGCCATCCGCGCTGACGCCGGCTCCTCCCACTAATGAGGCAGCGGAGGCGCCAAGCAACCCATGGGCCCCCGTCGGCGTCCCCAGGGTCCCCGGCCACCACACTGAGCACCGACCATGCCCCTTCGCGGGTGCGCGGGATGAATGGGACCCCTAGAGCACGCACCTCCGGGCCCCTGGACCTCTGGCTCCACTGCGGGATACCGCTCCCAGCGGTCCGCGCATCTCCACCTTCCCGAGGCCCAGAAGGGGCAGAGCGCGTCTACTTTTTAATTTCATTTATTTTATTTTTTGGTTCTTTTTATAATTTCTATTTCTCTGCCAAGAATTTCTATCTTTTCATTCATTTCAAGTATGTTTACCATTAGCCCATGAAGCATAGTTACCACAGCTGCTTTCAAGTCTGATAATTCCAAAATTAGGGTCATCTTGAGGTCGGCATTGTTAATTGTCCCTCAAGAACTGGTTACACTTTCTTGTTCGTGTGTGCTGTTAATTTTCCTTTTATTTATTATATTATATTATATAATATAATATAATTGCCATACATATTATATTAGTTTCAGGTGTGTACAACAACGATTTGATATTTTTCCTTTTTTTTATGCCAAGTAATATTAGATTGCATCCTGGAAATTTTTAATATTATTTTGTATAAGCTCTGGGTCCAATTAAAGTTCTCTGAAAAATGTTGTGTTTTGTTGTGTTGTGTTGTGTTGTATTGTGTTTTGTTTTGTTTTGTTACAGCAGGCAATAACCCCGGTAAGGTTCAGACTGCTAGTTCTTCTTCGCCTTCTGTGGGCAGGAGCTTCTCTTGCAGTTCTGTTCTTGAAGTCTTTTCTGTGCTGCATTTGGGCCTGTCCCATGCATTCACAGCTCAAGTGTGAGCCCGTGATGTGTATGGGCTCACACACAGAATTAGGTGATCTCCTTTAATTCTCTTCTCCTTCTGAGTCCTTCCACACTCTCAGGCTCCCATGAACACCTTTTTGGTTCCTCTGGCCAGAAAGATTGGATTTCAGTTGGAATTTTAGTTGCCTACACTGCCACTAACGTGCAACTCCGCAACTAGGGCTCACTTTCAGACCAAAGCTGAAAGAGGAAAAAAAATGAAGATTACACACACATACATTTCAGTCCTCTCTTCTTGCTTCTTCTTTCCAGAAAGATGGAGTCTCTATCATAAGTTTAGCCTCTGTTCCCCCACCATACAATTTTACAACTGATACACATGCTCAGGTCAAAACTATGAGAGAAAAGAAGGGGAAAAACTCATCTCTACAATTGTAGATCTGCAATTGATCTTCATATGTTTACTTTCGGGATCTTCAGGTTATTGTTTTTTCTGTTGTGTCCAGAGTTTTTAGTTGTAATTCATAGGAGATAGAGGCTGTAGAGGATTTATTCCATTTTGGACAGAACCAGAAGCCTCACTTTGATTATTCTTTATGTTTAAATTATTTGATTAAAAAGAAGAATGTTTTAGTTTATTCAACCTGATGTACAGCCCATTTTGGAATCTCTTTTATCTTCTGTCAGATATAATTTTTCCTAGGATTAAAGCAAGTTAGATAAGATTATTTGAAATGTGATGGTTGGGATGTCACATAGAAAGACTGAGCTCTACTAGTCTGCCAAACTGTAGTTCATCTTCAGTTAGTTCTGGCCACTCTGTTAGGCAAAGGTCACCAGAAATACATTCAGCTGGTTATGTCACTGGGATTTGGCCCAGTGTTGATTTTTTTTAATGCTATTATTAGTGGGATTAGCCTCTTAATTAATTAGAGAATTTAAAAATTCTGTTTCCCCTGTTTTTTTGTATCTTAAGACCCATTAGGTTACATTGTTTTTGTGCCTGGGAATATCAAGTAGTTCTTAAAACAAACAAATAATTAATTAATTAATCTTTAATTGACTCCCAGAAGCCTGTGTAAGGGAGAGAGCCTGTTTTATGCCTTTTCACAGTTTCTCTTAGCCTATGTTCAGGTCTGGATTCTCTAACTGCTCAGATGCAAGAAAGAAAGGCAGATGATGAGGGAAGAGACGACTCTCCATGTATTAGTCAGTCAATCAAATTCAATCAGCAGACCCTACCAACACTGGATAAGTCATCTAATGCTCACTCTCCCATGTGATACTTTGGCAATACATCAGTGGGTCTGAGTGGTTAGATAGACAGCTCCTGATGGATCCCTCCTGCAGCCTTGGTGTGTGGCTGAGCAGTCTGAAGCCCCCTAACACGCTCTTTATATCACACTTCTCCAAGCACTGAGGCAGGCATTTTCATAAATGTTATCTCAATTCATGGACAAAGACTTGTCTGGGTGCCAATTTGGGGCCCTAGAGGACCCTGGGCTACTTCATAACTGAAAAATCTGCTTGGTCTAAAATGAAAGTTGATAGTCAGCATGTATAGTGGTCTGGGATTTACTTTATTTTATTTTACCATTCTTATCATTTCAAATGCTTGAATCTCTTAATTTTGGAAAAAGGCTCTACTTTCAGCTCACGGTTCTCCAGCAAACCTCTGCCTTGGGCAGAGTCCGTATTCTCAACAGCCTTCCTAACATCCTTATATGCCTGCTATCTAAGGGAAAACCAAAAATGCAAAGTCCAATAAAGAGGATTTCTATATCTGTGCCATATTGTCATCATGTCCTGCTGTGGACTGAATGTCTCTGTTTCCTTAAAACTCGTGTGGTAAAACCTAAACCTCATTTTGATGATATTTGGCCTTTGGGAAGTGATTGGGCTGTGAGGGTGATGTCCTCATGATGGGATTAGTGCCCTTCAGAAACAACTCCCTCACCCCTTCTACCACCTGAGGACAGACCAAGAAGGCCCTTACCAGACACTGAATCTTCCAGTGCCTTGATTTTGGACTTCCCATCCTCCAAAACTGTGAGGAACAAATGTTTATTGTTTATAAGTCAGCCAGCCAGTCTATTGGTATTCTGTTAAAGCAACCCAAACTGACTAAAGTCCCATCTTAATACTCAAAATAAAACCCTCAGTCACAAATGCCCAGGACTTCCTTCTTTCTCCCACATGGCTGAAGTCTTCACAACAACTGTGATATAGAACAGGGATATGAAAGTTATTTAAACTTTCATTCATTCAGCAAATACATAGTGCGTACTCTGTACTAGATACTTTCCTAGGCTCTGGGGACAAAACTGTGAATAAGACAGATAATCACTGTGCCCTTAATGAGCATACAATCTAGTTGGGAGACAGATAACTAACAAACAAAGTAATTACAAGTTGCGACAAGTACTACAGTGCCATGAAGGAAATGAGAGATCGTGAGATGGGGTAACTAGGGAAGCCACTTTAGATAGAGTAGTGAGAGAAGGCCTCTCTGAGTGGGGGAACTGTGAGCTAAGGCCTGAAGGATGAAAAGGAGCTGTCCAGGAAGAGCATTCCAGAAGGACTCACGAAGGCCCAAAGCAGAAAGGGTCTCAGTGTGCTTGAGGAATAGAATGGAGGCCAGTGTGGCTGGAGTGTAGTATGAAGGAGAATGACGAAAAAGGAGGATGGAGACGGGGCCCTGTCAGGCAGCACCTTTAGGCCACAAAAAGATCTCTGGATCTGGGTTTTATTATAATTGTCACAAGAAGCCATTTAAGGGTTTTGAGCAGGAGATGATCTGATTTCTGTTTTTAAAACTGCTGTACAGAGAATGTACTAAAAGGGGATAAGAGTATAAGGAAGCAGGAGAACTGGTCAGGGGGCTTAAGCAGCCATCTGGGAGAGACATAATGGTGGCTCAGACTGGGGTTAAGGCTGTGGATGTGGAGAGAAGTAAATAGGTTTGAGATGTATGTTGGAGGTAGAACTGATAAACTTTAGAACACATTGAGAATTGCTTCTGGATTTGGGACCTAAGCAATTAGATAATGAGCAGATGGTGTGTCATTTACTGAGATGAGGAAGACTGAAGAGAAACAGGTTTGGAAGCGGGGACTTAAAAGCTCTGCTTTGGGTATGTTATGTTTGAGATACCATAAGACAGCCAAGTAGAGTTGTCGAGTAGATAATTAGATGAAAAGTTTGGAGTCGTGAACCCATAGACAGTATTTAAAGCCATGGAAGGAGAAGTAGTCTCCTAGGGAGAGAACCAGTATAGAGGAAAGGGGATGAAGTTTCCAGACCTGAGGTGCTCACATTTAAAAGATGAAGGAAGAGCCGGGGAAAAAAAAGACTGAGAGCCTGATACTATAGTGGGGAGACCAGGACAGTATGTTGTCACAGAAGCCATGTGAAAAGAGTATTTCCAAGATGGAGTGGTCATCCATGGCCAATGATGCTGAGAGGTTGAGTGAGAAGGGCCATGGACACATTCTTGGATTTGCCAACATGGAGGACAGAGTGACTTCAGTTTCTCCACCAGCAAAGTGTATTGTTCTGAGAATTATAGATCATAGAGAATTTATATCCAAGACCTCATCAGCCTGAGTTTAAATGATTTTACTTTTGCGGTAATACTCTAAAAGTGAGTCTAGTAAACTTTAATGTTTACTAGAATCACCTAGAGGTGGGCTTTTTAAAATACTGTTTTTCTGACTCAGCATGCCTGAGAATTTGTGTTCCTAACAACATTCCAGGTGTTGCTAAGCCTACACCTCTTTGACAAATAGGTTACCTTCTGCTCTTATTTTTGAGACTCCCTATGGCCTATATGTCCATGAATAGCCCTGGTTACTGCTTGCTGCTTCAGCCCAATGATGTAAAAGAAGCTAAAGTACCATTTGAGCTAAGCCCTGCAATACTTAGTCCCAAAAAGCCCCTCAGAGATGCCTCTCTGACTGAGTCACCCATGCCTGCTAGCCTCTATACCAGTCATGGGCAGCCAGGCACTTGCTGCCACTGCTAATAATGAAACCACAGATCTACCACTCAGTAGAGTTTGAAATCTTGCTAACAGCACTGTTTCTATTTCTTGGCTTAAATCCCAGAAGTCCTGAAGAAATAAAACTCTAGTCTATTGACTCCTAAAGGCCTGAATTATGCCTCTATGTTTCCCAAGATAGTAAAATTTGAGTGAAATGAAAGAGAATATATCCATCTTCATTAAACTCAGTTAGAGCTGTCCCACAGCAAAGGTGCCTGGCTCTCCAAGTGGGTCAGCTCACTCACCTCACACACGTACATTCCTCCAGAGTCACTTCCTTCTACCCCTACCTCAACTCACATGCAAGGGAACATACACTGTTACAGGGGCTCCCCCATAGGTCCTTTAGTTGAGTCTATGTCACTGGCCCCCCAATCCATTTTCACTTATAGAGATTTTCCTCTTGGGAAACTGATTGTCCTTTCCTGAAATCTAACTTTTGCTGGATATTCCTAACCTATCAGTCATGTTTTTATAGCCTTAAATCTCAGTGGGGTCAGGATTCTCATTCCCTCTGTTTTGTGCAATGGTAAGCTTACGAATAAATTTGTGGCTGCAAAAAGATACAAGGGATTCTACCAGAATACACCAAACTATAGCAACCAAGTCCCAAAAGCAAAAAGATGCATTGAGGAAGGGGCATTGTTAAACATCTTTCAGCAAGAGCTCAAGGCCCTGCACAGGCCTGTAAAACATAGCACATACATGGAACGGATGTTCAACAGATGATAGCTGTTACTATTCTTGCCTGTTTCTGCCCTATAAACTCATCCTTCTCCCCAAACTAGTTTCTCCTCAGGCTTTTTCTACTCATCCCAGGGCCTCAGACCTAATCTTAGCCATCATTTCTTCACACCCAGATGACTCCCAACTTCTGACTATTTAATCTCTCTTCCTCAGCATCTCTGTTCCTCCCACCCCACCCCATCCCTTGTCCATTTTGTCATGTCATTCCTTTGCACAAGAAACAATGGTTCCCTACTTGTAGTCATCCAAACTCCTCTCCCTGGCCTTTAAACTCTGCTCCCTTATCTATCCAATCTCAGCATTTACTCCTCCAAATTCATACAAACACATATTGAATGCCTTCAGGCACTGGGCCTCTGAAGATGAGCAAGACATCGCTGTTCTCAATGAGGGACATATAGAAAGAAGCAAATGAGCCACAAGCTAATCCCTTAACCATGTGACAAGGCACAGGCTGCTGGAATCCAGAGGTAACCAGTCAGTAGAATGTTTGAAGGTGGAGAAGAGGCGTGTTAAGCAGAAGAAACTACATGAGCAAAAAGCACAGGGGCTTGAGAAGTAAGACATGTTCAGGTTACTGAAGGTCATTCCACATTAAAGAGCAAAGAACTAAAGGGGACAGAGTGATAAATTTTCAGGACGAATAGGTAGGCAAGAGTAAGATTTGGAATATTAGTAGATATTAATAGAAACTTATAATTTATCCTAAAGGTGATGAACAATATCTAAAGGATTTTCAAAAAGGGAGTAAATTTTAATTTTACTATATAGATTTGCAATTGTTCTGATTCATAAATAAGTCCAAGTCAAGGGATGTGTTTACAATGTGTTTTAAAGATCTTACAATACAGAGAGATCACGTGTTTGTGGACATGGATGAAAAGCTAAGAAGGATGACCAGTATAGTTTCGATTATACTGTATATATAGGGGTCCATCCTGTATAAAACAATATTTAGCCAGCCTATCAGGGAAAAACTAAAGCCATTACTCGTATAACCTCCCTTCATTTTGCATAATACTGTGTATCTGCAAAGAATCAATATTAATTCATACATCACTATGATGGACAACCTTGAAGAAGCAAGAAAGCTTCCAGTCAATATAGGATACTCCAAGTGAATTATGACTCTTCTCATAAGCTGGATCTAAATTATATGAATTGAAAATATTTTGAGTAGCTGTATACACAAACATGGTATAAAAGTCAAACACTATAAACCAGTGAAAAATGAGCTGCTTCCCATGCCACCTAGTAGTATCTCCTGCCCACCTTGTCCCTCCATAAAGGCAACTACTGTTCAGATCTCTTCTAAACTCGTCTAGAGATCTTCTGTCATATACAGATTGTCATGTCATGTCATTCCTTTGCACAAGAAAAAATTATTCCCTACTTGTAATCATCCAAACTCCTCTTCCTGGCCTTTAAATCCTGCTCTCTTATCTATCCAATCTCAACATTTACTCCCAGAATAGATATTCTATTATATACAGGTAATATTTTCTAGTGCTTGCACATGTTAATACACTGAGGTATACAGTACAAAGCACATCATTCTTCTTCATGGTAGCATAGAACTTTATTGTATGGCTATACTCCTTTGTATTCAGCATTATAGTAGTGACAGGCATTTAGATTGTATCATATCCACATACATATGTCATTTTCGCTCATGTGTGAACACAAGTACAGGATAAACTTCTAGATGTGGAATGCTGGATCAAAATGTAGAGGTTTTTTTAAAACTTATTTTTATATAATAAAAGTAATACATAAATACAACAGAATTTGAATTAGTACAAAAAAAAATACAATAAAAGGTCTCCTTTCCACTTCAGACTTCTATCTCCACTATGCTTAGTTAACCACTGTTAATAGATTCTCTAGAAAATGTTTTATGCAAAAGCAAGTGTGAGTATGCGTGTGTGTGTTGTTTAGATTTTACTTGCATTTTAGAAAGAGAAATTAGTTTGGAAAGTAGGCTAAAGAAAGGGTAAGACAGCAAACTGAAGAAGAGGCTGTGGCAGCAATCTAGAAAATAAGCAACGAGTGATAAAGGCCTCAACTAAACAGGAGCAGTGGGAATGAAAAAGAAAAATGTAGATTCAAGGGATATTTAGAAGGTAAAGTCAATAGGATTTCATAAGTATTTGATGGTGGAAGATGAGGAAAAGAAAGGAGTCCTCATTAACTCTCCGACTTCTGACCCCAGTAACTGGATGAAAGGTGGGTGGTGCCATCCACTGAGACAAAAACTTCAGGAGAAGAAAGAAGTGTTGGAGACAAGTGATAATTTTAGTTTTGGGTATGCTGAATTTAAAGTGCCTCTGAAACATTCAACTGAAGATCCTATAGGCAATTAGACAGAGATCTGAGTCAGAGATACAGATCTGAGAGTCACCACATGGAATTAATTCATAGTCAAAACCAAGGAAATGGAGGAAATAACCCAGAAAGGGAAAATAGAGTGAGAAACAATGAGGGCTGAGAAGTGAATCCTGGGGAACATCAACAGTTAAGTGAGGGATAGAGAAAGAACCTGCAAAGGAACTAGAGAACTGGCAGTCAGAGAATTTGAAAGGGCACCAAGATAGAATTTTGTTTGTTGAACCATGGGAGGGGGAGTTTTAAAAAAAAAAGAGAAAATGGCGAATGAAGGCCAATGTTTGCATAATGATTTGGAGTTGGACAGATCTTGATGTGACTCTTGACTTCACCACTTACCTGCAATGACACTTTGGACACATCGTTAGAACATTACAAGCATTTGCAAAAAGAAGTTAATAATATTACTTATCTAATAGAGTTACCATGAAGATTCATTTGTATGTAAAGCTGTTAGCACAGTGCCTGGCACATAAAAAACTATCAATAAATGCTGGTTAATAATAAGAGAAAAAATAAGCACTGAAAAGGATCCATCTAATTTAAAACTAACACTCCTACCACAGTAATTTCAGAGAAGCCGTGAGGATATAAATCCAAATGAAATATATTGAAGAGTATATGAGAGGTGAAAAAGTCGCCAACAAACTTGGCAATAATGATAAGTTGGGAAATTAGGTGTGCCAGAGGACAACAAAGAATTGAGCATAATGCCCCATGCCACTTTTTTTTTTTTAATCAATGAAGGAATCATATATGTTACTAGTCTTTGGGAAACAACCAGAGAGAGAGACAAGTTAAAAATACAGGAGACAGAGGGGATGATGGCTAGGATCAAGAAGGGACCACTCTTCGATGCTTCCATTGATTCTTCACTGTGGTTACTCCTGCCCAACATCACCTCCAATTCAACCTTTCTGAAATACAGCTTTGCAAATGTCACATCTTTTACCTCTTTGTCCCTGTTCCAAAGCCTTCAAGGAATATTTATTGTCCAAAAAATATTATTTGAATGCCTTCCCAACATTCAAGACCCTCCATAATCTTGCTCCAACCTAGTTTTATGATGTTTATTCTTTCTATAACCTATGGACTCTTCTCTAGTCAAATTTCCTTCCTCACCCCTTTAAATGTCTCCCTAATATAGCTTCTTTCCTTGTCTTCACTTAACTTCTTACCTCTGTCCTATTTGAGGTCAATTTAAGTCTCACTACCTTCAGAAAATATTTCCTGAAACTGCACAATTCACTGACTGCCTCTTCCTTTCTAACTCTCCTAGACCCAAGTGGAAGTTGCAACGCACCCCCCAAGTGATTTTTGTGTGTGTTTTGTTTTATTTGAGCTAGCTTCCAAATTTACAAATCAGAAATTTCCAGCTTCTTTTGAAAAATTGAAAGATGTGGTGATACTGGGTCTATATTCCCTCCTGGCAAGAATGGGCTGGAGTTGAGTGGTCACAGCTGGCTCGTTAGCTAGGGCATGCACTCGAGTTTATGCCTGCCTCACAGTTCTCATATATACATGTGACTGGCTCATGTAAGCATTTGGGTTTGTAACCCCAAGTCTAAACTATGGCTGGACACATGGTATACACTACCTGGTAGTTATTGATCTTTATATTTATCATGTGTTCTAGAAAAAGTTCCACGTGGGCAGTTCCACATTTTATGCCTTTTGGGGATTTCTCACAATGCCTAGCACAAACACCTAAAAACATAGGAGAATACTTAGTGTAAGATAAAGGATGATGATGTCGATAATGAGAACCTAGTCTTTTTGTTAACTAACCACATCAGTCAAAAAAAAAACTACAGTTACCTCATTCCGAAATTAAATACCAAGAAAAAATATTCTATACAAGAAAATTAAACTGCATAAGAAAGCATTGGGAATGAAGATGGGAAGGTAGTACCAGGAAGGTTGACTTCAGTGACACGAGCCCAGGTCTTGTAGCTAGAGCAAGAAGTTTGTAATTTATCCATTGTAATTAGTGGGTATTTCTGATTTCTATCCAAAGCTTCTTGCTGGAAGACTCCATTAGTCCTTATTTCCTCACTCATGTCAGACAGCTGAGACCCAAAGGCTGAAAAAAAAAAGGATGATGGATAGTGGCGATGGACACTGGGTTGGAAAAAGAACTAGCTACTCATGTGGCGGTTACCTTTTCTCTAATGTAGGGAAGTACAAACAGGAGCTACTCCCAACCTGTGGAGCCCACAGAGGTGGCTAGAGCTTCAGGGTGAAGGATAGGCCAGGATCTGAATCCAGATCATATTACTCCATAGTCAACACACCCTACCACTACACAAAGAGAGAAGGATTTACCATGAAGCTAATGAAGCTTAACCTTGGGGCCCCTTGCACAAGTCTTCTTCAAGGCTCTGAGCAGGACCTTAGTAGCATGTTCATGTGGTCATTATAAAATTTGTAAAAGTAAGATATTTTAATAGCAAATGCCTAAGAGCCATATTTTGGGTTTGGAGTTTTTTTGTTTGTTTGTTTTTTGACTCAGACTCTCTCTAATACCTTTCCCTTGTTGGGCATTTTTGGGATCTGGCTAAGAAGAAGTTAAGATGGGATACAATTATTTTGGGTTATATTTATATGGTTTACAGTCACTTTCATTAGAGTTAAATTATTGCTAGATATGCGGAGTTAGAAATGGCTTTCAAGAATACGCCTATTACCTACTGGGTAGATTCCTCTGGCATTATGACCCAAAGTTGTAGGGCCAGAGGTCATATCTTGATATAAGTGGCATATCTTGCTTGATATATATGGAAGAGAAACAAGATTAGAAATGTTTGGAGCCAGAAGCTGGTCTGTGAAAAGTTCTTCCAATCATCACACATGTAAAATTTTAAGTGGAGGATTCGGTTATCATTAACAAGCATCCAAGACAGACCTCAATGATCTCTGCCTCCTGTTATTCATGCCCTTATTCGGTCCCCTCCCACATTATGTCAGGGGTGCTCTGTGTGATAGTAGAATTTGGAAGAAGTGATATTGTATGTCACTTCTAAGGCTAGATTATAAAAAAGCGTTGCATTTACAGCTTCTGGCCTGGTGTCTCTCTGTCTCTGTCTCTGTCTCTGTCTCTCTCTCTTGTGTGTGTGTGTCTCTCTCTCTCTCTCTCTCTCTCACACACACACACACACACACACACACACACAGCCAGCTACCCATATTATGAGCGGCCCCATGGGGAGGCCAACCTGGAGAGAAATTGAAGTCTCTTGTTAACGGCTATATGAATAAGCTTGGAAACTAATCCTCTAGCCCCAGTCAAGCCTTCAGATGACTTGTAAACCTGGCCAACAATTTGATTACAACCTCATAAGAGACCCTGAGCCAGAACCACCCAGCTACGCTGCTCTCAATTTCCTAACCCACAAAATCTGTGAGATAAAAAATGTTTATTGTTTAAAGCCACTAAATTTTAGGATAATTTATTGTGTAGCAATAGATAACTACACATCTAGTAAAAATGGCAATTCTTGCCTGGTCAGGAATATATTCAATAATCCAATAATAATTCAACAAAGTCCTAGTGCTTATACACATAAGAAATTTGATAGAATTTTCATAACATTATCAATAAGTTATGGAGTTGAAAATTTCCTAAACTATCATTGATAAAATTATTTTTATTAAAGATATTTATTGTTAAAGGAGTGATTTATTTATTGTTTATAGAGAATTTTACAAAATTGTTGTCATATGAAGAGGCAAAAAGTATGCAGCTAAATATATAAAAATGTATTATGGAGGCTTATAGATTTATTAGTAAAAATGTGACTTTTTGAATTTATATGATACGAAGTTGGTTTTTAATATGTAATTTGTTGTCATCTCCTCTCTTATAAATGAATATTCATTTTTGAATTAATTTTGTCTCAATAATTTTGTATTCTTTTTCTAGTGGACTTATAAAACCTTTGCTCTCACATTAGCTATCATAAAATCTTGTCAAATTTTTACTGAAGAGGTCTAGAGCTTGTTTGAAATTCGTTTAGATTCAAGGTGGGGTTTGAGTAGGAGGAATCTGGCATTGTGCCCTTGCTCTAAATACTTTATGCCCTTATAACATGGAAGCCCACATCCACCCCTAAGAATTCTGTTTGTGTACATTGGGGGGATCCCCATGGGTACTCTTCCCTGGCCTTTGGAGGATATCCTGACTAGTTCTCCTTCCTTTTAATAGCCTCAGGCTTTTAACTTCTGCCCTCTTCAATGTCTGTATTACGCTATTAGTTTTATTTTTCCCCCTTAGGAGAGACTAATAAAAACTGAAACATGATTATTTCCATCAAAGAGGAACTGGTGAAACTTATTGTAAAACAGCTTTATTATGATATGGGTTAAAAATAATATGGTAAGTCTCTAAGCACTGATGACCATTAAAAGATATTAGAAATAAATTGGAAAATTAAAAAAAGCAAATTACAAAAAAAAAATACTATATTTCATTCATTTTAAGATGTGTATTCTTTCCAAATTTACCATCTCTGACCAATAGGCGCTATGAGTTTAATTGGCAGGGGTTTTTTTTCTTTCAGATGTCTGTGAAATAAGATGCATCTTACAATTATACCTTAGATTTGGTGAACTCTAACCATACATAGCATACCAGTCAGACCAGGACTGCAGCTTGGAAAGCCCTAAACTGGAAAGCCTA
Source organism: Pteropus medius (assembly GCF_902729225.1). NCBI lineage: Eukaryota > Metazoa > Chordata > Mammalia > Chiroptera > Pteropodidae > Pteropus > Pteropus medius. The sequence continues at coordinate 2,737,535 of NW_024349227.1, read as the reverse complement.
TCAGCTGTTTAGAAAGCCCTGTGTTAAACTGAAAAACTCAGGTATTGTAACAGACAGAAATTGGTTACCAGGAATCTGCTTGTTAGGTCTAGTTGATATGGCAATCACAGAGTTGTCATGTAAGACAGGGACTGGATCTAGTATTCTAATGTTGTGACTTCTCACTTTGAAAGAAGATAAAAGCCCAGGTGTAAGGAGACTCAGGACAGAGTCATGGGCTAGCTGGACTTCTTCACAAAGCCCAAGAGGAAATAAAAGGTGCCTGGAATCCCATCTGCTTTACCATCAAGAGTACCCTTTCTTAGTAACAGAACTGTATCCTTTAAAGCTCAGTAAAACGTTGCCACCTAAGCAGGTTCTGTTGACCCTCTAAGCCAGCGAGATTTTAGGCTCTTATTAATTTATCACCGTTTTATATTTAAGTATATTTGCACGCAAAAAAGTTAGAAAGAATATATGCTAAATTAATGAGAGTATTTCTCAGGAACGAGATTAATGAAGGCTTAAACTTTCTACTCTCTATATATCTGTATTATTTACATTTTTTGAAAACTATTCACATGTATTATTTTTATAAGTGGAGAAACAAGGTAAAAACATTCAAATGGGAAAATACAGGTTAATGTTAATAATTAAGTCAGGAGGCCACACCTAACGTTCTTCCTTCTCATGCCGCAAACCTCATGAACTTTTTAGTGAGCTTGAATTTTATCCAATACAAAAATTTGTTTTAAGAAATTTAACTCCCTCGAAGCCAATTTCACTTCTTCAAATAAAAATAAATGCACAAATCCTTCAATATTGCATAGGAAAAGTAGTTTATTTCTAAATTGGATATCTACACGATTGGGATCATTTATTCATTAAGCAAACACTTCTGGTAAGAATAAACTGAGCGCCTATTGTCCAGTAGACACAGCTCTCGCGACTTTCTCGTTTGTTACCTTATTTAATGAAAAAAAAAACTTTTAAAAAAATCCAAAATAATAAAAATTAAATAAAACTTTTAAAAAAATCAAAGATTCTTTCAAGAAACCCATAACTTTCTAAAACGCGTTCCGCGGAAAGAGCGGGCCCCAAAGGCTTAGCACCTCCCCTCTCACGTGACCCTGTGACCGAGGCCGCCATCTTACGCATCGCCTCATAGAGGAAACTACATCTCCCAGAATCCTTGCGCTTGCGTCGTGCTGGCACTTTTACCGCTCCGGTCTTAGAGCTGAGCCTGTAGCCGGGCGCCATCTTTGACGCTGGCAGTATTGGGTTTCTGCTGGTGGTGCTGCTGGGAGGACGGCGGACGGCAGCGACTAAGAAAGAAGAAAGACGTGGCAGCAAGCAGGAATCGGGGATAGTGTCGTCGTTTCGGTAAAGTTTCTGTTCTCTGGTAACTAGACCCGTTTTTTGATTCCCAGGTGGCTTGGGACCGGGGAAGTGGGGGAGAGGGCGAGGGGAGTGGCCGCGGCCTCCCCCCTCGCCCCTGGGTCGCGGCCTACCCCGGGAAGCCAGCGGGTCCTTCGGCCCCGCCGTAACAACACCCCTCCCCCCCCTCACCGCTGCCCTCGCCGGGGCGGGCCGGGAGTCCCGGATTCCCGTTCACGATTCTCGTCCACCCCACCCCACCCCCACCCCAGCCCACCTCACCGCCCACGGCGCCTGCTCCCTTCCCAGCCAATCGTCCTCCCCGCCCCCACATCCGGTGTTGGCGAAACTAGGAGCCCTGGGCAGGCCCCGAAAGCCTACTTGCTCCTGGACTGCTGGAGTCAGAACTGACACTAAATTGCTTTCTTCGGGGCCACGGTTTCCCTAGTTTAGCGGATCCCCCACGCCTAAATTAACCATAGTGCCAGGAGCTGAATTTACCTACTCTGATTCCTCTCCAGGGTCCCACTACTTTGGAGGTTTTCTCAAATCCACATACAGAAAGCCACCGACCTTATTCCGGTATCCTACACCCCTTTCCTCCCTTAATTACACTCCCACCCCCAGCCCTCAGCATCGGAGTCAAGAGCAACAGGGACTTACGTTCTCCTTGTAGGATTGATGAAACCGTAATGAAGAACACCCCCTAAACTCCCATAATCGGTGCGGATTCCGATGGGGAAGGCCCATATTGTTGACATCTTCCAGGCCTTGTTTCTGGACCTTGAGAAGGAGGCTGTGGAACTAGTGATAGCGATGCTTTTTAGGGTAAATGTATGTAGGTATTGACGGAAGGGGAGGGATCAACCGAGAAGGCATGGAAGCTCATATTTTGTTTTTTGCTGCTCATATAGAGTCCAGCTAATGAGTTACTTATTTAAAGGCCTAAAAGCTTCTCCAGTCTAAAAATGTCAGAAAATAATTTGGAGTAGTTTTCAGTCCAAACTAAATTGAATATGCATCTTGTGACCTTGTTTTTTAATTTTACTCTCAAAGCATATATTTTTTTTTTTTTTAGCCACCCACATTTTTTAAAATTATATTACTTTTAGAGCTGAAAGGGGCCAGCTAGCATTTGTTAATGACCAGTATGTGGAGTCTAATTTACCTTTCCAGAATTTACTTTTGGGATCGTATTGGCAAATCACAGTCCTAAGTGATGTTTTTGTTTAAATGAAGTTTCTTGAAAATAATTAGTTTCAGAATTAAGGGAAATTGATGTGGCTATTATGAGGCATCATAAAAATACATATTTTAAAAGCTAAAGGCATTTTAAGTAGATATAGTTCTTCTGATGAAGCAGAAAGAACAAGGGCCTGGGATTTAGAAAACTTGGCTTCTAACTGCTTTGACCAGCTCTATGACTCTGGGAAAGTGGGCCTCAGTTCTTTTTTCTATAACATGAGATTGGACAATTTGAATTCAGAACTCAAAGTTGGAAGGGATCTTAAAGCCCTCTGAGAAAGAGTTTGGGAATGTTCTCCATTGCTGTCACTTTTCCTCCAAAAATAACCTGGCTTGGAAGTCATGGATCCAAAGGGAATTTGACTCTCCATAGAAATTGGAGAAAAGGAAATGCAAGTAGAGAGGAACAACTGTATTTCTGCATGAGTAATAAACCCACTGTCAAATTCTGGTACAAATTTTGGAGACATAAAGAGAATGAGTGTATGTACCCTAAGTGTACCAGTTTCATCACTCTCTCCTGGCAAAAGATGCAGCACTTGTAATGGTGCTGGGATTCTGGGATGTGTTTCTATTAATTCCAATACAGATAAAGAAGATGCTGTAGAGAGGAGGATGGTGGCAGAAGGAATGGATAAAGAGGCAAAATTGCCTGCTAAAAAGAAAAGAAAGAAGGGTTTGCGACTTAAGGGGAAAAGGCGACGAAAGAAACTAATCCTTGTGAAAAAATTTAGTAAGGATTTGGGATCTGGGAGGCCTGTTGCAGATGCCCCTGCTTTGTTAGCCTCCAGTGCCCCTGAGCAGGATGAAGAACGCCTTTTTGAAAGCAATATAGAAAAACAGATTTATCTACCTAGTACGAGAGCCAAGACCTCCATTGTGTGGCACTTCTTTCATGTCGACCCCCAGTACACCTGGCGGGCTATTTGTAACCTCTGTGAAAAAAGTGTTAGCAGGGGTAAACCAGGCAGCCATCTCGGGACATCTACCCTTCAGCGACATCTGCAGGCAAGGCATTCACCTCACTGGACCAGGGCCAACAAATTTGGAGTCACTGGTGGGGAGGAGGATTTTACTTTGGATGTACCTTTATCTCCCTCTTCTGCCGGCAGCAATGGAAGCTTTGAATATATTTCTACTGATCCATTAGATGGTAATAGAATGGGTAAAAAACATGATAAATCAGTATCTGATGCCCTGAGAGCGGAAAGGGGGAGATTTCTCATCAAAAGTAACATTGTCAAGCATGCCTTAATTCCTGGAACAAGAGCCAAGACGTCTGCAGTTTGGAATTTTTTTTATACTGATCCCCAGCACATCTCAAGAGCTGTGTGTAACATATGTAAAAGAAGTGTGAGCCGGGGTAGGCCAGGTTCTCACTTAGGAACTTCAACACTTCAACGACACCTGCAGGCCACGCATCCCATCCATTGGGCTGTCGCCAACAAAGACAGTGGTGCAGTTGGAAATGGATTAGATGAGGCTGAGACAGAGAGAGATGATCTCTTAAGTGATACTTTGCATGGAGAGAAGTCTACAGGGAGCCAAGATTTAACAACTGAAGACCTTAGTGACTCTGACTCAGAAGAACCTCCTGTGTTAGAGGTTGAAAATAGATCTGAGAGTCCTGTTCTTATTGCAGAGCAAGATACCCTGATGTGTGCCCAGGAGAGAGAAACAACATACTGTGAAAATTCAGTCTCAAGTCGAATAAGTCAGGCAATTATTCAGATGATTGTGGAGGATATGCATCCTTACAACTACTTCTCAACCCCAGCTTTTAAGAGGTTCATGCAGATTGTAGCCCCGGACTATAGGTTACCATCTGAAACGTACTTCTTCACTAAAGCTGTACCTCAATTATATGATTGGGTCAGAGAAAAAATTTTCTTAACTTTGGAGAATGTTCAAAGCCAAAAGATCCACTTGACTGTAGACATATGGACCCATGATCCATCCACTGACTATTTTATTGTGACTGTGCACTGGGTCTCCTTGGAAACTGCACTTTCTTCCAATAATGGCAGGATCCCCAACTTTAGAAAATGGGCAGTGCTTTGTGTAACAGGTTTTGCCAAAGACTGTTTGGTAACCAACATTTTACAAGAATTAAATGACCAGATTGGTCTGTGGCTTTCTCCTAATTTCCTCATTCCTAGCTTCATTGTTTCTGATAATTCCTCTAATGTGGTACATGCAATCAAAGATGGCGGTTTTACCCATGTGCCGTGCTTCCTACATTGTTTAAATGTAGTCATTCAGGATTTTTTCTGTGAGCACAAAAGCATTGAGAATATGCTAGTGGCTGCTAGGAAAACGTGTCATCATTTCAGCCATTCAGTCAAGGCCCGTCAGATACTGCAAGAGTTCCAAAATGATCGCCAACTTCCATGGAAGAATTTGAAGCAAGATGAAACTGGCCATTGGATTTCTACTTTTTATATGTTAAAATGGCTCTTGGAGCATTGCTACTCAGTTCACCATAGTCTTGGTAGAGCCAGTGGAGTTGTACTCACCTCCCTTCAGTGGACTCTAATGACTTATGTTTGTGATATTCTTAAACCATTTGAGGAGGCCACCCAAAAAGTGAGTGTGAAGACCACAGGATTGAATCAGGTGCTACCCCTAAACCATCATCTTCTACTTTCCCTGCAGAAACTCAGAGAAGAATTTCAAGTTAGAGGTATTACACAGGCCCTCAATCTGGTGGATAGTTTATCTCTAAAACTTGAAACTGACACCCTACTAAGTGCCATGCTCAAATCCAAGCCCTGTATCTTGGCTGCTTTGTTAGATCCTTGCTTCAAAAACAGTTTGGAAGACTTTTTCCCTAAAGGTGCTGATTTAGAAACTTATAAGCAGATCTTGGCAGAAGAAGTTTGTAGTTATATGGAATCTTCACCAGAGGTTTACCATGTTGCAACTTCAGAAGCTTCTGGTCCTTCAGCTATAGTAGAAGCCGATTCATTTACCTCATCTATAAGAGAAGGCACCTCCAGTTCAGGGTCTGTTGATAGCTCAGCTGCAGATAATGTTACCTTTGGAGGCAAAAGCTTCATGTTTCCTTCTGCTGTAGCAGCAGTAGATGAGTACTTCAAAGAGAAGTATTCAGAGATCTCAGGAGGTGATGACCCTTTGATTTACTGGCAGAGAAAGGTGAGCATATGGCCAGCTTTGACCCAAGTTGCCATTCAGTATCTAAGTTGCCCCATGTGTAGTTGGCAATCAGAATGCATCTTTACTGCAAATAGCCACTTTCATCCAAAGCAGATCATGAGTCTGGACTTTGACAATATAGAACAGCTGATGTTTCTGAAAATGAACTTGAAAAATGTTAACTATGATTATTCTACATTGGTTCTGAGCTGGGATCCTGAGAATGAGGTTGTTCAAAGCAATGAAAAGGAAATATTATCTTAATTTTTTTTCTTTTTTCATTTAAAATGGGCGACATTGCTATGTATCTTAGTTGCTATAGTTGTTAAATATAGTTAAACTAATTCTTTATACACAAATCTGGGGAAACCTGAAAACACAAAAAAAGCCGAAAATTCCTCAGAGGTAATACAGTGTTGACAAAGTGAAGATTAATGATTTCACAGTAACTCAATATAGCTGTCACTCAAAATTTTATTTTTACCAGTTAAAAGATGTTTTTCATAAAATATAGTGTAGCATTGAAAGGCCTTAGGCAATTTCTGACTGATAGACTGAACTAGTAATTGGTTTTAAGTAAAAATTTTTCCCACCATGGAAAGTTTGATTACTCTGAAAGCAATGACAGAAAAAGATGTACTAAGCTGGTATTCCTCTCCCTCTTCCCCCTCATTTTTCTATTTCTTTAAATAGAAAATAGGAGATCTGAGAGTCCTGTTCCTGTTGCAGAGCAAGATACAGCTTGGCAAAAAAAAAAAAAAAAAAAACTCATGAAATTGTTTTATATTTGGAAATTTCTAATTGCCTCCTCATACTGGTCAGCTTTATAATTTCAACTTAGTGTGATAGTTACCCTTTATATTTAGAATTGGATCTAAAGAAAAGGGAAACAAAAAATTAGGAAAAATTACTTTTAATCTTTGAATTGCCTTTTCTTAACCCTTATAAAATAGTATAAAAATATTGTTTAAGTACTTTTGCCAAATTATGGGTAAATGGCATAATGTAAGTTTACAAAATTTCAAAAGATTGAATGGGAATTAAAATGAAAGCCCCATTCATAAGCATACTTTGACAAACCTAGTATCTATTTTCTAAAGAATGTTTTTTTAATATTAAGTGATCTTAAATGTCTTTTAAAAATATAGTGAATGATCCATAGTACTATATTCTTAACTGTGAGATTGTTTTGGCCTCTATTCTTAACTAAAAATAAGCGGTATTTTTATGTGTTAGGAATCATTTCCTCACTGGTAAAATAAGAGAATTGATCTCTGATCTTTAAGGTCTTTTTCCACTCTCAAAGTATGTTTCTGTGATTGAGTGGGAGGCCAGAGATTGATGACTTTTAGTAAAAGTCTATTCAAAGTTTCAGACTGAATAACTAATGTAAGATCCCAATTTTTCCTTTTTTTCATTTTAGATTTGGGGATATTCCCTGCCCAAAAATTTCCTGGAAAATTGACTAGTATTAAGTGTGAGTAAAAGGTGTCCACTTTTTTTTAAGTTTGATTTTAGTTTTGTCTTGGATAGTATTTGGCAAGATTTAGCCTAGAAATAATGTAGTATTTATTACATGAGAATCAAAATTGCTTTATTACTGGGCTGGTTTCAAAATTTAGAATTCATTTCTATGTATCAAAATCGTTTTTGGGGGTTTTTTTTTTTTTTGGTTTTTTTTTTTTTAATTCTTAAATGGTAAATGTACCATTGTGGAATGAAATTTCAACTTCAAAAGTTTACCCTTTTACTAACTGGAGTAAATGGATATTTACGTCTTTAGTTGTAGTCATCACTAGTAAAGAATTTGAAACTAGGCTGCATAAGCAAGCCTTTGCAGGGCCAATATTGAATTTCATGCCAGTTGACACTGGTGTTGCTATAAAAGAAAGAAAAATCTTCCCTTAGTTAGAAACTTTCTATATTTTGACAGTGCCAGTTCAGTATGGCTATAATGTTGCTCTGCCTTCTACAGCTTGTTGCACCACTCTGTAGTTACTCTGTAACTATACGTTTCTATCTTTTTTGGTTAAACACTCCCTGAAGATAAAGATGATGATGATATACATACATCCATATTATACACATTGATATATGTTTAAGGACGTCCTTTCATCTTTATTTTGCGGGCTGGGCAAAATTTTGTGTAATGTATTAATATACTTCATACTTTTGGTATAGGAGTAAGTTCACTACTTTTATAATGAACTCAAATATAAAGGCTTTTGTAGTGTATTTTAAAAGGGAAAACTTACCCAAATGTTTTATTTCTACACATTCGTGTATATGTGTGTGTGTGTATAAGTCAGTTAGTATATATGTATATTATATACATAAAACACTTATATTTTTACATACAAGTATGCTTTTATTATACAGATAATAAAGATGGGGGAAGGTTTCTGTTTTTTTCTTAATAGGTGAAGAAATCTTGAAGACCAGAAATTGGATCTTATTGAATTTTGGTGTTCTTTTTCTTTTTTCTTTTTTTCTTTTTTTCTTTTCAAATTCTATTCGGCTATGGAAGATGGATTTTTTTTTTCTTAAATAATCCTTTGAATCTCAAGTTCATCTTTAAATGAACTCTTTTTTTGTTTGTTTGTTTTTGTTTTTGTTTTTGAGGAGATAACTAGCCCTAGCTGTCTCCAGTCTGACAAAGGTTATTCGAATGGACTTAATCTCCCAGTAGTTGGGAGATGTTTTAAAAACACGTCCTGTGTTTGAATTGTGGCTGAGAGGTTCCCTTGGCAATGTGAGGAGGAAAATTCTTTCTGCCTCATTATTATTAATTCATGGATTGAGTGTTGGTTCGACCTACAGGCGTGATAGATTGGAACTCAGTGAAGACACAGACGTTCCTGTTGAGAGCAACCAGCTAATGTAAGTGTGAAAATGGTTTTTTTCCTCTTTAAAGGAATGAACATTTTTGTAATTTAAGACATGATTTCTCTGGATCAGTGAGAAATTAGCTATTGTCGAGACATTTTTTTTTGTAATTGTTTACAAGCTTTCGGTTTGGGGATGGAGACACTCTCCCCTCCCCACCCTTTTTTTTGATAATACATGCACATTATAAAAAAGGTAAAAACAATGTAGCCAGGGTGAAATCTCCCTGTAATTCCATCTCTTCAGAGATAAACACTTTTAATAGTTTATCAAGGCATAGTTCCACGTCCATACACATAGTTCTTCTTCATCTTAATGACTACTCAGCGTGCCTTTATATGAATGTGCCACAATTTAACATATCCGCCATTGATAGACATTTGGGTTTTGCCATTAAAAGCAAAAATAGCTCTATATCAAATAATAGTCCTGTACTCATCCATGTGAACTGTACCTTAGAACCAGTTCTCAGTTGTGAATTTGTAGAATTGTTAATTCATTGTAAAGAGGTCGTACCAATTTACTGACTAATTAATGAGGTCTACTTGATTTGTAAAAGTTCTTGACACACCCCTTTTAATAAAGATATCTTTGGCCATGCTGCTAATAGATCTTTCACCATATGAGTTTTTCATTTTATGTAGTCAAATCTACCAATTTTTTGTTAAGGTTTTTAATTAGTATCATCCTAGGAAAGGTTTTTTTCACCCTGAGCTTTTCAAAAACTACCATGCTTTTTTTCCCCAGTGCTCAAATGGCTATATTTTTTACATTAAAAATGTAATCTAGGATTATAGTTATGTGATACTGCTTCTCTTCCACACATAAACATAGTAGACATTGTCAAATATTGCTTGGTTTTTTGCTGAGTAGTTATGAATTCACAATCTTAGTATAGTGCTTTAATTAGTGAACTAAAGCCTCTGCCATTCTTTTCTTTTATTCTCCTGGAACGTTTTTGTATGGAACACAATTTTTTTTTTTAATCGGTGGCCAATTTTTAATTTCAAATGCCTCTTTTTAATATATCACGTTTATTCATAGATTCACTTGAATTCCGTTGATCTTGTATTCATTTATTTGCAAACATTACAATTATATTTCACATCTACTGTAATATCAGGAAGAGCAAGGCTCTTATTTATTTTTTTTAATTTTTTTTATTTAAATTTTCTTTATTTTTCTCAGTTATTCTAGATGATTTAGCAGTTTGTCAAATTCTAATAGTAAACTCTCATTGGGATTTTGACTTAAGTTGCATTGAACATATACATTATTTGGGGGAGAAGTAAACTTTAAGCCATTATCTCTCTACTATCAAGGTCTTCTGTATGTAATTTCATAGTGTTTGGGTTTTGTTTTTAATTTAATGTGGGTCTTGTATACTGCTTCATTTTCCTGTATACTTTATAGTTTTATAGTAAGTGGGACTCTTACTATCTGATTAATTATTGCTGGTGTATAGGAAATTTACTGTTTTTTCAATATCTTATTTTAAACATTTTTCAGTTGTGCTAGATTTTCTAGATTGCAAGCATATAATGTGCAAAATTCTTTTGCCTTATTCTTTCAGTTTTTATATCTTCTTTATTCTTACATATGCTAGACTCTTTGGAACAGTGTTGAGTGATAGTGGAGGCAGCGAGTGTTCCTTTTTTCTGTGCCTTGAGTGAGCTTACCTCTAGTGTTTTTATTATGTTGCATGTGCCGATGGGTTTCTGATAATTAAGTACATTTATGCTAAGGTGGTTCCTTTTAAAAGGCGTTGCATTTTAACTTTCTCCTAAAGCCATTGTTTTTTAAATACCATTTTAAATCCTTATTTCATTTTACCATTTTTTTCTTTTTAAAATCTTAAGATACCACAGTTTTTCTTTTTACCCCCCGTTATTAATATAATGAATTTCCTAATGTTAAGGCATTCTTCGTCCTGGAACAAACCTTTTTTTGATCATGTGATGTTACTCTTTTAATGTACTGTGGTTTAATTTGCTTTAATTAGGACTTATCAGTTGTATTATAAATCAGATATACAAAGCAGTTAAATAGAAAACCATGTCACAAAATAGTTTTGTTCTTTTTATTTTATTGAGTTCTTTCTAAATTCTTTTTCTCAGGTTAAAATACTTTCGTAATTTATTTAAGAATATATGGAGTAGATAGATCTTACACTTTTTGAGACTTTTCGTGTCTAAAAACTTCTTCCACATCCTGAGATCTTCTTGAAATGTAGTTTGAAAGGCTAAATCTAAGGTCGTAATCTCTCCTTTAAATTCTGGATACTTAGCATTTTGTCTTGGCATTTAGAGATTCAGATAAGAAGCTAAATGTTATGTCCTATTTTTTTCGCCTGTCATCAGTCTTTTTCCTAGAAGTCTGTATGATTCTGTCTTTACCATTAGAATTCAAAAGTTTCACCATTTCTGTGGCAGAGATGTCTTTAAAGAAACTTTCTGCCTGGCATTTGATGTGTCCCTTTTAAAAAAGTGTCAAGTTCATCCAGTTTAGGGAAATTTCCTTTTTCTTTTTTTTTAATTATTTATTATTATTATTTATACCTACAGCACCTACCTGGTCTTCCTAGGTGGTCTCCTATCCAAGTACTAACCAGGCCCAACCCTGCTTAGCTTCCAAGATCAGACATCGGGCTTGTTCAGGGTGGCATGGCCATAGACCGTGGACCGTGGCTCCACTCGTGCGTGAACTCAGGACCTTCTGTGTGTGAAGCAGACATGCTAACTGCTAAACTATGGAACCACGTCTGGGAATTTTTCTTGTATTGTTATTATCTCTATGAATTCCATTCCTTCCTTTTAGCATTTCCATTGTATAGTAATAGAATCTTATTTCCATCTTATATACCTTTTGTCTGGTATTGACATCTTTTTGCATTCTGGGAGATTCCTGATATTGATATTTTATAATTAATTTTCGTGTTTTGCATCAGTGTTTAGCCTTCTAGATTTGAAAATTGAAAAAATTTCAAAATCTTTTCTTGGAAGAAGAGGCTAGAAATTTGAGTTTTCTTAGTTTTTAAGCTTTCTCTTGTTCTCACTCTTTTTTTTCATAGAGATGTGTTCATTTCTATCAATCTGTAGCCTTTAAAACTTGCTGAGAGCGTGAAGATTTTAAAAGACTTTCTATTTTTTTCCAACATTAATTCATAATCTTTGGGATGTTGATTTCAAGAATGAAATTGACCTCTAATCTTTTCTTTCCTTTCTTAAAAAATTTTCTATTGTAAAACTTTTTCGTTCTCATCTAATCGATACTTTTTTTTTTGCATGAGTCATTGTAATTATTTGAATATCCCTTAGAGACTTGATCCTATTAGAGGCAGTTTTTTAAATTGCCTTTGGTATACACAAGAATGCAGAATGTACTCCCTGAATTTTGGGGCCAGGGGAATCCTCCTGATAGATTAGTGAAATGCTATTAAAGGTTAGCAATGCATATTTAATGTTATGTTGAAGCAATGTAATAAGCACCACAGAGAATACAAAAGAAATAAGGGCATGGCTATCCTTAACAAAAATTTTACATTGTAGATGGGACTGTACAGTATCACATAAGAATAAAATATGAACCAGAGTGTTCACGAGGATCTGTATAGGCAAGTACATGTTAATACTATTAAAATTTTGTTTTAACAATGTGATTTCATTAGGCGATTTGGAGAAGGAAGTTGAAAGAATTTACCTGAAATATTTTAATTCATTATCTCCTTATTCTAGGATTACATTTTAAAGACAATTTCTGTGGTCGAGTTGTCTTTTGAAAGATTAAATCTATTTCAAGAGAACTTGAAGCTGATCCTCGTCTTGAGGAAGCAGTGGCTTGTTTTCAAGAAGCCACTTCTGATCTGAGATCTACCCAGCATGCCTAATCAAGGAGAAGACTGCTATTTTTTTTTCTATTCTACATGTACCAAAGTAAGAATTGGATTCTCTAAATCAGTTCTTTTAACAATTTCCCTAATAAAATTAGATAAGATTTTACTAAGTAGTTGTTATGTTTTGTTTTTCTGAACTGTCTGTTACTTGTTTTTAGTTTTTTAGTAAAGGATAGCATTCCTGGGAGAATTCATTCATCATGTTTTTTTCCTCTTCATTTTATGTTCTTTGTGTTCTACAAAACTGAAAAGGTCCATAGCATTTAGTCATCATTCATTGGTCTCTCACTGAATTACAGTGAATTAATCTGTTCAGGGTGCCTTTGGAATTAGGAGCACTTTGGCCTGTGGCTTGCCAACTTTGATTTTATTTCTTTTGTGCTAAATGAATGGGTGGGTTGTAGTATACTTTGGAAACTGTCATGGGTTGAATTTAACTTCTTCAGATTTACTGCTGAATTCTAAAGCCATCTTCTAAATATGCTTTTGTAACTTTTTTTACTTTTTCTTTGTGAAAACTACCAGGTTTTCTTTATTCTACTGCAGCTCCATTTACATTTATCTGCTGTTTTCTGTTCCTTTATGGCATTCTATAAATGTACATGTTGTTACAAAAACATCTTAAATCATCTTGCAGCTATGTTTAAAATTATAAGTTTTGAGTAGGGCTCTGATCTTATATAGCAATTTGCGCAACAGTTGTATTTTGTTTCAGATACCAGTGTATAAAGTATATAGTGAAGCATGGAATTATACTTAAATCCTAATCTAGTAACTTTCTTTCTAATTTTTTGTTAGCTGCTAAATCACACAAGTTAGGACTTATTAAACAGTGTTGAAGGTGAACTGTAAAATATATTTTTAAAGAGATCTAATACTTCCACTTGTCTTTTTCAACCCCATCTCTCACTTTGTCATTCATGTTTGTCAGATCAGATGAAGGGTACTCTCAGGAAATAGAAAGTAGGAAATTATAAATTTATTGACCTCTGATAGTTCTTGTTATCCCACCTCAGTTGTCTTCTACCTTGCCTATCTTTCTATACTGTGTTTGTGTAGGCAACAGGAAACTATTATAATGAACATTTTACTTGGAATCTGTTTCAATACCACAGTTCTTTTCTGTATTATTCTCTTGGTTAATAGGGTGACAGCTGTCCATTCCGTCACTGTGAAGCTGCACTAGGAAATGAAACTGTTTGCACATTATGGCAAGAAGGGCGCTGTTTTCGACAGGTGTGCAGGTTTCGGCACATGGAGATCGATGTAAGTTTTGTATTATAAGAACTAGTCTGGTGTCATGATGGGCCAATAAAAAATATAGGGAGAAATGGTATTTTATATAACACATGAGTTAAAATTTTTAAAGTAGTCCAGTGAAATTTCAGTCATTATTATCATGCTTGCTTAATATCTAGATATTATGGAGGATGAATTGGTATTATTTTTCTGGAAGGCAGTTTGGTAAAAATGGTATATGTAAATTTGGGGAATATTTGCATTTCTGCGTTTATTTTCAAACAGTCTCAAACTTAGAGAAAAGTTGCAGTTACAATATAAAACATTTTCTAAGCCATTTGGGTATAAATTACTGACATTCCACATCACCTCCAAATATTTTCATGAGTATTTCCTGCAAACAAGGACATTCTCCTACATAACTAAATAATAGCCTTTACAAATAGAAAATTAGCATCGATATATTATCTTCATTTAGTCCTTAGAGCCCATTCACGTTTTACTATTGTACCAGTAATGTCCTTTATTGCAAAAGGAACAAATCCAGAACCAAGTGTTGCATATAGTTTACATGACTCTTCAGTCACCTTCAGTCTAGAACAGTTAATCTTTCCTTGGCTTTCATTAGCATTGACACTTCTAGTAGTTATAGGTAGTTATTATTTTGTAGAATATCCCTCAATTGGGGTTAGTCTGAAATTTTCTCATTACTAAATTCAGATTGTGTATCTTTGGCAGAAATAGCACAAAGGCGATATTCTCATTGTATACTATTAGGTGGCATTCAATTTTAATTACCCCGTTACTGGTGATGTTAATTTTGATTGCTTCATTAAGGTGGTATCTACCAGATTACTTCACTATAAAGTTTTTCTTTTCGTAGTAAATATTTCGTGGAGAGATACTTTGAGACCCTGTAATTATCCTATTTTTCATAAAAATTTGTTTTTTAGTGATTTATTTGTATGTGTGCAAACTTACAGTTCCCTATTATTCCATGTGTTGTACTCCATTACTATCATTTTTTTATTCTCAAATAGACCCAGATTTGGCCAGTAAGAGCCCTTCAAAGTGGTTTTTGTGTCCTTTTGATGTTTCCATTCTTTGAACACCTCTTTGCTTTCTGACTTAAGATTTTCTAGGCTCATTCTGTACTTACCTCTTCTAGCCCTGGATCAGCCATTTCTCTAAGGAGCTCTGGGTTCTTTCAGTGAAAAATGGTATATAGAAATAAGATTTGAGTTGCTCCTAGAGTGTTGCTTCCAGGCCTGCAGTGGAAAGAACAAAGGAATATATAAAGTGTGTGTGTGTGTGTGTGTGTGTGCGCGCGCGCGTGTGTGTGCGCGCGCGCTATTTATGTTGATGTATTGAAAATTATTTATGATGTATTTATGTATTTATCATTGATGTATTTATCATTATTTATGTTGATGTATTGAAAATTATGAGTTTAAATAGATGTTTCCAATTCACAAGACCTACAGGGTTTAGTCTAGGCTTCTCCTTTTCCATACTGTAATTCTCTTTTCCAAAACTGAGAAACTTGGTTCCCATTGTCCTCAGTATTACTTATTTGTTCAGTCCTCTAGTTATGTAAACCAATATTGTATCTCAGCTCCTTCCTTCCTCTCAGGATATGACATCACACACGAGGCTGCTCTTCCACAGGGACAATTTTCTCACCTTGTTTTGATGCCTAAAGCGTGTACTAGGCCTTCCCCCTGGCTCCACCGTGAGGATTCCTCCCTCCCTCTACTTGAACTCTAGCATCCTACCTGGATCCCTCTACCCGCCTTGGATGCCCTCTTCACAGTTAGGCTCTGCCACACTGTTGGGCAGCCCTCGCATGCGAGGTGCTTACTCTCCTCACCCTGTTCATTCTTTGTCTCTGTACCAGGTCCCCACTTGGGAAGACCCTGCCTTCCTCACTCTGCTTGGTCTTGGATGCTCGTTCTGGGCAGACCCTCCATGAGTATACCCTCCTCACCTTACATTGGGATCCCTTCTGCTCAGAAGTCTTGCTCGCCTTGCTCACCCTGCTCAGGTTCCATCACTGTGCCAGGCCATCTTATGCAAATGTCATACTAATCTCTCATGGGTTCTGACACCCTATGCCAGTCCCAGCTTGTCAAGTGGACATCTTTCTCATCTCAGTCAGGCTCTAAAACTCTGCTCTGGGTCACATACCCTTCCCTCTCCCAGCATGAATGCCTACCTCTCAGCATCACTAAGACTTTGGACTGAATTGTTTGAGGGGCTGGGGAAGGAAGAAAGAGACTAAATGTACAGTTCGTATGCCTTGGGTCCTAGAGGTACTCCAGTTTGGTTCCAGATTTATAGTTTTTACCTATATTATGCTGCCTGTCTTCCAGCTAGTAGAGAATCCACTAAAATTCAGCAAAAGCAATACTCTGACTTCTGAAAAATATCATAACACTGCTTGCAGAGTATAAATTGGGACAACACCTAGGATCTCTAAGAACTAAGGTCTCTAAGAACATCTACATTTGAATATTCTCTAGAAGAACTCATGGGACTCTGCACATGGTTGTATTCCTGGCTAAGATTTATTAACATTGATATAATAAGGACATCTCAAAGGACACAGGCAGAATCTAGAGGAATCCATATGTGAGTTTCTTTATGATCTCTTGCATGAGAGGTCACACAGAGCAAGCACTTCCCCCAGCCATGAAAATGCAGCAACTTATGTGATGTTTCTGCCCAGGGAAGCCCATGAGAGACTCAGCATCCAAGGTTTTTATTGGAACAGATCACATAGGCACTCTCTACCTAATAACGTAAGCAAACTCCAGACTCCCGCAAGGCTGGCAGGTGTTCAGCATAAGCCATATTGTTTGCATAAACAATCTAGGCACATTCTGAGTGCCAAGTTCCTACATCCCAGCCAAGGGCCAACCTTGCAAAGAGCCTGTCTAAGAATAGCAGTTTTATGGCTGCTCTCTTAATTCTTTTTTGCACAGAGGCTTATTTGGATGCATCATATGAAACTACTGTCATACCTGAGTCTCAACTATACTCGTGCAAAATGAGATGTATGTAGAATTACTCTTTGTAGCATAATTTGTAATAATAAAATGTATGAAACAACCTAACCCTTCATTTTAAATAAGTTTTATTACATTCATGCAATGGCATGGTGGGCAGTTGTTAACAAAAAATTTTTAAAGGGAAACTAAAATTGTTATGGAAAGATCAGGGCATAGTGAAAAAGTAAAGGGTGCAGAATAAGGTATATAATATGCTACCATTTGTTTAAGAGAGAAAAGATTTATTATTTTTTACTTGCATTTGCATTTTAAAAATCTCTGGAAGTATAAAAGAGAAACTTAACAATAGTAACTACGGAGGTGGGGACAGAAATGGGAAAGAGCCTTTTTACTGTAAGTCCCTTCTGTATGCAGTTAATTTTCATTATTCGTGGGTTCCATATTTGCAAATCTGCCTACTTGTTAAAATTTATTTATAACCCCCACATCAATACTCACTTTCATGGTTGTTCACAGACATGTGCAGAGCACCAAGAAATATGAGTCTCCTGAATCACCTGATGTATACACTCCCAGCTGAAATCAAACAAGGCAATATTCTACCTTCTTTTCGTGGCCTGTTCAGTGCCCCCCCCATTTTTTTTTAATTGTATTTTCGTGCTTTTTTTATTGTTGATTTTCCTGTTTGAAATGGCCCCCTAGGGTAGTGCTGCAGTGTTGTATACCGTTCCTAAGCACAAGAAAGAAAATACATGTAATAGATAAAAAGCTTCATTCAGGCGTGAGTTAAAGTGCCATTGGGCTTGAGTTTAATGTTAATAAATCAACGATATGTATTATATAAGGTGTCTTTAATTATAAACATACATAAAACAAGGTTATTGATCAGTCGATAGAAATGGTGTGACCAGAAACTCCCAGGAACCTACTAACTCTGTATACCTTTCGACCATGTGCTATATTTTAAAGAAATAAAAACTTAAAGAAATAGTCATGTGTTGCTAAATGAAAAAAGTACAGAATTATATGGAATACCTTTTAAGTGTGCATCGATACATTTACAGCTTTTTAAGTAAAATAATTCTTTACCAAAAAAAGTGATTTTCTTTTGATAATAGCATCCTAGGCATTTGTTTCCCAAGTAGTCTTCTTGCATGCATATTAGTTTTCATTTAGAAACAAAATCCACTAAATGCTTTAAACAGATCAAGTAAACGTCATGTGACTCTTGTATGTGGAGGATATTATTTTAGAAGTTACCCAGTAATTTGAAAATTACTTCCTGGAAAGGAGTGAAAACTTAACCAAAGACTGACTTAGGAGCAGGGAGGATTGGCATTAAGGTTCTACCTTGAGGAACAAGGAATTGAGTAATTGTTGTTATTCTTATCTAAAAAACAATGATAGCTATTATACCTACCTTTTGGGTGTGACAGGGAACTAATTCCATCCAGTTCTTTGAAAGGTAAAAGTATTTGCTGTACTTTTTTTTAAAAAAAGTAATCATACATGTAGCAATAAACTCAAGACATAGATTTTTAAAATAGTTTTTGCCAAATTGCCTTTCAAAGCTGATGAACTGCTTTACGTTTCCATTATCAGTATTCATGAGCCTCCCACATCCCTACCAACAGAGTATTATCAAATTATCAGTCTCAGTATAGTAGACTGATCTTTGTCCCATTTTTTACATTTAAGAATCTCTTTTTAATGGTCATTGTTTCTCTGTTTCTCTCCTCCACATTAAATTTTCTGAAATAATGCTGCTGTTCTTTCTTGGAATTTTACACCTTTGGCTGCTTATTAGGATGAGAGAGCCAACATAATGCAGGTTATTAATCCAAGGTTAGTTACTTTTCAGAAGTGTTTATCAGGTCCTTTCACCCCCACCCCCCACCCCCCATTGAACTACTTGTTAGTATATGTAGAAATGTGCACAAATCATAATCTTACAGCTTGAACAGTTTTCACAAAATGAATAATACACTTGACCAGCACCTAGGTCAAGAAATAGAACTTTTCCTCCTTCCCTTCATTGTTACTAATGAAGCCCCCAGAACTAATCACCATCCTGGTCCCAACTACTATAGAGGTTTTGCCGTTTTGTATATAAATGGAAATCACACAATATGTGCTCTTTCGTGTCTGGCTTCTTTCACTCTGCATCTGTGTTAAGTCCAGAATCATATTCTATTTTATGAAGTTATTACAATGTATTTATCCATTCTAGCATTGATGTACATTTGGGTTGTTTACGTTTTGGAGCTATTATAAATAGTATTGTTTTGAACATTGTTTATACACATCTAATGTGTATATATATTAAAACTAATATATATAATTGTTGGACATATATCCTTGATTTGGCAATTTATTATAGATATGCAAGGATTTTTTTCATTCCCCTTCATAAAAGTGAAGTAGCTAGGGAAGGAAAATACCATCCTTAGTGTGTTACATGTATCTTACCTTGGGAAGTCACAAATGGGAAAATGTTTTCTCAAAGCCTTGAACTCTCAGCTTCAGATAATAATTGTAGTCTATTTAATCCTTTTTATGTGCTAAGTGCTCCATGTACATTATTTTATTTAATCCTTATAAGAAAGCAGTAGCCACTATTCCCATTTTATAGCTGAGGAAAGTGAGGCATAGAGGTGTTAAGTCTTTTTTCCAGCATTGCTTGGCCCATAAGTAGCATAGTAGAGATTCAGACGCTCTTATCTTTGATTCCATAACCTTAACTACTATAGATAGTATCCTGCATCTCTAAATTAAGTGTAGATATTCAGAGTTCCGGGATGAGGGCAAAGAGGAAAAAAACAATAAATAAACCACTTCCCTGCTCCCCTCATCTCTCCATCATGTTTAGGGTATATGACTTTCAGCAACGCTCTTCCTCCTGCTTAAAATCATCTCATGTTTCAGATTTTTGAATCCCATATATGAACTTTATGCGAAAAACACCTCATTTTTTATTTGAAAATGATGTATTATTCCCTCTTACAGAAAAAACGCAGTGAGATTCCTTGTTACTGGGAAAATCAACCAATGGGATGTCAAAAACTAAACTGCGCTTTCCATCACAACAGAGGACGTTATGTTGATGGCCTTTTCCTCCCTCCAAGCAAAAGTGAGATCTGTTTTTAATTTTAAAGGAATAATTACTATGTAATGAACACTTGTGCACATTGTACAGAGTACTTTATATATATGTTGCCTTCTTTTACTCTTGTAAGGGAGCAGTATTCCACTTCATAGATGGAAGAACTGCACTTTATTAAAGTTAAATGACTTGTACACAGTCATAAACTGATAAGTAGCAGAGTCACAATCAAAACTGTCATCGAAAGCCATGCTGCCTCACAAGTGTTTCTTGGTATGACAGTTTAGATTACTGTAGCTTCATTCCCATTTTCATATCAGACCCATAGAGGGTTTTGAAAGAAACTTGATTCTCCGGGCCAGGGGTTGGCAAATCTTTTCTCCCACCTGTTCTGTAAATCAAAGTTTTATTGGAATGAAGCCATGCCCATTTGTTTTCAGATTTTCTATAGCCAAATTTTGTGCTACTGCTGCAGAATTGAGTACTTGAGACAGAGATCTACAAAGCCTATATTTACTGTCCAGCTTTTTACAGAAAAAGTTTGCTAACCCTACTCTAGGCTGTAATCTGAAATAAAACTTAAACTCTACCAAAAGCTAGTATTTATTTCCGAAGTCCCTTTTAAAGTAATTTCCAAGTGGAATGATAAGCCATTTAAAAGCCACATCTGCTCTATGATTAAAATCTGATGGCTGCATATTTTTATCTTCATTTAAGGGGAGGAAAATTAGGTTCAC
Source organism: Pteropus medius (assembly GCF_902729225.1). Lineage (NCBI taxonomy): Eukaryota > Metazoa > Chordata > Mammalia > Chiroptera > Pteropodidae > Pteropus > Pteropus medius. The sequence continues at coordinate 2,716,910 of NW_024349227.1, read as the reverse complement.
TCCTTTCTGCTTTGGCTCAAAAGTATTACCTGCTATCTCTTAAAAGGTACTTCTTGCTAAGCAAAAAGCCTAGAATTCCAATATTAAAATTACATCTCTAGAATTTACAGTCACTATGCACTTAGCTTCCTGTTTATGTTTTGAGTGTCCATCTTGAGTGTATTTGCCTACAGTGAAGAGTTATTAACTAAAAGCCATATTTTCTCTCCCTGGAAATTTAGAATCTGATTGGGAAAATGGGAAATTACATAAAAAGACATAAATAGTGGCAAGGAAAATGCACCAAACTCATCATGGGTGGTTGGGGATTTTTGATGAATTGGAATAATATATTCTATTTTTAATTTATGACTAATTTTGTATGTCTAGCTGTGCTGCCCACTGTTCCTGAGTCACCAGAAGAGGAAGTGAAGGCTTGCCAGCTCACAGTTCAGCAGAGCAAATTATCTGTCCAGTCTAATCCCTCCCCTCAGCTGCGAAGTGTGATGAAAGTAGAAAGTTCAGAAAATGTTCCCAGCCCCACACATCCACCAGTTGTAATCAATGCTGCAGATGATGATGAAGATGATGATGGTAATTGAGCTCTTTAAGGCAAATATGTGATCAAGTCACTTAGTGAATTAGACAGAATCAGGATTAAAGGCTCTAGGCTTGTTTTTAATCATAAACTTGCCTTTAAATGTTGATAATATAGATCAGTTTTCTGAGGAAGGTGATGAAACCAAAACACCTACTCTGCAACCAACTCCTGAAGTTCATAATGGATTACGAGGAGCTTCTGCCCGGAAAGCTGGGATCAGTTTAAAACAAGGTAAGAAGATGCTATGTTGATGCTGGTTCCCACTTACAAATTTTATAGCAGTATGAAATGTGTCCAGACTGTATTAAAGACCTTTGAAATATAGTTCACAGTCACCACCACCTCCCTCTTCCCTGCCCCCATTACACACGTGTACACACACCTTCTCTTATTCATTTAGAAAACATCTGAATGCCTGCTATTTACAGATAAAACGCACAGTTCCTCATTTTATTTCTATGTGCATTTCTCAGGTGAATGTTTGAATTTTGGAATAAAAACACTTGAGGAAATTAAGTCAAAGAAAATGAAGGAAAAATCCAAGAAGCAAGGAGGTAAGTCATCAGTTTTGACACATCGTTAAATGTTCCTAGAGAATAATTAGGACATTTCTGATAATAAGGACCCTTGGCAACAACCACAATGACTGACTTCTGTGGCTGATTTGAAGAAAAAACACAGACTTACTTAAATCATGGTTGCTTTTTTAATTCATTGCAGCTATGTTTCAGTCCCTAACTATTCAAAGCCACGCATTGCAATAAAAAGCAGAAAAACATATTTATCTTGCAAAAATATAACTCTAAAGAACAACCTATAAATCATATTAAAAGAGGAAAATCTTTATTTTGTAGTAGGTGAATTTTTCTCAAGAGCTGCTAGGATTTCTTCGAGCTTGCCTTAACCTGGTTATTTTATATATTTCTAACTCTAAAAATTATGGTTTGAAAGGTAATATTTAGAGAGAATCAACTGGTTGGTTTTCAGTACCCTCTTGGTAAAGCTTGTTCTATAGGAACCGTGGAGATGTGCTTTTTGCAGATACTTGAATATAGATGAAAAAGGTTGAATTGACAGACTTTATAGCCGATGTGCTTCTGGGGTTAACTTTAGAATGCTAGCCTTGGTAAATAAAAGTGGATTGAGTGCCTTTTACTCAAAACAGTTTTATGTTTTATTTATACATCATGCCCAAGGAAGATAAGAGATAAGGATTATCACTCCTCCCACCACCATCCCATGTCACTGTAGGCAAACAGGAACAGAGAGACTGATTGGCTTGTAATCTTATGGTCTGTGTTGGACTTATATGGTCACAAGTCAAAATTTCTTGACTTGGTGATAGCTTTATTTTCCATAATTATTTGCTCTCTTTTGATTTGCTTTATTTAGAAGGTTCTTCGGGAGTTTCCAGTCTTTTACTCCAACCTCAGCCCATTCCAGGTCTTGAAAAAGAGAATGTCCGGACTGTGGTGAGGACAGTGACTCTGTCCACCAAACAAGGTGAGGTATAGGTAGGTCTTAAGAGTTGTCAAGCTACTTTTAAAAAACTAGGAGTGGAAAATCCTAGTGTGTATTTTACCTTTAATGGCTATCCAGAAAGAGTTCAGTATGTTGATCAAATAGAAGGATGAAAAGTTAGTATATTTCACTCTACTATTTAAAAAGTTGAAATTCTTACTCATCTGGTACTCACATTAATGTATCTTTAATTTTTACATTTACTGTTTATTTGTATCCACTCAACAAATTTGTTGACTGTCCATTGTGGATAAAAAACTATAATAAACCCTTTAAGTTATAGAAATATTTCCCTTAATAGCTGTAAATCAAATAAGGAATATAACACAAGTAATTATAATATGCAGATACCTTTAAATGTTTGTGCCCTTCAGTCAACAGAGAGTCAGAGGGAAGAGCTCACTTCTGAAGTGATCAACGAAGGTTATATAGGAAAGTTAGCTAACAATGGAGTATGAGGTTTTTTTTATTTTTTATAATTTTATTTAATATATTGAAGTGCACAAGCAAAAGTATAGGTTAAGTTTCTAACCAATTGATTAGAATGCAATTTGTATACTTGGTTACTGTTAACAATTAGGACTGTGCTGTTGCTTCCCTTTGGGCTGAACATTGGCTCTTTAAGAGGTTAAATCTTTTTTTTTTTCTTTTTTTTAACGTGATAGTCTTCCTTAAGACCGAGATCTGATTGTCAAGAGACTGTGGGGACTCATGTTAATATCAGCGCATACTTTGTACCCATAAGTAATTACTGAATACAGAAAAATCAGCTAATGGTAGAGAAATTCTATTTTTGCCATTTTAGGAGAAGAACCCTTGGTAAGATTGAGTCTAACCGAGAGACTGGGGAAACGAAAATTTTCAGTAGGTAAGTTTTGTGCATATCCTTTGTTTTCTGCTTGTTTGTGTATTAACATTCCTCCTCTGAAATTCTCTTTATACAAATGCCCTGTCAATATTGATTTATAGTCCCCGTGTTCTTGGCTGAAAGCTCTTAATAAAATTTCCTGGTTTTTTTACATGTGTATTATACCTTTTATTGAAGTCATAAAAATGCATAGTGTTAAAATTTAACTTGATTATGGTCAACTCTTTAGAAGGTACTAAGTTTAAAAAACAGTAAAAAATATCTGTATGGACAAATTGAAATTTGAGTTTGTAGAGGGAAGTAAGTGTCCAGTTAATATAAATTCAGTCTCTGAATTAGTGCTAGTTTATATTTTGAGAAGTATTTTACCATATTACTGAATTGCTGTGTGTCTGTTTCAGAAGAATTATTTTGAAAATTTCTGACTCCAGCAGTTCCTTTATACTCTTTAAAATGTGTTTGTAAATGTGAAATCTTATCTGTTTTGTATTTTCTTTAACACCATTCTCACTGACAGAAATTTTAGGTAAAAAAATACAGAAAGAAACTATTTTTATATCAGCAGGACATGTAAACTTTATGATTTTTGGTTTCTTTTTTAAATTATAAGTGAGAGGAGAGAGAAAACGTACTCTGTAGCATCTTTTAAGTTTTTAATGGGACTCTGCAAAGTTTTTAATGGGACTCTGACTATATTTTTAGTCATACAATCCAAAAACACAGTTTTTGACAACTTGTGACATTTAAACAGCTCGCATTGAACAGTGTAATGTTATAAACCAGGAATCAGGAAACTTGGTTCAGGTCTTGGCTCCATCGTTAATTGGATGGAGATACAGAATCGTTAATTGGCTAAGATACTGAATCTTTCATAACTTTATATTTCTTATCTGGAATTGAAGAGAGAAGCTATTTGGCCTTCAGAGACTTTGTGTCACAGAAAAATTCTTAATTTTGTGATTCTTTTGCTATCTTCCCAAACATTCTTGGTACATTAAACCATAAATTTACCTAGAATTCAGCAGTTAGCCAGTTAAGATCTTTCTGTACATGAAGATTTTTTTTTTCCTATATATTCCTAATTATGAATTTTAGCCTTAACCAGGACTTATAATTTGAAGTTTTGGTCAGTTACTTGGTAAGTGTTAATTTGTGCATTCTAATTTTTTGTCCCTTTCTTTACCTCTTCTTTTTTTATGACATTCTTATTCCTGCTCTAAAATTGAGTTGTAAAGAAGCCAGTGAATGAACACACCATATAAATGCAGAAAAGTTGCAAAAGTATTACTACATTGTCTGTTTTTGCTTGTATTTCTTGACCTTGCGGAAGGTTGACTTGAGCTCTTAAACTGAGTTCCTTCTGTAGGTGGTGAAGGCGATCCTCCATTAAAGCGTAGCCTTGCACAGAGGCTAGGAAAGAAAGTTGATGCTTCAGAAACTGATAAAACACCAAAGAAAGGTACCTCTCTTATAATATACATGGGTGTAGTCCTGACACTGTCTCTTGTAACATGTCTGGTTTGTGATTTTTTTGTTTGGGTAAATCAAATCATTTCTGGTATTCATTTCATTATTCAGTAAACATTTGAGTGCTTACTGTGCTAGATTCTAGGTAGAACACCATTGGATAAAATAAACACCATCACAGTTCTCAGGAGCTTATGATACAATGGCAGGTAGGAATACTTGTCTGTATTGTGATAAGTTATGTGACAGGAAAAGTACACAGTGTTATGAGATCACAGAATTTGAAGCCAGTTTCCCTTTCTCCTTGCCCGCCAATTATATTGAAGCCTAATAACTAAAGTGCATATTTCCAATAAACTTAGGAGAAAAAAACCTTTTGATGTCAGTAAGATTTTAGAAGGTTGTATGGTAACAAAATTATTTTACTAAATTTAGTAGTTTCTGCTTTTCAGATATAAAAAGATTTTTTTTGAAGGCTCTCTTGAGTGCTCTAGGGCAGCAGTCCCCAACCTTTTTAGCACCAGAGACTAGTGCTGCTATGAGAATCTAGTGCCTCATGATGTGAGGTGGAGCTGAGGCAATGATGCTAGTGCTGGGGAGCAGCTGCAACTATAGATGAAGCTTTGCTCGCCACTCTCCTCATACTGGTGCTAGTCTGCATCCTGGGGATTAGGGACCCCTAGGGATGCTCTAGGAAATCCATGATTCGCATAGATCTGTACTGTAGAAAGAAGAATTTAAGACCTGAGGACATTTTTAAAAAGCATTTGCATTTGAAGACAAGTATAAGCCTAATTTGTGACCTTTGTAAAAGAGTTTTGACCTATAAAATGTCTCTGTTCAACTTTTGGTTTTTCTTTTTTTTTACAGCTCAGGTTTCCAAGTCTCTGAAGGAACGATTAGGCCTGTCAGCTGGTCCAAACAATGAGGAAGCAGCAGGTAGGTAAACCTAAGACCAGCTTCTATTTTTTCCCTTGCTATAGAATCTTTACTTTTTATCCTGTTTACCTGTTGAGTTAGGTTAGGGCTTATGTGTTGTCTTTTTTTGTTTGTTTGTTTTGTTTGTTTTTGTGTGTTTTTTGTGGATTTGTTGGGTTTTTTTTAAGTAATTAATGACTGGTATGGATTCTCTTTTTGTACTTAGATATGGTATAATGAGTGTTCATCATAGGAAATTAGAAACAACCTAAATATCCAACAAAAAGGAATTAGGTTAAATTAAGGTAGTTATGAACTAAAATAATTGCTGTCATGAAAAGTGATGTTCTGAACAGTAATGAAGGAAGGCTGCAAAAGAAACACACCACTTTTGACCTTTTTGCCTTAGGGTAAAATAAGAGGATTTTTTGGATGAAATTTATTTTCTTATAATAGAAACTTAATTTTCAGGAAGAAGTCTTTATGTATCAGAGGATTCCTATTTTATAAAGATAAAAATACATCCTTAGAAAAAACACTGCAAAGAAATATTCCAAAATATTAACATTGGTTTTATCTTGATATTGAGGTTTTAAGTAATTAAAATTTTCTTCTTCATATTTTTTCTGTACTCTAATTTTTAAACTTTTTAAATTACTGGGTAAAATACGTAAGTGTTTCTGTGTATACAATTTAAAGAATACTAAAGTGAACATCCATGTACTTAACCATTTAGCTTTTTTATACATTCGCAGGATTTAGTTTAATGCTTTTTAAATTTTTTATCTGTGTTTACAAATGGTGTTAGCTTGTGCTTTTCCTTTTTCATTTTATCCTTTTCTGATTTGGTTCTTAAGATTTTAACAGCATCATAAAAGGAATCTGACATCAAATATTATTACTCTTTTCTAAATAACTTCTTTGTTTTCTCCTTATGGAATTTTTATTAGATGTTGGAGTTTTTGGACACATGTTCCACGTGTCTTTTAACTTTGTCTTCATACTTTCCATCCCTGAGGATTTTTTGCCTCATCGTTTAGGATCTTTGCTTGGCTTGATTTTCTAGATTAGCAATTAACCAACTCAGCTTTTTCTGCAAAAGGTCAAATAGTAAATATTTTAGTCTTTGCAGTCCACAGTTTCCATCACATCTACTCAACTCTGCCATTATAGTGTGAAAGCAGCCATATGTAATATGTAAATGAATGAGTGGATGTATTTCAATAAAGCTCTAATTATAAAATTTAGACCATGGCCAGATTTGGCCTATGGACTTTAGTTTGCCATTGTTCTAGATGACTGATTTTCGACCAGCCTTGTCTTTTATTTACTATTTAGTCTTTCAGTTGGATTTATTTTGGCACCTGTGTTCTTAATTTCCAAGAATTTTTTTAGGAGGGTTCTTTGAGTTCTTTTTCACAGCCTGTTTTCAGGCTCCTCTGGGCTTTTGAATTTGAATATTTTTTTTAAATATGTGTATGTATTGTTTTATGTCTTTCATCACTTCTCTTTGTTTATTTTGGTTCATTTTTAATGTTGTTGCTCTTCCATAATTCTAAGTACCTGGCCTAGCTTTCCTCTGTGATTCTAAGTAGTCCTCTGTCCTAGCTGGCAGACCTGACTTAAAATGTTTACGTAAATGAAGAGGGTACACAAAAAGCCAGCTGTGTGGGTTGCAGGCTGGAAGTCTGGGGGCCCATACAATTACTTTATTTACTTTCAAAGTACAGCTGACTTTCTTTTTTTAACTTTGCTTTTTACTTTCTACCCCACTTCTCTTCTTTCTGCTTGGCCTTTATGAAAGTCTGAAATATCTCATGCTCTACTTCTCTCTAGCCCCAGCATCCTCACAGCGTGCTCCCTTTCCCAGCAGATTCTCCTCTTTCTATGGAGCCGTTCTTGGGAGAAGGTTATGACTGTCCCAACTGATGTGTAGGAGTCTTTAGGTCTTCCTTAAATTTTTACCCACTATTGCTTTTTATAGCAGTTTGGCAGTTTTATTTGACTCTGTTGGGAAGAACATTTCAACTCCTACAGTTTATTCCTTATCTGTTTTTCTATAAATTCAGATATCTGCTTTCTTTCTCAGAAATCGCTCAGGATTTATGCTCTGCCAGTGGCATCATTGTTTTCCATTGCTATTGTGGATTTATTCTACTTTTAATGTCTTTATCATTTTGATGAAATTTTTGTGTAGGGTAGGGAAACAGGGTCTCCATGTCACCATTCATGTAATACTCTCTTGAAGTGGTAATTTTGAGAGCATTCTAGCATCTTGAAATGAAAAATTTTTTAATTTGAAAGCCTAAGGAAATCAATAAGTGAGTGCTTCTTATTTAACAGGTACTGTACTAAAATATTACATATAAGTAAATGTAGTCATTGTTCTCTTGAAGTTTCTAATGTGATTGAGAATACAGTCAACTATGGTGCTATATGATCAGTGCTGTGATCAGAGAAGCAAACTAGATTTGGAAAGTGTCAGATTTAAGATGAACTCTGTTAAAACTAACTAGGAAGCAAGAGAAATGAGACGAGTAAGGACCACCCCATATAGAAACAACATATTCAAGGGTTTAGAAAGTGAGACAGAACATGTGTGTAAGGTTATAAAAGGATATTCCTTTTGATCTTTCATTAAAAGCTGTTATTCAGTGATTAAATATATATCATCTCCAAATTCTTGTTTTTTTCCACATCATTTCTTTTGCTCTAGTAATGAGGACATGCATATCTGTCACGTGTGAAATTTGTCCTTTAATTTAAACAGATGTAAAATGATTAATGTATCATTAAAAATAGCTCTTCAGTGGCATGCTAGTCTCTGGGGTTTTCCTATTTTTCTTCTGTCTTATCACCTGCTTTACCTCCTTTTCATCCTTTAAATATCACTTAAATATTACTTTCTCTGAAAAGCTTTTCTTAACCAATTCCTAGACAAAGATTAGTGTTCTTACTACATGCACCTTTATCAAAGCTGTTATTATTACCATACTTTGTTGTTCCTTAATTATTTGTCTGTTAGACTATTATAAACTACATGTGGGCTGAAATTGTATTTTACTTACTATTACATTTCTAGCACAGTGTCAGTGCATGTTATATACCTACGAATGAATGGAAAAATTAACTTGTTGCTGTTTTTATTGGTAAGATTTATAATGACAGGTTTTTCCAGCTAGCAAATGGCTTTCAAGTTCCTCAGATAAATTTCTGAGGAAGTTGAAAAATCAGTAATTTTTTCTCCCTAAGAGTTTTTCTTGAGGGCCACTACCTGAAACATGGAATATTCTAAAATTGAGGTAGAAACTAATGTACTTTTGATCATTTTAATTGCCTACCTAAATGATACCACTCTACTGTACTCTGTCTTATTCAAGAATAGAGAGACCATAATTCATTGAGCGATGAACTCTAAGTACAGTGACATATTTTTCCCCCATGAAAACAGAGAGAATTACTAAAGTTGGTGAGATCCACGTGAAGACTTTAGAAGAAATTCTTCTTGAAAGAGCCAGTCAAAAACGTGGAGAATTACAAACCAAACTCAAGGCAGAAGGACCTTCAAAAGTTGATGATTCTACTTTAGGAACCAGAAGCTCCTCCACAATCCGAATCAAAACCTTCTCTGAGGTCCTGGCTGAAAAGAAACATCGGCAGCAGGAAGCAGAGAGACAGAAAAGCAAAAAAGATATAACCTGCATCAAGTTAAAGACTGATAATGAAATTAAAAAAACAGTGGTTTTGCCACCCATAGTTGTCAGCAAAGGACAATCAGAGGAGCCTGCGGGTAGAACAAAGTCTATGCAGGAGGTGCATATCAAGACGCTGGAGGAAATTAAACTAGAGAAGGCACTGAGGGTGCAGCAGAGCTCTGAGAGCAGCAGCAGCTCCCAGCCCCAGCCTGATGCCACCCCAGCGGCAAGGCGGCTTCTCCGAATCACCAAAAAATCAGGTAACAAAAGAGCTCCCTCTGTAGTAACACTTCCTCAAATAATATTTCAAAAGGCAAGGTGTTCCACAGGATTATTACAGGAATTCTGTGAGAATTTTTCTTTACTCACATAACTTTTGAAAAGTCACTGTATTAAATAAAGATAAGCTGTTTCTGTACTATGTAGACCTTTGATATTTTAATGTGCACTTTGAAACTTGGATTACCGATAGGCTTTATAATTATTTGTCCTATCTTAGCATTACTTTCATTAAGAAAAGTTTTGTTTAACTTTATCTGTCATGAAGTTGCAGCGTAAATGAAATATATGTTCAATGTGAATGTAGGTATAAAAGAAGAGAAGAAACTTCAAGAAGGCAGTGAAGTTGCTTCTCAGAGCAGTGTTACCAAAACAGAAGGTAAAGAGGTGAGTTTATTTAAAATCATTTTATAGTTGTCCATACAAGTGAAGACTGGATGAATGGTAAAATGTGCTTTTAGTTTTAGTTTGTAATAAATTTGTATTTAACATTTCACTGACATATTAGGTAAATAGCCTTTCACTATGCTTATAATTTTCTGTTGGGAAAAAATTGTGGAGTGGTGGGTGTTCTGTATATATACACATCATCAGGGTTCTCTGCCCTTTTAAAGTGTTTAATTGGCTGTTAACATGTTTTAAACTAAGTTTTTTTTCCTGCCATTGAGAGTAATATCAATTCATTCTACAAATTTTGGGGTTTTATTATTTAAAAGAATGAGAAACCCTGTAATTTCACAACCTACATGGAACCAACACTAGTTATTTTCATGGATTTCCTTCAAGTCTTTTGTTTATATCCATATATATGTAAACTCGTTTAATGATATGACTCATGTTTAGAACATAATTGAGAACTTTACAATGTATCATTTTGCAGCCTGCTTTAAGTTTATCAATTAATATTCATAACATTACACAAGTGTCATCTGGATATTTAGGTTTTGTTTTACACAATAAGATAACGAACATCTTGGTATAAAAATCTTCGTGCAAGTGTCTGATTATTTAGAAATCATTTGTATTAGACTTAGGGTCATTGTCTAGCCTATGGAATCTGGTTTTTATTGTTCCGCACATCTTGATTCTTTTATAAGCTTGTTTTTTATTTAATATCAAAGAGCAAAAGCTCTTGTGTTCTGGATCACGTGACACTGCTTGACTTAGCTGTTAGCCTTGTAACCTATAAATTGTAATTACATAGGTTGTTAGAGGTACTAGATTTTAATTCTGTCATTTAAATTTATGCATAGGTTTCGGCTGAGACAACAGGAGTTGGCATCACTAAAGTTCAAGTCAAGAGATGTGAGACCATGAGAGAAAAGCACATACAGAAACAGCCAGAGAGGGGAACCTCTCAGAAGGAAACATCAGTTTTGACACCCCTCTGGGGAGATGTAGACTCCTACAGTACCCAGATAGCAGAGAAGCCAGTGCTCACTACTGTGCCAGGCTTCACACGACACCTGACAAAGCGGCTTCCTACAAAGTCATCCCAGAAGGCAGAATTAGAAACCTCAGGGATTGGGGACTCAATATTGAATGTGAAATGTGCGGCACAGACCTTGGAAAAAAAGGGTAAAGGTCAGTGTTTTTTCTAGTGTATCTTACTTTAGGATCTCAAAGTTACCAAGTTTCAGTAATTCCCTGGCAACAATTGGGTCATATTTCATTGGCCTTATATTCTGGTCACACAGGTGGATAGTAACAGTTCTTACAATTCTATTTAAAAGACAAAATTAGAAGAATTTATTTATCAGAATTTAAAATTGCTGTTTAAAAATCTTTATCTAAAACTTTCTGTGGTGCATATTTCCAAAACAAGGAACAGAATAGCAGTAGCAAATTCAAGAGCCACTGAAAGGAATCAAGTATATATACATTATGGCTATGTGTAGTACAGATTGCTTGTGGATCATTTTCAGTCTGGATTTTTTTGTTGTTTTTAATTATTTGTGATATATCTAGTACTGTGAAGGAATTTTTATACTCTGAGTTATTCTCCATGTAAAAGGGATTTTTCTAGCTATTAATCAAATATTTTCTGTCCCTTGTAGCTAAACCCAAAGTGAATGTGAAGCCATCTGTGGTTAAAGTTGTCTCATCGCCCAAATTGGCCCCCAAACGCAAGGCAGTGGAGGTTCACCCTGCTGTCATTGCAGCTGTGAAGCCACTCAGCTCCAGCAGTGTCCTGCAGGAAAGCCCAGCCAAAAAAGCAGCTGTGGTGAGAAGCAGACCCAATTCAGTGATGCTTTAGTCTGTGTGGTAGGAAAGCAGGGAAGATTAACTCTCTGTTAACTCTCTGCTTGTGTTCATGTGTGATGCTTCCTGCCATTTTGTAAGTGTTTTAGTTGTTCAGGTTGTTACTGTATTTTATACTTATAGTTCGACATTTGTGGAGTGGCAGGATGGGATTTTTAAAAGCTAATGTTTGGGTGGTTAAAATATTTTTGCTTATTTGTATACTCAACCTTTGGATTATTTATGCTCGGATTCCAGGCTTCAAGAATGATAGTTATGATTTTAAATAGGTGGCAAAAGAAAGTGAATATGCTCAAATTAAAAACCTAACTCTCCTACTAAATTACTCTTTTGTAGGCTGTCGTCCCACTCGTCTCTGAGGACAGATCAGTCACTGTGCTGGAGACGGAGAAACCTAGAGACAGGTAATACCTTGCAATTCTTTCAAATCAGACTTTAGGCCACTACTATTATTTATACTCTCTAAAGAGTAACACTGCTAAATAGTTTTAAACATTTACAATTTAGCCGCATCTAAATAAATCTGCTAAACTTCAAATTAATTGTAAACCATGATGCTTAAGGTTTCTGTTCTCCTTGGGTGCCCTTGTTTATGTTTTACCTGTGTTATTTTTAAAATGTTTTAAACACCTATCTGAATTCTACTTTAAAAGGACAAAAATGCTTTGTCCTAAATTCCCAAAACAGTTCCTTATGTGTGTCCTCAGAAACAGCTCATGGCTAACTCTTTGTGTTCCTGAGACTAGGTGGTCCAGCCACCCATTGACAAAAGTCAGTTTTCTAATTATCTTTTGGGATTTTTTTACCTTACAGTCTTGTGCTGCCTTCAACCCAGTCACCTTCAGATACCTCCCCACCAGAAGTATCTGGCCCTTCCTCATCCCAGATGGCCACAAAAACTCGCCGACTCAGCTCTGCTTCAACAGGAAAGCCCCCGCTCTCTGTGGAGGATGATTTTGAGAAACTAATATGGGAGATTTCAGGAGGCAAATTAGAAGCTGAGATTGACCTGGATCCTGGGAAGGATGAAGATGACCTTCTGCTTGAGCTATCAGAAATGATTGATAGCTGAAGGTGGTAGTAGAACATTTAAAACAAACAAAAACAAACAAAAACTTGCCAAAACCTGGACTTTTATCTATTATAACATTTACCCAAGATGGTCATTTCTTTAGTCTAGAATTCGCCCCAAATCAGAAGTATACCTCTGAATTATCTCTATGTGTCCTGGATTCCTTGGGTCAGATTTTTAAATTCCCTGGTAACCATTTTGTCTATTTGATGACATGACATTGTTTAGCATCTTCAAGAAAAAGTTCTGGTTTACCCCTCTCTCCACAAAAAGACTGAGAGGGAGATCCAAGTGAAAGGGTGCAAGAGAACTTAGTGACTCCTTGAGGTGTTTGTCATTTTTTGGCTTTTTCCCCCTTTGTTGTATTATTTCTTTTATGTATTGTCTTACTGTGCTTAATGTACCTGAGTTTGAAAAGGATGAAAACAGCTGCTACCATTAAGGACCAAATTTCACGCTACCACTAAACAAACAAAACAAAAAAAATCCACTCAGTCTCTGTTAAATTGCATGTGTTTTTAAAGGTATTTGGAGATTCACCTAAGCTTTAGAGAGAGCCGAGCAGCTCAGAAAGCCTGTAATTTGGACATAACTTTTGGACCTGATTTTCATGTTTCTGCTGCTGTGTAAGTCTCTGAAGAGCAATAGCTAACTTATTACTGTAATTTTTTAAGGCTTTAAAGTGCCTCAGGGGTTCTCTGAAACTAATTTTCTATTTCTGGGATTCCCTGGATTCTTAGTAAGAGATGGTGACATAATGATTACAGAAATTCTCATTTTAGTATGAAAATTGTCCCTTCTCTTCTTTAGTACTTGCCTCCTCCTAGCATTGAATTATCACAGGGATAAAAATTGGTTAATTATATATTTCTAACTCTCCCGGCAAACTCCTCTTGCCCAGTATTTATTTGGTGTCTTTTAATCACCTAAGGGGGAAAAAAAATGAATTCATTCGAGCTACCAATATTTATCTATGGACTGTAGCAGTACAATGAATTGTACTATAGAAGGGATTATTCGAGATGTTCTGGGGGTGTATTGTATACCTTCCAGTTTTCTTCATTTCTGAATTAAATTTTCTTGATGTTGGTCACCTTTATATCACCTCAAGGTTTAACTGTGAAGGAACAAGTATGATGGGGATAATAGTCTTGAAAGGAGACATTGTACATAATTGAAAAGAAGAGGAAAGAAGGACTTGTCCGTTTTGATAATTTGCTGTAGGTGGCCAGTGTTGTTTCTCATAGGGAAATCTGATCCACCTGTCATATTGGCTCCTAAGGAACTGCTGTTGTAAGCGGCTCATCAAGAGTTGAACTTCATGTAGCCTTGCTGGGAATATGGAAAAGGAAGAAAGCCACAGGACTGCCCATTCAGTCTTGGAAAGATCTGGATGATTCTGCAAAGCAAAAATGACTTGAAATTTATGTATAGACACCTCTCTACCAATCCATCTTCAACTGACCGAATGTTGTATAATAGCCCTTCTCCAAAGCAGGGTGGAATGTTCTGGTTTCACCACAGATTTTCTACTCATTTCATTTTTGGAATCAGCTTATAGATTCCAAGTCTCTTTTGTATATAACCTTTATTCTTTTGCTTTTTAAAAAATAATTTTGTTTCATATTTAAAGTCCTTGTATTAGTCAGTGATTAATGTTCAACATTATTTCAACCATTCGCCATTACGCAAAGAATTACTTATTGTGTTTTAAATAAAACTGGTGTAGGAAAGTCTTGATGTTGTGAGTTAAGTAGTGTACGTCACTCCAGCCTAGGATCGGCCTCAGTAGAGGTGCCTGTCAGAATGTTGGCCTTTTGTGTAAGTGCTCCAATTTCACAGATGTCATTTGGCTTTAGAAACTTTTTACAAGGACATATTGCCAGACTTACCCACACGTATGCTTAGTTTTAGCCACATATGCTTTAGGTGTGAGCGAATATTACGTGTTTTTTTTCCCTGACACTGATTCTTAGCCATTATCATTGTAACTCAAGTAATGCCATTATTTTTTTCAAAAGAGGGTTTAGAAGTGATCTTAAATGGATTCAACAATTTAGATTTCAAGCATGAATACTAATATAAAAATTTTAATTCAGGAAAATCCAGGTTTTTTCAGTAGTGTGCTACTTTTTATGGGATTACATGTAAATTGTTGGCCACCAAAGAACTTAGATTTTTTTTCCAAATAGTAATCCCAACAAGTTGAATCAGCTTGTCACAAAAGCAAAACATTGTGTATTCAGTTTTGAGTGATGATGGTTTTCAATTTTAACAGTAAGAAAAAGGCCCAAATGTTGCAGAGTTTGGCCATAGCCAGAAATTTCAAGATAGTCCATGACTGATATATTTGTCTCAAAATGATCCCTAAAATTGTGACTTAAGCTCAAATGTCAGTGGGTCCTCTTTCATGGCCAGAACAGAGTTTATTTTCATCTTGACCAATCTTTGAAACCACCATTGAGATAAGACTGATGTTTAATAATTACAGCTTCAGAAATAAAGCGTATTGTATATTGGTCTAAGTTTTATGATCTTTTTCTAAAATTGTGGCTTTAGCTTGCTAGAATATTTCTGCAGTTCTCTAAAATATTTGCTTTGAATTTGTCAGTTTGGCAACAACTGGTCTCCAGTTGCTGTTTAATAGGTAACACTTAAACTAGCTAACGTTTACTGAGTACTTAGAATATGTACTCATTTCACATAACCATTTTGACACTAAATCTTACACTGCATCAAAGATCACTGCTTTTTATATTCACTGTAGTGTTAAAGTCAGTGTGTTCAGATTTAACAAAGAAAAAGTACAGGTATAGTCCTATGTGCAGTTGAGTTTGATTTGTTGAACCTTCAAGAGCTCTTTTTTTCTTAAATCTTTCAAAGCTGCTCAAATACATGCAAGTTTCCAAAACCCACACGTCTGACTACATGAGCAATTTACTCAAACTCTGCTTCAATTTATTTGAATTTGCAAAATGTCAAGAGCATGAGCACAAAGAAAATACTTGACCTTTTTCTTTACAGAATAAAATGGACAGACAATAATAGCAATGACTCTAAAGAATAATCCAGAATTTTACTTGTTATTTAAAAAAATTGAGATTTACTGAGTAGGCCTATTAAAGTATTTAGATTTAGTTGGATTTAACTGCTGAGATATGACTAAGTCTGATTCTATGGTGATGAACAAAAAAACGTATTAAAACAGTATTGCTTGTCCCTGGGTTTTTGGTCTTTAGACTGATTTGTCCTCAGGAGTAAACAACTTGTAGAGTTAAGAATAGGGTAAACAGCCAAGATTTAGACTGAAGAGGACAAGAAAAAATTCTCAAAAGACTCCTATCTGTTGAATAAAAGTGAAAAAGGAAATTGGGTGGATCAAGAACACTTGAAAAAAATTTCAAGGGGAAGGAGAAGCAAAATGGAAGGAACCCTTATCCAATAGCTGTGTGTGATTAATGAGGTCATTTATTTGTATAGGGAGCTTAAGGAGACAAGTTGAGAAAGTACTGTAAGGAAATGTGAAAGAAATAACCTTGGCATGACTGCCACAAAATATTTTGGACTGCTATTCCTTGAAGTTCGAATTAGGACGTTATGAATTCTAACCATTAGTAAACACTACTGGCCACTAGGGATAGATGAGTGTAAAGCAAACCCCTGCCCTTAAAATGCTTAGAGAAAAAAAACTTAAGAGAAATCTAACAAACGAAGTAGGTGCAAATATTAAATGGTTGATGCTATAGAGGGAATAAGAAATCAATGAGTTTGAGACTGGCCAGGGAAGTCTGTGTTAGAGCTGGAGTTTTGTATAACTTAGGAAAGGAGATGATTTGAGCTGCAAACAAGGCCAAATTGAGCAGGTAAGTCTTGTTTTTAGTGACCTCTGACCATGTCATTGGTACTCTGAATCTGCCTTGTGTCATTCTTGGTCTCAGTTGTCAACTATACTTAGCTAAGATATACACTGATTTTTTTAAAATGCAAATCTGAGTCACTGCTTCATAAAATCCTCCAATTTCCTCTTCCCTTAAAAATTAAATTCAATTCTCAGCAAAGTTTGTAAGGCCCTGTCCTACCAGCCTCTCCCGCCACTCACCATGCTCTATACTCCAGCAAAACTGACTATTCTCATACACTAATGTCTCTAGCCCTTTGCCTGTGTTAATGCTGCCTGTCTTCTGCCTAAAAGTCTCTTTTGGCTAACTCCTACATGTTCTGTGACCGCCAGGCTACCTCTCCCAAACCCCTGCTTTCCCTGTCTCCCAGACTGGGGTTTGGTGCCTGTCCACTAGGCACATACTCTGTTTACCCCCATTGTTTTAAAATCATTACCTGTGTACTTCCTCAGCCGAATATAAACTTGTTGAGGCACATATTCTTACTAACCTATATATTATCAGTACCTAGTACAGATTTGGCACATAGAAGGTGCATTAGTTTTATAGGGCTGCCATAACAAAATACCACAGCCTGGATGGCTTAAATAACAGACATTTTTTCACAGTTCGGAAGGCTAGAAGTCCAAGATCAAAGTGTTGGCAAGTTTGATTTCTGAGGTGTCTCTGGTTTGCAGATGGCCAC
This sequence comes from Pteropus medius, assembly GCF_902729225.1. Lineage (NCBI taxonomy): Eukaryota > Metazoa > Chordata > Mammalia > Chiroptera > Pteropodidae > Pteropus > Pteropus medius. The sequence continues at coordinate 2,699,664 of NW_024349227.1, read as the reverse complement.
CTTACTACATTCTCACATGGCCTTTCGTCTGCATGTACGTATGTGTTTTAATCTTTTTTATAGACACCAGTCACCGTGAATTAGGGCCCACCCACGTCATCTCATTTAACCTTAATTACCTCTTTAAGAGCCTATCTTCAAATGCAATAACATTCAGAGGTACTGGGTTTAAGGGCTTTGCCATATGAGTTTTGGTTTTTTATTTTTTTGGGGGGGGGGCACACTTCACCCATAACAGAAAGCATTCAATAAATATTTGCTAAATGAATGAAAAAGTTCTTGACCCATTTCTGTGGCTGTTGATCTTTGCTAGACTGCCCTTGTCTTTCTTAAGCCACTCTTCGGCATGCTTCTAATTAATCACAGCCATTCAGCAAGTTATGAGGCTACTGGTTGAGATGGAAGAAACTGCAAGCTGAGAGGATGGATGTTCAATATTTGGGATGCCTGGAGCTGCCTCTTCTTGGGGTAGGTCTCTGGACCAGCAATTCTCAAGCTTATTTTGCAGATACCTTGGGAGTAATATGAAAATCTCAAATTTTATAAAAACATTATGGTTAATTGCAATAAAAAAGGAAATAAATGTTTCATAGTACTTTCTACTATTTAATGAATTCATTGAATTAGTGATATATTCAGAAGTTTCAAGGTTCAAAATGTGTATAAAAGTATATCAGTAAAAATCCTCCCTTCTACTACTACCCCAGCTAGCCGAAAACCACGTTACAGGTTCTCAGGTATTCTTCCGGAGATATTTCAAGCATATTCAGTCTTTACTTAATGTTGTCAACAAGGTTCTGCAACTTCAAGCAAAACAATGTATAACAAAACCAATTTTACGATCCTGTGGCATCAACATTATAACAAAATGATGAACAAAATGATGTTATCTGAGGACTTGCTATATAAGCAAATTATACTCCTATATAAAATCATGTATAAAACACACATTCTGCACCTTACATTTTTTATTATGTTTACTATGAATAGTTTTAAATTATGAATTACAAATTCATAACAAATCCTGTTTCATCTATACCCATATCATTTACCTCTTATTCTGGCCCCAAGAGCTTAGACTACGGTGAGGTAAGCAAGGTGCCTGTGCACAATTTAAGGAGGTGCTCATTCTTAGGGTTGTACTCACACATGAGTGTGACTCTTTAAATTTTGCTCCTTAGGCTTGTCCCATTTGAGATCCAGCCCTGCTGACTCATACTGGATTATTGCTAAGTAAATCTCAAATATATCATTGTTTTTTGTCTTACTGTATATTGAATGTCATTTCATATCAGAACATAAACGAGCTTCTTCAATCTTGGTTATATTTGCACAGTATTACACTATGAATATGCAATAATTGAGCAAGTCCCTGTTGATGGACTTACTATTTTTATCAATGTTGCTATTTTTATCAATGCTGCAATGTTTACATTATATTGCACATGTAAGTTTATCTGTAGAATTAAATACCTACAAGTGGAGTTTAATAACTGACAATACTTTTTGATCTTTGCCAATCAAATGGGGAGAAAAGCTTTCTCAGTGTAGTTTGCATTGTCATATAATAGTGAACTTGGGCAACTTTTCTCATGATTGAAGACCATTTGTATTTCTTTTGCTATAATCATTTTTCACATCCACTGCCAAGTTTTATTTAGGGTCTTTGTGTCAGATTAAAAGTGGCTGCAAATTCTTTAACGTACCTCCTATCAAGAGGTGGGCTCTATTTTTCCGGCCCTTGAATATGGGTTGAGGTATGAACACTATACTATTCTAGGCCTGGACTTTAAGGGTAACTTCTGCCTTGGTTTCTTAGTGTCCTGGGCCCCCACAATGAGAAGGCATACCACTCTGCCAGAGGGACCCTGTGGTGAGGCACAGACGTGGACAGGGACTCACCTGAAGCCTTCTAAATACACACACCAAGGCCTTAGCTACATCTGGAGCAGAAAAAAAATCACCCGGCTGAGACCTGCCCAAATTCTTGACTCACAAAATAATCAATTATAACAAAACAATTGTTGTTGTAAACTAAGTTTTGGAATATTTCTTACATAGCAATAGAGAACCAGAACAGCATTTTTTTTTTTTTGAGTTCTTTATATAATAGCAGAATTAGTCATTTGTTTGATATAGTGCAAATATATTTTTCTTATATCGTTTGACTTTGCTTATTATGGGGCTTTTTAGACATGCAAAACTTTAAAATTGTTATGTAATTGAATTAATCACTTTTTCTTCTAAAAACGAGCTAGAACATACAGTTGAGAAAAAGATAATTTTTAAGAACAAAAGAGATGAAATGTCTATAATTAAACTAGATAAATTAGAAAAAAGAAACTAAAGAAAACAAAAACATCTCAAAGACAAAAAGGAAAATTTGAACAAATGAAAAGACATCATGTACTTAGATTTTTAAAAATTCTGTTGTTCTTAGAGTTTAAGGTAATCACAGTAAAAATATGAGATTTTTAAATTTAGATAAGCTGATTCTAAAGTGCGTAAGAAAAATAACCAATAATAACTAGGAAAATTCTACTTACTTCTAGTCCTACCAAATAACAAAACATTATAAAGCTACAATACTTGTAAGAGTAATACTGGTCCATAGATAGATACAAAGATCAATAGAACAAAATATACACTATATAGATAGACAAATACACTTGGTATATTTATAAATGTAGCTTTTTAAGTTGAATGAGAAACGATGGGTTATTTTTTTGAAATGATGATGGAAAGCCAGGCAGTCATCTAGAAATTATAAAGCTGTATCAGTTCTAGGACACACGAGGATAAATTTTAGATTAAATCTCATTTGAATATTTAAATTTTAAAAAGCAAAATCATTTTTAAAAAATCAAATCACTTCTGATGAGTCGTATAATCAGTCAAATGATTGATTGGTTGTAGGGTCAATCCTCAAAAGTTTAGGAATCATGACTTCTAAAACAGGAAAATGCAAAATCAGGTAGCTAAGCATGTCTGCATCTGAGATGGGGTAGGTATACAGTGTGTTCTATCCATGCTGTCTTTGAATTCAGCAAATATAACTAGTTTCCTCTGTGTACAGCACAACTCTCTACTGGATTTGAGGCAGGGAAATTTCTTAAAAGAAGTAATCTTCCCATGGATTTTTTAGCTCTCTATAATTCAAAAATCACTTTCATACCCTTCAATCTCAAACCCTTTATGAGGCTCGCTCTAGTAATATCCTCCTTAAACAGAAGACCTCAGTTAAGCAAGTTATGTTTCTGTCACTTGCCACAACTCTGAGCTTCAGCTTCCTCATATATAAAGTGGGTATTCCTATTAAATGAAATTTCTGCCAAGCCACAAGCCCATTACATAACCTAACAAGTTCCACCGCCTCCCCTTCCAGCTGTATTAGAAAACTGAGATCTTACTGTGTACACTACTTCACTGAAACGTCAGCCCCATGAGGAAGGAATGTTTTTATGTCCATTTTGGTAACAACTAAGCAGAGACGTGACAAGTCTTAGGAACTTATCCTTGGTCATACACTACAAGCGAGCTGGATTTGAGCCCAGCAATCAGATTTCAGGGCTTTCACGCTTAACAGCCATGCTCCGTACCCATTTCACAATAACGTTGGGTCGGTTGATAATGGAGTAAACCACAGCAGCTGGTTTTTGCATTCTGACAATCTGTGGCTGACAGTGCTAGGTGTGGGAGTCCTGAATCTAGGCTTCTTACTGCTCTACACTCCTCACCAAAACGTGCCATCAAGTCTAAATTCCAGGGAAATAGGCCTTAGAAAAAGCACTAACACAATCCATTTCACATACAGAGGGATGCAATGGGATGACTTGGCTCTTTAAAGCCTGCTGAGGAAATGGAGACGCAAAAGCACCGGCTTCTCGACGCCTCCCTCCAGGTGGCGCTGTAGGACTGACGCTCATTCCAAAGTGCAGCCGCCGCAACTTGGCCTCCCCCGGAGGCTATAGAGCACAGAGAAAAATTTTACATCTGTGGCTAGAGAAGCATTTCCCAGGAGCCTCCCGGGCCTCCTCGCGGGCACAGTGCACTTCCGGTTCCTGTTTTGTTACGGAAGTAGCTATCTGAGGTAGCGTGCAGTACAGTGTGGCCTTTGTCAGCTTCCACAATGGCGTACCGTGGCCAGGGCCAAAAAGTGCAGAAGGTGATGGTGCAGCCCATCGTATCCTACGCAAGATGTCAGGACCGCCAGGTTGGGGCTAGAAAAGGGGAGCTAAGGAACAAACAGTAGGCCCAAGGGAGCGGAGTGTGGACGTACGTCCCGTGAGCCCCCGGGGCGCCAAAGACCGGGAGAAAGCGCGGGACATTGAGGAAGTGGGAATGGGGGCAGGCGGGCTTGGGCAGACCCCTGCCGAGGAAATGCGGGAAGGAGCGGAGGGGGACAACCTTCATTAGGTACTGAATACAAGCAGGGGGTATCGATCTCAGCGGGAGGAGGATGGCGGTGCTAAGAAAACTCCAAGAGAATCAGAGAGGAGATGCCTCAAGAGTATTTAAGGAACCCCTAATGGGTGCCTAGTTGGGCCCTTTACGTAGCGTAGGCACCAGACCTTGCGTTCCGAAAACAAAGATGCGATGCGGATAGGATCGACCAGTTTCAAGGAGCAGAGTTTATGCGTGTATTTTTTTCCTTAACCATTGGTGCAGAACCTCATCTTCAGATACTTGCAGAATGTACGTAAGTTGTTCGTTGTTTTTTAGTAATTTTTGAGTAAAAGATGAATTTATTTGGCTGTTTTGTTATCCTGTCTGATCATTGTTTCTAGAGTTAAAAATAGATGAAATTGTGGATTTGGGAAGTGATGCAGGCCTGGTGGACTGTCCCCCCAGTGCGGACTCTAGTCTTACAGGAGCGGGCCCTTGACTGGGCGCAGGAAAGAATTCAGGCGAATCAGTTAGAGATAAAATGAAAGTTTATTAGAGAAGGAATAGCTCCACAGAGACATAGAATGAGAGACCCCAAGTGTTCAAAGAATTCAGTTCAAATCTGTTTCCTGGGTGTGGGTCTGCTGTGTGAGTCCTCGGGAGGTAGTTAGTAATCTCAGCAGGAATCTTCCTATAGGTTCCCCGCAGTCCGGCCGAATGCCGGTCAGACAGGGTCCCGTGTCTAACAGCATTGTAGCAGGGCTCCGAATACAACCTGGTTTAATGTTTAGTCAATTTTTGTAATTCTCATGCCCCTTTCTTATATTAGAAGGATTTTTGAGGGAAAGGAGTTCAGGGAAAGCACTAATAAAATGGTGTATAGTCATGCCGACTGCAAACATGTCAAGAATTGTGTCATTACTTTGCAAGACTAAAATTACTAATTTCAAAAATTGTTTAGGTATTGGTACTTTTGTTTTGTAGTGATCATGACCAGAACACTGGAGCTGTTCTCTTTTCTTCCCATGCAATGTAACATTGGAAGAAAAATCCAGTAACTTTAAATCATGAAATAAGGTGGTGGGTTTAGTACCTGGGAGAGAACTTAAATATCAAAAAGACACAAAAAGGAAGAGAGGAGGGATAGATAGATTCAGAAGAGTTAGTGTCAGCCTGCTTTCCTTTGGGGGGATTTTTTAAGCAACTGAAGTTCTGAGTTGGCAGGACAGAGTGATTAAATTATCTCAAAGAAAATGTAGTTCACGTTGCTCTGAGAAATTTTAGTATGTGACAGCACAGTTGAAAAGCAGATTAATTTCAAGTCACTAATCTCTAATCACCAGAATTGAGGTTCCCTCCCTGGAAAACTGAGAAACTAGAGAAAGCTCATTTGGAGCTGGATTTTGCTATAGCAGATAAAGAAAGAATCAACTGGTCTTTAGAAATTATTGCTTTGTACTATGCTGTTACCAGTTTTCACTTTAAATGTATGGAAACTAGAAGCAACAAGAAATATGATTGAGGCCCAAGATCACAAGAAGATTAACTTAGTCCCAATATAGCATTTATTAAGTGAGAATGTTTCTTGACAAGTACTACTCTTGGTTACCAATTCCGAGGTATGAGTCAAATGATTAAAACTCATGGATCTTTTTTTTTTTTTAGTTTTTTTTAGGAGCCTTATTTCTCTATTGTTTGATCAAAGTGGCTTTTGTATACCTATTTTTTTAACATTTCTTTTTATGATTATTTCAGAGATCTCGGATTCAGGTGTGGCTTTATGAACAAGTGAATATGCGGATAGAAGGCTGTATCATTGTGAGTACCCAGGATATTTGATCTCAGAGCAGTTTGTTTTAGAAAAAGATCTCACAAAAAGTGGCCAGCCAGAGCAGCGTACAAAAGTTTAAAGACCCAACCCAAGGAAAGATTTTTAGGGCCCATTGTCCCTTGTCTCATTGTTCTATTTGATAGGAATTGGGTAATTCATAAAATGGAAGGAAAATTAATTTTTAAAAACTATTTAAACAACAATATTAGTATTTGAAGGAGGGGACAAAAAAAATAAAATTAGGGAGGGGGTGAGGATTAATGGATTATTAGTTTTGGGTCAGGTGATACCTGATAAGAGCTGGGAGGGGTTAGTTAAGACTTCCAGGATGGGCAGATACCCTAAATAATGTTTTCAAGGAAGATGAAATAAGACTGAAAGTATGTTAGGATACTTTGGTATGCCTTTGGACATCATAGATTTCCTTAGTAATCACACCTTCCCTGGTTACTGGAGGAAAACAAATGGTGGTTAATAGAGGTAATGTTTTGTGAGGAACATGGGAAAAACGGTGGCAGAAAAAGTTAATTCATATGTGAACACACTCTATATTGGGCAGGTTATAAAGGATAGGGAGAGTGGCTCTTTGGCATAGCTAATGAAATCTTAAGTCCAAAAGATTCCAGAAGTAATTTGGAATGCATTCTGGCTTTCTTCATTATTTAAAAAGAGGCTTTGAGTGGGCGATGGTGTTTTCAGCAGAAAGATCAGTGGAGGGGTGAATTTCTGAAGTTAATTGGCATTTCTATAGATAGGTATATTTAGAATGTGATCTTACTTGAAGATGACAGTGAATGACTTGTTTTTCTAGGGTTTTGATGAGTATATGAACCTCGTATTAGATGATGCAGAAGAGATTCATTCTAAAACAAAGTCAAGAAAACAGTTGGGTAAGAATATAGATGGTCTTAACAGAATTTTAGAAATTTAGGAAGTTTTACTCACTTCGTGTTTAGTTCGCACTTGAGAAGTTAACTTTTTTGGGAGGTATACTTTTGAAATTATCCTCTGTCACTTATTCCTTACCTTACTCCATTTTTGGTTTTGTCTCTTCACTCAGTTCCCACCAAGGTCACCAAAGACTAATGGTATTAAATGTAATGGTCAGTATTAGTCCTCATTTTACTAAACTCTCAACAGTATTTGGCACTGTTGGCCACTCCCTTAAAAAACTGTTCCCTTGGCTCAAATACTATACTCAGGTTTTCATTTTTCATATCTAGTTATTCTGTTTCAGATTTTCATAAAATCTTTGGGACCCAAACATCAAGTGTTTGAACTGCTCAAGGCTTGGTTGTAGGCCCTCCTATCACTCAATGTTATTTTCTTAGGCATTCAAGACCACACCTTCAGTTACCATCTATATACAGTCATGTGCCTCATAACGACATTTCAATTAACAATGGACCATGTATACCATGATGGTATGCCATATAGCTTAGGTGTGTAGTGGGCTCTACCTTCTAGGTTTGTATAAGTGCACTCACTCTATGTTTGCACAACTATGAAATCGCCTGACGATGCAGATCTCAGAACGTATTCCTTTTAAGTGGTACATGACTGTATTGACTCCCAAATTTATGTCTAGCTTTAGACTTCTTTGAGCCTATTTAACATCTCTCCTTGAGTGTCCCACTGCTCCTCAAAGTTAGCATATCTGAAATCAAACTCAGTTCCCACCCCTCACACTTTTAGAGCTATTTTAGTTTTCCCTTACTGAATGGCACCAATTTCTTTTGGTTTACTAATTGATTTCTTTACAAGTACCTCATCCCCCTCCAATTTACTCTGCAGACTGCAGTCCTCTTTTAAAAACACCAGTCTGACCTTGTCCCTTTGCTTGACAGCCTTCAATGGCTTTCTGTTGCTCATAGGATAAGAAAATCTTTAATGTATTCTGCAAGGTTCTTCATGATTTGGCCTTGTCTCCATCTGCTCATTTTGTATCACTCTGCTTCATTTTCTGAACTTCATCCACATTTGTCTTTCTTCAGTTCTTTGAATCTGCACATTGTCCCCACCATAAATCTTTGTATATCCTGTTCTGTGTATCTTTCAGACTCAGATAAAATATCACCTCTTCCCATGGTTTGGTTTGATTTTGCTAAAATCAGGGGTTAGGGTGGGGTGTGGGGAGCAGGGTGTGCTGTGCTCTCTGAGTTTGTAGTAAAACATTCATTAATGGGATTATTTTATTAATTTCTCTCCCACTGGACCAGATGTTCCATAAGTACATGTGTCCCATCTTTTTTGCTCCCCAGTGTGCTTAGTGCCTAACTCAGTGCCTTCCATGTAGTAGAAACTCAGGAATATTTGATCAACAAACACAATTTCTTAACCCAGTTAACAGAGTCTTTTAGGATTTATGGCTTCATCAAGACAAATTGAATCATTTTTGTTAAAATCCCATTAACTTACATTTATATAGTCATTTTGTCTCTAATAGCTTTATGGCTCAGTTCACAGCTCACTAATATTACTTTTATCAGTGGTGGGCTTCAGGTGTCTTTTTTTCCAGACCCTAAGGATTCTCTTGAGCCTATACGAGATGGTGTAGAAAGTACATTCTGAGAATTATGTTTTGCTGTGTATTTTCCTGCTTAGGCTATTTTTATGAAAGCCTGGGTTGTTTAAATTTAAACATGTCTTGCCAGGAAGGCCAAATGAGTCTTATTGACATATTATTTACAAATTATTTGCAAAATTTTGAATTCCCATAGTAGTGTCTTATAGATACTGTAGAAAAGATTAATATTGCCTGTTGTAGAAGCTTGGGAAAGTAAAAATAACTAATCACTATTGGGATTGATTATCATTTCTCAAACTGTTTGCTGAACACCAATGTTCCTGAAGATATTTATAGATATCTTCTAAGAAGATATCTATAGGCAAAAGAAGATATCTTCAGGCAAAAAGCATTCTCTGCTCGAATAAGTTTAGGAAATGTTGGGTAAAACATAAATAGGTCTGTGTATTGAAGGATGAATCTTTAACATACTAAATTCTAAGAATGGAGTTTTAATGTGCTGCATTTCCTAAACTTGATGTACAACTCATTTCTCAACTTCTACAAACTCAGAGCATCAGGAAAATGGAGTAGACCTATTTAGTTGACTTAGTCTACAAAAATTGTACTTTTTCACAAACCTTCTCAACCTTCATTAGTTTCTTGTTGAAAGAGTGCAAATGCTCTAATATGCACAGCCTTTAAATATATTAATATTTGAAAATGTTCATATACAAGAGAAAATATTTTCAAAATTGCTCAAGAATGATTGAAAATTTTGAGGCTTAAAGGTTGTCTGAATGGCTATTAATAGCTTTTTAAAAAAATTTTGTGTTGCAGGTCGGATCATGCTAAAAGGAGATAATATTACTCTGCTCCAAAGTGTCTCCAACTAGAAATGACTGATGAAGTGAGAAATTGTTGAGAAGGCAATAGAGTCTGTGTTTTGTAGGTGTACTTTGTTCATGAACATTTATTCGTATTGCTTTGATTTCCCTTATGTTATTAGCAGATAACAATAAATGCCGTGGAATTGTTTTTATTAAAAATTTTACATTGTTTCCTTCTTTCCAGTGGTAGAGGCCTTTTACACAGTGCCACCATTAGTTATTGGTATGTTAAAGTTTTCTGAGGGGTGGTGGTTGGCCCCTGGGCATTTGCTTTTCACAGAGCCTGATCTGTAGATTCTTTAAGACAAAGAACAGGAATTCTGCCTGACAGGTAAGCTTCTGATATTGGGTGGTGGAGAATGGTAGTGTTGACAAAAATGAAAGCTATTACAGTAATATATGTCTTCATCATCAATTCTAATTCTGGATGCTGGAACACTATAGAGTTTCTAACCACAGTAGGTTGGAGACATAGTTTCAGTATTTGCTTAGCATTTTCAGAGTCACTGCTTGAGGTCTTTGTGAATTCTTTTATCACCAAAATCAGAATGTGAGAAGTATTTAGGTATAGCAAAGAATGGAATGCCCTAATGTACATTAAAAATGAGCTCTGTTAAGAGTTAACAAGAGGGAGACTATGAGATTGGTAAACTGAAAAAAAGACTACAAGTAGCACTGGTAAGTTAGGGAGAATAATAGTATGTTAGTTGGAGAAACACCTGTCTTTTATTATCTCTAAGAATTTTCATTCTCCCCCAATAATTGTTTATTTCCTAATTGAGTTTTGTGGACAGATCTCTCCTCCCCCAATATCTCAGGGTCCTTCTAGTAAGAATTCTGTTAGTTACTGAACATCTGCTGTTAAGAGAGGCACAAAGTTGAATAAATACAGTGAAACAGAATGTCATACAAATAACTTCAATATCATATGCTAAGTGCTGTTTAAATTGGATCTTGAAAAATAAGAAAGGCCTACCTTAAATTATGGTACTGGGCAGTATTAAGTGTGGGAGAGGAAGGACCAAGAAGTCCATTTCCTGCTTTTCCAAATGCCTGTGAGAAAGATAAAAGACTTTTCTTTAAACTGAGTTAAAAACCATTTGTGAGAAAGAGATTTGTAGGTGGTGTAGAAGTCAGTCCAACTTAGAACTTGGCATTCTAGCTGTTCCACTCCAATTTGAGCTTGTGCTTTTTTGTTAGTATTTTGAAATAAAAGGCTGCTTTAGCTCTCAACACTTGAGTTTGAAATTCGTTGAACCTGCTATAGCATGCAAAGAAAACAGTGGGCAGCAGAGGGAGTTGCAGCCCTGAGACTGCTTCAGCCTTTCTGGTGAAAAGCTTTTTCAGAACAGAGCAAAGACTGCAGCTTTCTTGGCACCAAAATAGCTGGGAAGAAGTCTAAAAGCTAGAGCAGTATAATTCCTGAGAAAACCTGCTGGCTGCTACTTCCATTTGCCTGTGTGGCCTTTCTGACCTAGCTGCCCTATGTAAGCAAAACTGCCTGCTGTGGCTTATTCTGAACGGATCAAGACATGGAAGGTTCTATTTTTGACAGAGCAAATGATGATAGTGAGAAATAAGGTACAGTTAAACTCTTACAATTGAGCTCTGTATTTAGAAATCTCTACTTGCTTTTGTGCTCTACCAGAAGAGCCTGTGGTGTTTGCCTTTTAAGTTGTATTTTTCCACAATCTGTAGATTTTTTTCATCCAACCAGAATTTGTATTATAGGAGGCATTACACTCTGCTTCATTAAAAGTTATTAAAACATACTGCTGGGAAGTTGCTCCCATTGGCAGCCCTTGGTATATGAGCAGTTATTTTTTCTGGAATGACTACTGGTTTCTGAGGGTGTTGCTAACCACCACTAACTCTCTTACACATTCTTGAAAAGTGTAGGGGAGGAAAACATCAGGCTCTGAAAAAGTGCTGCTGCAGGCTTGGTGTTCTGTTAATAGTAGGTAGGAAGAAAAGATAATAATTTGAAAACCCTAGGATTTTGTGTTTGTAGGTACCAACTATATCACATATGTCAGTTTCAGGGTTAGAGAGTATATATCTAATTTGGGTAAGGCATTACTGCCCAGGAAGTGTCATGGGCAGTTCCTAGGGTAAGCCTAATAGGCAGCATCTAATGTTAACTGAGTGACACAGGAGCTTTTCCTTAATTATTCCTTTTAGAACTAATAATAACCAGCTACTCATGGTGTGCTTTTTGGGAGATGAGATGCTAGGTAAAACTTATTAAGGTGGCATAAGAAGTCTATTAGTACTTAGAGTTTAATTTTAATTATAAAGTTATATCTAATGGACTTTTTAAAAATTGAATTTAAAAATATTGGCTTAGTACATGTCTATGATCAAAACAGCTCAGAAAGATACACACTAGAAAACAAAAGTCCTTCCTTTACCCATCAGTATTGTATTCTCCATAGATAGCCACTATTGAAAGTTAGATGCTTATCCTTCTAAATTCCCCAAAGTATAATTTCATGTTTCTCGTTTTGGTATTTTTACTTTAAAATAAATTAATTTTGGTGGAATCCACATGCTAGTTACTGTCTTAACTATTTTAAGTGTACAGCTCAGTAGTAGTATATTCACATTGTTGTGCAACCGCTCTCTAAGACTTTTTCATCTTGTAAAACTGAAACTGTACCCATTAAACAATAACTTCCCATCCCTCCCCTCCTCAGCCCCTGGAAACCACCATTCTACTTTCTGTTTTGGAATTTGACTACCCTAGATACCTCATATAAGTGAAGTCTTATAATATTTATCTTTTTGTGTCTGGCTTATTTCGCTTAGCATAATGACCTCAAGGGTCATCCATGTTGTAGAATGTCAGAATTTCCTTCCTTTTTAAGGCTAAATAATATTATATTGTATGTATATATACCACATTTTGTTTATACATTCAGCTGTTGATAGACACTTGGGGTTGCTTCCACCTCTTGGCTATTGTGAATAAATACTGCTATGAACATGGATATACAAATATCTCTTCAAGACCCTGCTTTCAGTTGTTTTGAGTATATGCCTAGAAGTTTTTGAAGAATCATCTTACTGTTTTCCGCAGCAGCTACAACATTTTACATTCTACCAACAGTGTACAAGGGTTCCAGTTTCTCCACATCCTCGGCAAAACTTATTTTCTATTTTCGATAGCAACCATCCTAGTGGTTGTGAGGTACTACCTCATTGTAGTTTTGGTTTGCTTTCCCATAACAATTAATGATACTGAGCATCTTTTCATATACTTATTGGTCATTTGTATATCTTTGGAGAAATGTCTTTTTAAACATTTCAAAAAAAAATTTTTTGGTTGAGTTGAAGTTCTTTACATATTTTGGATAATAACCTCTTAGATAGATGATATTTTCTCCTATTTCGTGGGTTACCTTTTCTGTTGATTGTGTCTTTCGATGCACAAGAATTTTTAATTTTGATGTAATCAGTATATATTTTTACTTCTGCATATGCTTTTGGTGTCATAGCTATTTTTATTTATGCAGACATACTCTACAGTTTGACTCTTAATCAGCAAAACTTGGACATATTAAACAACTGAGATCTGTTCCATTGTATGAGTCTCAAGTAGTCACCCCAATATTTTAGGCTGGTTTTTTTTTTTTTTTTTTTTGCTGTTATGTTTTGTAGTAACATCCGTTTTTATCCATTTAAATGTTCTGTGAGATGAATTCTTAGACATGGAATGGCTAAGTCAAAGGATATGCACATTTAAAAAGATTCTATAGATACGTTTGAATTGCCTTCCAAAGTACATATGAGAAAGTTGTTTTCTTCATATAAGCCAACCATCAGGCATCAATTTTAATGAAACAGTCTTATTGTGAGGTTACTATGAAATAATAACCAACATTATAAAGATGCCAGCATAGAAAAATGGAAAATATTTGGTCTTTGATGACTTTTGAACCACTAAATTAATCAACCCCGCAACTTGCCTACTACCAAACTTATGCAAGAGGATACATTTTCTGTTTGGGATTTTTTGTTACTTAAAACTAAAGCATCTTAACTGAGAACAGTGTCAGAACAAGGGTGTTTGTCTTCAGTACCTCTTAAGCTTGGAAGGGGATTAGTTCAGTGAAGAATTGTTAAATACCTTGGTTGAGAAAGTTGGCAATTGAAGCGATAGTCTTGGACGGTATAGAGGAATAAAATAAAGTGATGTGACTGATTTTATTTAACAAAACAGTAAATTTTGCTTCCCTAGTTAAGAAAACAATTTCTGAGAAAGATGATCTTAGATCATCATTCCATGTCCATAGAAACTGCTATCTCTGGAGTATTAACAGATTAACCTGGTCCCCAGGGCCATCCTGAGTTAGAGATGTTTTGCTAAGCTGGGAAATTGCAGAGGGGAACTGGGGGAATAAACAAATAAATGCCTTTTCCTTGTGGACAGTGTTGCTAATCCAGAGATAAGGTGGGCGTGAGAGTAGAGTGGGGAAGGGATTATTTTCCCCAGAAAAGCAGACTTTAATTCTACACTGATAAGGTACTCAATTTGGGAAGGTGTTTCTTATTTTTCACCAATGTTACATGCTAGAAATAGTGAAGAATAGAAAGTTTAGTCCTTGTCTTTAGGCACTGGGGGAAGTAGTGAGGTACAGAGGGAAAGATGACCTTGAGAGTTCATATACCTGGGTTTAAATCCCAATTTTAGAATTACCTGAACCTCTCACCTCAGTTTCATAATTTTGGTGGAATAATTTAATTAGATAATACATGTACCTTATCAGGCCTCAGGAATGCTCAAGAAGTATAATTTGTCTAGTTACAAATAAGAATAATTTGTAGTTTAAAATATTAGTCTAGGAATATGTGAGGGGGGAAGGTAAACTCATTCCACAATAAAGCAAGACATTACAATTTTGGGAATCTTGTTTTTCTAGTCAAGTTTATTGAGGCGTAATTTATAGATAACTAAAATTTACATTTTATACATGTATACTTTGGTGACATTTGTCAAATGTATATATTCATGTAACCACTACCACAGTCAAAACATTTCCATGACCCAAAAGTTGCCTCCCACCCCTTTGCAGTCCACTCTCACCCTAGCTCCTGGCAAACTTTGATCTGATTTCTGACCTTATAGTTTTGTCTTTTTCAGAATGCTATAAATGGAAGCTTACAGTATGAAGCCTATTGTGTCTGGCTTTCTTCATATAATGCTTTTGAGGTTGATTCATGTTCTTTGTATCAATAATTTGTTCCTTTTTCTTGCTGAGTAATATTCCATTGTATGGATATACTACAATTTGTCTATCCATTAATATTTAATAAACATGTGGGTTTTCAGTTTTGGGAAATTATGCATCAACTGCTATAAAATTCGAGTGTAGGCCTTTGTGCAGACATGATTTAACTTTGTTAGATAAATATTTAGGAGTAGGATGTCTAAGGCAAATGTTCATAAGAGACTGTCAGACTCGAAGTGGCTGTGTGGTTTTCCATTCCTATTAGCAGTTTATGAGAGCTCCAGTTTCTTTGCATCCTCACCAGCAATTGATACTGTCAGATTGTTTTCTCCATTCTAATAGATACTGTCTTAATTTGGATTTTCCTAATACTGAACAGTTTTGATATCATTTCATGTGCTTATTTGGCATCTCTGTTCTTTGGTGAACTGTCTCCTCAGACCGTTTGCCATTTAATAATTGGTTGTCCATTTTTCTATCTTAGTATTGGGAGACTATGTATTCTGCATAAAAATTCCTTATGAGATAGGGATTTTGTGAATATTTTTTTCCCAGTCTGTGGCTTGTCTTTTCATTTCTCTACAGTGTCTTAACACAAGTTTTTTGTTTTTTTTAATTCTCAGGTTTTCCATTAATCAAACGTTTTTCTTTTATGGTTCATGTTTTTTGTGTCCTAAGACTTTTACTCCATATACCAGAGGTCACATGTTTTTTTTCTGATGCTTTCTTTTAGAATGCTTAGGTTTTACATTTAGATCTATGATACATTTTGAGTTAATTTTATAATATGTTATAGGGTATAGATTGAGGGGTTTTTTGGGTTTGGGTTTTTTGTTTGTTTTTTGGTAAATGGATGACCATTATTTCAGGACCATTTGTTCAAAAAACTGTTATTTTCCATTAATTTACTTTAGCACCTTTGTTGAAAATTAGTTTACGTATGTATGGGTCATTTTTTCTATACTGTTTTGTTCCATTGCTCTATAAGACTATCTTATCAATACCACATTGTCTTTATTACAATAATTTATGTAGTAAGCTTTGAAATCTGGTAGTGGCAATCCTCCAGCTTCGTTCTTTCTTTCAAAGCAGTTTGTCTATTCTAGGGCCTTTGCTTTTCCATGTAGATTTTAGAATCAGTTTGTCAATTTCTACAGAAAAGCCTGCTGGGATTTTGATTGAGATTGTTTCACTCAATAGATCATTTTGGAAAGAATTGACATCTTAATATTGTCTTCCATTGATGAGCACTGTATATCGCTCCATTTAGGTTTTATTTTATTTCATCTGTGTTTCGCAGTTTTATACATATTTTGTTAGATTTATCCCTTCCTAAGTATATCATGCTTTTTTGATGCTATTGTCTATAGTACTGTTTTCTAATTTGATTTCCAGTTCTTTGTCTAGTGTATAGAAATACAACTGAGTTGTATAAATGGACCTTGTATCCTGTGACCTTGGTAAAGTCAATTATTATTTCTGGTAGCTTTTTTATGGATTGCTCAGAATTTTCTATAGAGATGATTATTTTGTCTACAAATGAAAATGTAAGAAATTAAAATTTTTTCAAATATTTCTTTCTTTCCATACTAAGCCTTTTATTTCTTTTTCTGGACTTATTTCAGTGGCTAGGACTGCTCTAGTATGGGTGATAGGAGTAGATGTCCTTGTGTCCCTGATATTAGGGAGAAAGTGTACCATTATGGAAGCATGCTCTTAAGTATGATGTAGTTGTAGGTTTTTGTGCATGTCCCTTTATCAGGTTAAGTTTCCTTCAAGTCTCATTTGCTTAGAGTTTTTATCATGAATGTATGTAAAAGTTTTTCACCCTTTTTTCGGCATCCATTGAGATAATCATGTGGTTTTTCTGTTATAATTTGAAAAGTAAATTGTATTAACTGATTTTCAGTGTTGAACTAACCTTGCGTTTGTGAAGTAAATATCAGTTAGTTGTGGTATGTTACTCATTGTATATATTGCTCAGTTCAGTTATTTAAAGATTTTTGTGTGTCTGCTTGTGAGGGATGTTGGTCTGTAATTTTCTTGTAATGTTTTTATCTAGTTTTAGCTAATAAGTTTCACAGAAGATGGAAACTGTACCCTCATCTTTTATTTTGTGAAAGAGTATTATAGGATTGATATCACTCCTTCCTTAAATGTTTGGTATATTTCTGTGAAGCCATGTGATCCAGAAGGTTTCTATAATTTTCCCCCCAATTTGGAAATCATCATGTGACTAGTCTTAAGGAATTTGCAGACTTAGTGCACTGTATTACACATATCCAACAGATACTTTAAGGCAATATGTAAATACTAAAAAGTTAGTAGCATAAAAAGTACAGAGGATGGTCTGGAGCACACTGTGAAAAAGACACTGTCTGTACCTCAGAAGTTGAAGTCCTTAGCCTGACTCAGTGTTTTCTATTGTCTACCTTATCTCCCAGGACTCCGCTATGTAATACTTCTCTGTATTCAAAACAGATAACTCACTAGCTCCTATGTTCACCTATCTCTACAGCTTGTTTTTGTGGTGGAAAGTTTTTACTACCTAATTTGGTTATGATAATAGATCTAGGACATTTATTGAGTGAGCTTTGGGATTTTTATTTTTTAAGGCATTTGTCCATTTCATCTTAAGCTATCAAATTTATTAGCATAAAAGTTGTTTATAAGATTGCTTTATTTTAATTGCTGTAGGATCTGTAGAAATGCCTTCTCTTTAATTTCTAATATTGATAATTAGTATTACCTTTATTTTTTTCCTTAATCTGGTCAAAAATTTATTATTTTTATTGAACTTCTCAAAGAACCAGCTTTTCATTAATTTTTCTTTGTTTATTTTCAATATCATTAGTTTCTGCTCTTTATTTTCTTCCATCTGCTCTGAGTTTAATTGATCTTTTTCTAGGTTTTTTTTTTTTTTAAGATAGAAGCTTGGATTATTGTTAAAATGCGTTTTTTATATTTTAATATAAGCATTTTATGTCTCATAAGTTTTGATCTGTTGCATTTTCATTTTTATTAAAATCAAAACATTCTCAGTTGTCTTAATCCTTCTTGGTGCATGAGTTATTGAGAAGTGTGTTGTTTAATTTCCAAATCTTTGGGGATTATCCAGCCATGTTTCTCTTACTGCTTTCTAGTTTAATTCTTTGGTGTTCAAATAATATACTTTATATGATTTCAGTTATTTTAAGTTTGTTAGGTTTGTTTGATAGCCCACAACATGATCTGTCTTAGTGACTATTTCACGTGCACTTAAAAAGAGTGTGTGTTTTGCTACTGTTGGAGGAAATGTTTTATAAATGTCATGTCAAACTCGTTAATAGTGTTCTGTATCCTTTTGAATTTGCCGTCTATACTCATTCTCTCCAGTACTGAAGAAAGTCGGTTTATTGTAGATATTATATGGTTGAGGTCCAGCCAGAAAATCTGCTTTTTAATTGGGGTATTTAAATCATATACCTTTAATGTAATTATTGATACGATTGTTTTAAATCTGCCATCGTGAGAGATAGTTCTTCATAGTCTCTTGCATTTCTGTATGTCTGTCTTGCAAGCAAGGTACTGACTGACTGTCCTTCGTTACTATCTTTTTAAGGATTTTTTTTTTTAGGCAGACAGTCCTAGGCCTGGAAGACAGATAATATCTACCCCTAGAGTAAGGAGCAGACATTGCTTACTGCCCACATAAAAAATGTAGTTCTCCAAATTCAGGGTTTTTCTACTATAACACAACTCACTGTATGTGTGTCATGTGGCCTTAGTTGCATTGCTCTGTGGGAATTGGGATTTGGAGAACCGGTATAAAAATGCTAATACTCTGGATACTGCCAATAATGTGAGTAATAAACTGCCCTTCTGTGACTCTGATGTCTGTTGTCTTTTACTAACATCCATGAAACTGGCAGGCCAACTTGTTAGATTGCAGTTAGGGTAAATTTTCAGATACTTCAATTCTTGAATTCATTTTATTTGTTTTTTGTTTGTCTCATCTCTCATTTCTTTTTATCTATTGTTCTGTCTTTTGGATTATTTTTATTATGATCTCATTTTATTTCTACTATTGGCTTATTAGCTATAACCTATTTTTTAAAAATTTATGTGATTCCCAAGGGAGGAGTACAACATACATCTTAATACAGTTACCTTCAGTAGTATTTTACCATTCCATGATGGTATAAGAATTATACCTCCAATTCCTCCCTCCCATCCTTTGTCCTCTTTTTGTCATACTTTCAGATGTATTACAAATACCATAATACATTGTGAATATCTTTGCTTTAAGCAGTTATCAAGGTTCCCATTGTGTACCTGCACGTCTGGTTGGGAAGTCTCATCTTTTCTGTCTTAGGAATTTAAAATTTTTTAATATATATTTTTGGATTGGAAATTTTTCAGGTCATTCTTTTTGAAGAGTTGTGGGGGGTTTTGTTGTTTTGTTTTTTTACCAAATGCATCTTTTCTTGCTTTCTACTTGAGGTCTTTCCATGCATAACCTTCCCACCTCCTAAAGGAAACCTGAATGCCAATTCCATTTCTGTATAGGCTGCCCTTTAAAGTGTTTGCTAGGAATCAGTGTTAGGGAATTAGCAGCAGGGAAGGCTGGGGTAGGGGAAGATCAATAAGGGTATTTCCTTTTCTCTTAGTTTTAATTACCTTGAGACAGCTAAAGAAAAAGTACTTTCTGCTGCAGCCTTTATACCTTCTTTCAACTCTGGAGTGTTCCTTTTTTCCAGATTCCATTGTTTAAAACAATGGAATTGTGACATTTGGGGATTTTTAAAATACCCCCCTAATCATGCTTTTTAAAATAGCCATTTCTTGCTGTCTTTTAGGCTTTGTGCATATCATTCCATTGAGCTGACAAATCATAATTTATGACACATTTTCTTATGTAGTTTCAACTTTTTCACTATTATAAATTATACTGCAGTGAAATATTTGGTAGATTTCTCCAATAAAGCCTTCAGGTCCAGGGATTTTCTTTGTTGAGAGGTATTTCATTACTGATTTAATCTCCTTACGCCTATTCAGATTTTCTATTCATGTTTTAGTCTTGGTAGGATTTGTGTTTCTAGGAATTTGTTCATTTCACATAGGTTCTCCAGTTTCTTGGCATATAATTGTTCATAGTACTCTCTTATCATCTTTATTTCTGTAGAATCGGTAGTAATGTCCCCACTTTCATTACTCTTCTTAGTGATTTGAGTCTTCTCTTTTTCTTAGTCCATCCAGCTAAAGGATTGCCAATTTTGTTGATCTTGTCAAAGAACCAACTTTTGGTTTCATTCATTTTTCTCTATTGTTTTCTGTTCTCTATTTCATTGATCTCTGCTCTCATCCTTATTATTTCTTTCCTTCTGCTAGCTTTAGGTTTAGTTGGAAGTTGTTTTTAACATAAGCATTTATAGCTATAAATTTCTCTCTTAACACTCTTTTTACTGCATTCCACAAATTTTGGAATATTGTCTTTTTGTTTTCATTTGTTTCTAAGTATTGCCTAACTTTCCTTGTGATTTCTTTGATCCATTGGTTGTTTAAGAGTATGTTATTTAATTTCCACAAATTTGTGAATTTCCCAGTTTTACTTCTGTTGTCATTTTCTAACTTCATTCTGTTGTGGGCAGAAAAGCTACTTTGTATGATATTTATCTTTTTAAATCTGTTGAGACTTCATTTGTGACCTAACATATGGCCTATCCTCTAAAATGTCCTATGTGCACTTGAGAATATGTATGCTGCTGTTGTTGGGTAAAGTGTTCTGTATGTGTCTGTTAGATCTTATTGCTTTATTGTGTTAAGCTCTGTATCCTCTGTCTGGTTGTTGGATTCATTATTGAGAGTGGGATATTGAAGTCCTCAATTATTGGAGAGGTCTATTTCTCTTATAATTTCTGTTTTTGGTTCATATATTTTGCTGGTATGTTATTGTGTGCCTAAATGTTTATAATTGTCATACCTTTTTGCTGTATTATACTTTTTACTAGTATATAAAATCCTTCCTAATCTCTTGTAACCTATTTTGATTTAAAGTCTTTTTCTGTTTAATATAACCATCTCCATCCCCATGGCAGACAACTGTGCACAAGTTCCTGGAGTAGCTTGCACATACCAAGATCAGTGATTTCTGCTTTTGATCACAGAGGTGCAAAGAGGAAGCTGGCCATTGTTGCCCCTCCACCCATTCTCCACCAACTGAAGTGACTTTCAGGGGACTTGAAGGGCCAGTGCCTATTTCTCTTTCCCTTTCATTTTTCTCTAATATCTCTTCTTAGGAACCAGACATTTAAAAACTAGGACATTCAGAAACCAAGTGCATCTATGGGAAAAATTAGAAAGTGACCATGAATGCCCAGGGAAAGGCACAGTTCAAAAAAAGAAAAGACCTGAGAAGACTTTGAGTTTACACTTCAGTCTGATCCTTGATACAGACACAGCCTATAACACCACCACCACCACCAACAACAACAGCAAACCCTGGGGAAGGGGAAAATCTGATTTTCAGAGATAACATTATTAGATTCAAATGTCCAGTTTTTAGCAAAAATTCAAAAGGCATGCAAAGATAACAGGTAGGTGCGGCCCATTCGAAGGTAAAAGAAATCAACAGAAACTGACCCTGAAAAAAGACCTGACTGCAAATCTACTGGATAAAAACAACGATGTATGAACAAAATAGAAATATCAAGAAAGAGATATGAAACCTAAAAAGAAATTCTGGAGGTAAAATATATAACTAAATTAAGGTGGTTTTGGTCTCAACTAACAAAGATTAAGCACAGGCTTTCAGAGGAACGAACTATTTCCAAGTAGCTTTCCTTGATTGCACGACAAGGCTCAAGAATATTAGAATACAAAAATATTTGGCACCCAACAAGGTGAGATTCACAGTGGCATCCAAACTTGGAAATTATCAGGCATGCAGAGAAGCTGGAAAATAGAATTCGAATTGAGAAAATCAATAGAAACACCTGGAAATAACACAAATAGAATTTAGTTTATAGAGACATTAAAACAGTTATATTTTACATGTTCAAGGAAGTAGAGAAATGCTTGAACATTGAAAGGGTTTTTTTAAAGCCCAAATTGAACTAGAGATGCAAACTCCAGTGTCCAAGATGAAGAACACTAGACAAGCTTAACAGCACATTCAGCATTGCAGAATTAAAGATTAATAAAGGCAGCATAGAAACTATCCAAAATGAAACAAAATAATAAAAAGAAAATGAGCAGCTCTTAAGTAAATTGTGGAACTGTTAACTTATGTTGATGAAATGACAGAAGTATTTGAAGAAATAGTAACTGAAAAGTTTATAAATTTGATGACAGCTATAAACCCACAGATCCAAGAATCTCCATGAATGTCAAGCACAAGAAACATGAAGTAAACTACACCAAAATACATGCTATACTCAATTTCCTCAAACCAGGGAATAAGAGAAAAAAGTAACGAGGGAAAAAGACACATTGTAAAAAGAGAACATTTCTCATCAGTTACAATGGGAGTGTGAAGACAGTGAAGTAACATCTTTAAAGTCCTGAAAGAGAAATCAACCTTGAATTCTATTCCCTGCAAATATATCTTTCAAAAACCATGGTGAAATAAAGACTACTTCAGTCATAATGAAAATTCAAAGAATTTATTACCAGAGATTTATTCTATAAGAAGTTTTAAAGTCTTTTGAGAAAAAGATTGTAGATGGAAATCTGGATCTACACAAAGGAGTGAAGAGTAAAAGTTTTCTTTAAGAGATTATTACTGCTTAAAGGAAAAAGCAATAAAATTAATCATGGGGTTTATAATGTATGTAAAAGTAAAAACATAAGACGATAAAGGCTAGGAAGAGGGAAGTAAGAGTAAATATTAAAAATGTATGACAACAGGACAAAAGCTAGGAAGGGAGAAAGAGAATCTTACTGGTGTGAAGATTTTTTTTACCCTGTACATAAAGTATATTTGTTCAATGTAGAATGCAATAATTTAAAGATTATTTGTTTATGTGCCTAATGAGCTTTAAAATACGTGAAGCAAAACTGACAAAAATGTGAGAAGAAACAATTTTTGCAATTTCAAAGATTTCAACACCTCAGTAATTATAAAACATAGGAAATTAATGCACCTGAAGTTAATAGAATGTTATATATCTATTATGCCTCAATAAAAGAAAATAAGGATATAAAAAATTTAAGCCACAATATCAACCAATTACTGTACTCAGCAGCAGCAGAAAACTTTTTTTTTTCAAGTGTGCAAGGGACCTTTATCAAGATAGGTCGTGTTCTAGGCAACATACCAAATAATACCTTTAAAAGTATTAAAATCCTACCTATTATGTTCTTTGACAAAATTAAATTAGAAATTGATGACAAAACAGTCTGGGAAATCTTCAAATGTTTCAGAACTAAATAACACTTCTGCATAGCCCATGAAACAGCAAAGAAGCTGAAAGAGAAATTAGGACTTACTTTGAACGGAATGAAAAGTGAAAACAGCATATCAGAATTTGAAGGACTTAGCAGAACTTAGATGAAATTTTATAATGGAAATGTCTATTTTTGAAAAGAAAAACCTTAAAGAGCTGGGCTACCTTAAACTAGAAAATAAAGGGTAAATGAAACTCAAGCAGAAAAAAGGAAATAAAGATGAGAGTAAAAATTATTGAAATTGATAAACCTCTAGCTAGACTGATTAGGGGAAAAGATGGCAAAAACTACCAATATCAGGAATGAGAGGTGACATAACTGCAGATATTACATATATTTAAAAGACTTATGAACAATAAGTTGAACAATTTAGATGAAATAGATACCTTGAAAGACAAACCTGTTAAAGCTCCCTCAAGAAGTAGGATGAATGTTAAACTACGTTTATTGTGATCATTTTCAATATATACAAATACCAAATCATGTACACCTGAAACCAGTATAATGTCAATTACATCTCAATTTTTTAAAAGTGGAAAAAAACAGGTAACTATATTAGCTATATAACTATTAAAGAATTTGAATTTGTAGTTTGAAGCCCTACAAAGAAAACACCAGGCTCAGATGGCTTTACTAGTGAATTCTACCATACGTTTAAGGAAAGAAAAAAGCCTCCTTCTTCACAAAGTCTTCCATAAAACTGACAAGGACAGAATAGTCCCTCCCTCTAGGAAGCCAATTAGTGTATTTCTGAACACTAACAGGCTATAAAAGAAAAGGTGTGATCTCAATACATGCACAAAAAACATTGACAAAATGTAACATCCATTTCTGATAAACTCAACAAACGAAGTCATTTATGAAAAACCTACATTGAACATGTTTAATGATGAAAGATTGAATGCTTTCCCTATACAATCAGGAAGAAGGCAATGATGTTCAACATTGTGCTGAATGTCCAGTGCAATGAGGCCAGAAAAAGAACTAGCATGCCAAGACAAAGTAATAGGAAATGGACTTACTCTCCTTTCTGTAACAACTGAAAAACTAACTATGTGAAACAATGGTTTTCAAGACACTGGACATTGGGCAACCAAGTGTAGTGATACTTGATTAATGGGATGCAGACAAACATATCTCTACCCTTGATTCAGCTTATTGCCTGAGAACAGTTGCCAAGATGAAAGGAAGTGGAACCCAGGTATAATCCAGACATCTCCTGTGTTAAAGAGGGAATTGATTGACTGGGAAGCAAAAGCAGCTAGAATTCTCAAGGCAAAGTATCAAATAGGAAATTTATATAGAGCGAATACTCTAGAGTTGCAGTTTTCCAGCTTTCAGTTGAGCACATTCATCTAGAGAAAAAGAAATAAAAAACTTGGAAATAAGCTACAGAAAATACAGCCCAGTCTTTTCAACATCTTATTGGAGCATTGTTTAACAGGCCCACCCAAGGATTATTGACTTTAGGAAGACTGTACCTGTGTCTGACTTTGTTTACCATTTGTAAAACCCAAACTCTGTGAAGTTACATAGTAACAGATTTCTGCCCGGTAGAAAAGAAAACCCCAAAGATTGTCATTTGATTGTCCTGAAACTCATTTACCAGTTTTCTATCTAATCTAGCAGTCTTAATCCACCATTATTTTCTTAAACTAATATATGTATAATTACACATTTCCTTCAATACTCTTGGAACCAGCTTTATCATCTCTCTGGTTCTATCATTAGTGAGTTAATAAATTTTTGATATGGATTCCTTCTATGATTTGTATGTAAGCCATATTTTAAACTTTTTGAATATTTTACTTTGATATGATTCCATTGAGATTTAAATGCCTACTAGAGGCATTTAAAAAGGGCTAGAAGTGAACCTCATGGAATATTTAAGCCCATGCATACCTTTTTTTTTTGCCCTTGGAGTGAATCACAAGAGGAAATATAACTTTATTCTTCATCTCTCTTTATTCCTGACCCTGTGCTTTTATTTGTGTTTTTGGTTCTTAGCCAGACTTGGTTCCAGTTCTGATTTGCAACAACTAGGGATCTGATTTTATGGCCTGAACATTTGGTTATCAATAGCATGATAAGGGTTTATACTCTGTTAGTTAACAGATGGCAGAATATGGTTTGTTAACTCTTTCTTCTTTTTGAATGTTTTCCTATTAGGTCAAATCAATTCAAAAGACATTTTGTATACACTGGAAAGGAAAATATCTCTTTGAGCTCAGGACTGGTGAGATTTTTGTGTTCTATGTTTATTTTGACCCATAGCTGCAGTTGTAGGGCTAAAGCTGTAAGTTTTCTTTGTGTCTGTTTGAGAAAATTATTTGCCTCTCATATGAAGTTGCAACATTTTCTTATTTCTTGAGTATGTTAATAAATTACACTTCGTTGACACGATACATAGTTATTCCTTTTTTTCTTGTCACCTCTTTGATGCCTTTAAGGTTATGTGTATGTGGCTGTATCTGAATATATTTGTGTATTTCCAGCATTTTGAATTGTTTTTAGTGGGAGAAGGAATGAGGTTGCCAAATAAAATGCAGGACTTTGATTTCAGATAAATAATGAATATTATTTAGTATAAATATTTTGAAATTCAAATTGAACTGGACATCTTGTATTTTTATTTGCTAAATCTGGCAACCCTGGTGGAAGTGGGGGCCAATCCAAATAATTTAGGCTACCATTACTAGAAACAAACATTTCTGTTTTCAAATTTTCAATCTTTGGTTAGAAATTTCAGACATTTAAATTAATTTTTAAAAAGAACATTCTTATTTTTTTTTCTAGTTTTGAAGGGAATATCTCTAGCTCTTATCCATTAAATAGAATATGGTCTCTTAATTTGAAATATACTTTTTTACATTAAGGATTGTATAATGATGGATTAACCCTATCCAGAGAGATGCCCTTTGATATTGGGAGGGTGATCTCTAGACCTTGACTGATAGGACTGTCCTGCCTGATAGGAGTGTCTTTGTTTGCTGGGGACTTTGACTACCAAATAGTTTAATAATGTGATTTATGATATGGGCTTTGGCCCACATTGTATTAGTTTCAACCTCCAGGGGAACTGATGACTAAAGTGAAGAACTGAAAACTAAAGGTCAGCCATGTAGGCAGTATGTGACTGAGCCTTAATAAAAACTCTGGACACCAAAGGCTCAGGCGAGTGTCCCTGGTTGGCAATACAATGTGCACATTGTTAAACTTTGTGAACCGAAGGCGGTAACATCACAGGTGACTCAACAAGGATCGGATGATTGCAAGCTCTGCATTTAGACCCCTTCTGGGATCTGCCCTATGCTTCTATGTCTGATTTTGATTTGTGTCCTTTCTCTTTAATAAACTTTAACTATGAGTATAAAAGCTTTCATAAAAAATGAAAAAATAATAAAAACAAATAAATTTAAAATGTTGAAAATTTAAAGAATAAATACATAAAATAAAAAATAAATAAGCAGGGTCGGGCCTGGTTAGTACTTGGATGCTGGAGACCACCTAGAAGCCCAGGTGCCGTAGGGCATTAAAAAAAAAAAAAAGCTTTCTGTGAGTTCTGTGAGTTCTGTGAGTTCTTCTAGAGAAGTACCAAACCAGAGGATGGTTTTGGGAACCTCTCAAACTTGCGCTTGGTGTGAGTTAGTGAGGCTAGTCTTGTGGACACTATTCCCTCAAACTTTACAGTTTGATTAACTCTGGAGGAGGCATCTTGATACTATTAATGAGAATGTTATTGAATTTTATTATGCCTTTTTTTCAAACTTATACTGAAATGATCAGTAAGTTTATCTGATTGATGTCATTTTTTAAATAATTATCTGTCATTGGGAGTGAATCCAAACTTTGTGGAACTGGAAACATATAACTTCGGTAACTCTAAAAAAAGGTAAAATTATAAATGCAAAATTATATACAGAAGTGAGTTTTCATTTAGAATGAGAAATCATAACATTTAAAAATATTTTAAGTTGACAAAATAAAATTACAAAATTCATTAAACAGCATATTTTATTAACCTGAATCACTTCTGTGATGCTTTTCTTCCTTCAACTCTTTGATCACTTCTTCATATAACAAGATTCTGTAATATCTTCTATTAAATGAATAGAAAGATAAATCAGCCTTTCATGGTTGTTTAAAACATTTTTATTTTAATTGTTTAGAAAAGTTTCAGCTTTACAGTTTCTTATTGATAATACCATGTAATTTCTTAATATTGTCAAATTTGGTAAAATCTCTAAGTTTCTTTCATATATAATTTCTAGATTTCATGGTGTTTCAAATTTTCTTGTGCAATGACCTTAAATACTCTTTGCATTGATGACACTAATTTGTCATAAATGTCTTCATTTAGTATTATTATGAGTTATGTTATTTTCATAGTCAATTCAGCAAGAAATTAACACTTCCAATATGATTCATTTCTCTTAATTGATTGGATTAATAAATAATCCAAGAACTGAATTACCTGTATTTGAAATTTAGCTCTTAGTCTTAAAAAATTAATAATTTGATATGATATAAAAATGTTCCTGTTATAATCCACTTAATAAAAATATAATTTACTGATTTCATAACTGACTTTTATTGCTTTTCTTTCCTATTCCATTAATTTTCTCTGAATTTTATTTCAGTTCTTTAATAAATTTAAAGATGACAAAATTCACCTTCATATAAGTCCAAATTAGGAGTCCATCATTTCTCCCTTTCTTTGTTAAAACATTTCAAAATATCCAAATTGCAGTAGAAATGGTGTATTAAGCTTCATACTATAAGCCATTCCCATCAAAAAGGGAGAAAAAGAAAACTATGGTACATTTGAAATTGTATATGTTGCACTATCAATATGTTCCTGACAGGAAGATCTTTGGTTTTAAATAGGTGTTTATAGAATTGGAATCCTCTATTTGTAATTTTACCTGACCTTTGACTTGTACCTTCCTGTGCCTATGCCAGGTACACTGGCATAGTAGATATTAGGAGTATTCCTGACAGTCATTTTTTTGCTGGGAGGGCTAGCAGTAATTTAAGTTAGAAGTAACTGAACTATATAAACTATCCCACCTAACCAAAACTAAATGTGGCTCTAACTCAACTACTCAACTTCCTCATAGCCAGAGTCCAAAAATGTCTATGGCCACTGTAACACCATCTGACACAAGGGAAGGTGTGATAGAGGGGAAGTCTAAATGGAAAGAGGCAATCATTTTAACCTATTATGGTTAAAATATCTTCCTCTTGCAAATTAGAAAATATATTTGATCATGTAAAGATTGCTCGGGCCCCTTCGAGGACCTTGGAAGGGCCTACGTAAGTGATAAGTCCTGAAGCTTAAGCTCTATCTTCACGATTGATTTGTGTTTGCTGTCAGTGTTTCTCAAACTTTCTCACCAAAGAATCCGTGAGTGGAGAAATTTGGCATTCATCCCCAAAGCTTTAATTCTAAACTATATCCTTCAAAGGAAGAGATTTTTTTTAAGTGTTTATCTTAAAAATGCATGTGAATTTTGCTTATATTTTATTTCATTTATTTTTATCAATGTTTAACATACAAATGATGTTTTAAAAACTTAACTCACCTCCCTTTGAAGGAGAAGAAGAGAATAAAGCTGAGGCTTCAGTTTATACTATCGCTTTGCATAGTTTATAACTTCTTGTTTTTCCATCTTTTCTCCTTGGGTTTATCATTTGAGAATATGATGTCATCTGGAAATGTAATTACAAGTTACACAGAACCCCAGTAGCACTAGCTTAAACAAATATAAATTTATGTAGTCCACAATAAGAAATCTGAGATAGGTAGTCCAGCTATATGCCATCCATCAGTATATAGCACAAACCAGTGCTAGCTAGTATGGTAGACCAGTGATGCTGCCAGACACCCAAGCCACTTCCATCTTTCCCTGCTTCTTCCCTTGTCACATAGGGCATTATTCTATGCTTAACCCCTTGTGTTCCCAAGGGGTTTCCTGCTCCACTAGGAAAATAGAGGGAGCCTCAAGGAGCATGCAATCTGGGTCTGTCTTGAAAAATCTGTCTCAGAGTTTCCACTCAAAGACTTCTTTATATATCCTTAGACATAATCAAGTCTTATTGCTCACCCCTAGCTACAGGAACATCTGAGAGAGTAAGAGTATTAGCGTACTTGGGCTGCCATGGCAAAATAATACAGACTTGTTGGCTTAAACAATAGAAATTTATTTTCTCACATTTCTAGAGGATAGAAGTCCCAAATGAAGGTGCCACCAGATTCGGTTTTTGGTAAAGGCGCTCTTTCTGACTTTCAGAAGGCTGCCTTCCCCTTAAGTCTTCACATGGCCTTTCCTCTATGTGCAAGGAAAGAGAGAGAGGGGTTTGGCATCTTCCTCTTTTTATAAGCACAGCAGTTCTGTTGGATTAGGGCCCACCTTTATGATCTCACCCTACCTCCTTAAAAGCCCTATCTCTAAATACAGTCACAATGGTAGGTTAAGGCTCCAACTTATGAACTTTTTGTGGGGAGGCACATTTCACTTCATAAACACTAAGCACTTTTAGCTCAACGTATTTTAGCAAACAAAATCATTGTTCTGTTACCATGGCTGACTATTAGTGCCTGGCCCATATTTCCTTGGACCACCATGAGAGCACCTGCAGACCACTTGCTGTACACAACAATCACTTCTTGCATCTCTGCCTGAGGGCATTCTCTGGCCACTGAAGCATGGATCAGTCCACATGCTGCCTGAGATTAATGCTCTTGGATCAACCGTCACCTAATAAGGGACTGGAGACAAGGAAAAATACCCTTGGTACAATTCTGAGGCATATTCTATATAGTCTCTCAGAGAGTCCCCAGCAGATTGAGCCCCAGTTACTCAAAATGGTTAGCCAGCTTATTAAAGCAAATTTTTTTATTAGCTTTTCTGTCATCCTCGTTTACTTCTCCACTCTCAATACTTGCTTCTTGGAATCATCTGCCAAATAAACTACTTATACTCAAATCTTGACCTCAGTGTTGGCTTTTGGAGGAATACAAACTAAGATACTAACTGAAGTAAAAAGAATGGATACTGGTGGACAGCTATGAGTGTCCGTTACATTGAGAAAAAGTGTGTTTTGTGATACAATATGTAATGTTAAGTTTTATTTTAGACTACTCTAATAGATGCATTTTAGATTCTGTAACCTACCACCTTACTTTAGTAATCTTGGGCAATTTATTTAAATTTATATCTCAATGTCTTTATAAAATGGTAATAATAAGATTAACTTGTTCACAGGGTGGTTTTAAGAAATGAGTTAATTCACATAAAGTACTTAGAATAGGGCCTGGCATATAGTAAATATTCAATACATTTCATTGGCCATTATCATCTTCCATTTGAATGTGTGTTATCATTATCAGGACCATATATGCCTAATATACTGAAAAAGATAGAAGAATAAGTAAGGTTTTATCTATATTAAATGAGCAAACAATAGTGGAGTTGTGGTGGCATAAATAATGTAATGTGTTAACACCTATCATTTGTACAGTTGACCCTTTAACAACACAGGATTAAGAGTGCTGACCCCTGCCTCACAGCTGAAAACACAAGTATAACTTAAGTCAGCCCTCTGAATAAGTGATTCGCAACTGCAGATGGAAAATACTGTTTTCCATCAGGTTGGTTTAATCCATGGATCCGGGGATTTGGAGGGCCAAATGTATATTTTGGGGAAAAAATTCTCATATAAGTGGACTTGTGGAGTTCAACCCCTGTTGTTTAAGGGTCAACTAACTGTATTAAACTTTGCAGTCTACCAAGAATTGTCAGTACGGTATACTATTTTATACTCTGTTGTTTAATTATATTTCTTAAATTGCCTGTTTATATTTTTTAATTGATTTTATTTTTTTCACTGGTACATAGAAGGCTTTTTTATTATAGATGTTTTCTACTGGTTAGATAATCATCTTTTAATTTTATGTATGATATCATTTATTATACAGAATTTTTAAACTTTATATAGTTAAATCTAACATTATTTTCCTATTAGATTCTGATTCTCTGATATGTTTAAGGATAAAATTTTTCATATTTTTTCCTAGAAGTCTTAGGGTTTTATATTATATAATTAGAATCTTTAATCCACCTGAAATATATTTTAGTGTGAAGTGATCATGTATTGCTTTTACTTAGAATATTTCATCTATATTCATAAGTAATATTAGTTTATGAATTTCCTTTCTTATACTTCTGTCATGTTTTGGTGTTCTAGTTATATTAAACTTACAAAATGAGTTAGAGAATTTACTTATTTTATACTTTAAAATAGTTTAAGTGTGGGATTATCCCTTGAATATTGGTAGAACTTCCTGGTAAAACCATCACAGACTTGAGTTTTCTTTGTTAAAAGATTTGAAATTACTGTACTATTTTTTTAATAATTATAATCTAAGTTTTCTACTTTTTATAAGATGTTTTTATTTTTTAATTACAGTTGGTATACTAGCTTCATGTACATTAGCTTCATGTTTACAACATAGTGATTAGACATTTATAGAACTTATAAAGTGATCATCCTGATAAATCTAGTACCCATCTGACACCATGCAGAGTTATTATAATATTATTGACTATATTCCTTATGCTATACTTTACATCCCCATAACTATTTTGTAACTACCAATTTGTGCTTCTTAATCCCTTCTCCCTTTCCACCCACCCTTTAACCCCGCTCCCATCTGGCTACCATCAAATTCTTTTCTGTATCTCTGAGTTTGTTTCTGTTTTATTTTGTTCTTTCGATTCCACACATAAGTCAAATCATAAAGCATTTGTCTTTATCTGATTCATCAGAAACCCTCTAGGTCCACCCATATTGCAGATAGCAAGATTTCACTTTTATGGCTGAGTAAATATTACATTGTATATATGTACCACCCTTTCTTTATGCATTCATTCAGTGATGGACATTCAAGTTGCCTCTATATTCTGGATATTGTAAATAATGCTGCAATGAACATATGGATGCAATATCCTTTCAAAATAGTATTTTGAGTTTCTTCAGATAAATACCCAGAAGTGGTATTACTGGGTCCTTCTTTGTCTTTTATAACAGTCTTTGCTTTAAAGTCTGTTTTGTCTGGTGTAAGTATTGCTACCCTAGCTTTTTTGTTTTTGTTTTCATTTTTATGAAATATCTTTTTTCTATCCCTTTACTTTCAGTCTATGTGTATCTTTCTATCTGAAGTGAGTCTCTCATAGGCAGCATATGTAAGGGTCTTGTTTTCTTATTCATTCAGCCACCCTATCATTTGATTGATGCATTTAATCCATTTACATTTAAAGTAATGGTTGATAAATATATATTATTGCCATTTTATTAATATTTTTGATCTTTTTTTAATTCTTCTTAAAGAAGTCCTTCTAACATTTCTTGTAATACTAGTGTGGTGGTGATGAACTCCTTTAGCTTTTTCTTGTCTGAGAAGCACTTTATCTGTCCTTCAATTCTAAATGATAGCTTTCCTGGGAAGAATAATCTTAGTTGCAGGTCCTTTCTTGTTACCACTTTGAATATTTCCTTCCAATCCCTGCTGGCCTGCAAAGTTTCTGTTGAGAAATCAGCTGACAGTTACCTTGTAGGTAAATAATTGCTTACCTTGTAGGTAACTAATCGCTTTTCTCTTGCTGCTTTTAAGATTCTTTCTTTATCTTTAACCTCTAGCATTTTAATGTGGCTTAGTGTGGGCTTCATTGGGTTCATTTTCTTTGGGACTCTCTGCTTCCTGGGTTTGTATATCTATTTCTTTCACTAGGTTAGGGAAGATCTTGTCATTATTTCTTCAAATAGGTTTTCAATTCCTTGTGCTCTTTTTTCTTTTTCTGGTAACTCTATAATGCAAATGTTGCTGTGCTTAATATTGTCCCAGGGCCCCTTAAACTATTCTCGTGTGTGTGTGTGTGTGTGTGTGTGTGTGTGTGTGTGTATGTGTGTGTTTCTTGTTGCTGTTCTGATTGGGTGTTTTCTGCTACCTTATGTTCTAAATCACTGATTTGATCCTCTGCTTCATCTAATCTACATTAGAAGGAATCTACTGTTGATTCCTTCTAATGTATTCATTTCAGTTATTGTGTTTTTCATTTCTGACTGGTTCTTTTTTACGTTTTCTATCTCTTTGTTAAAGTTCTCATTAAGTTTATCTACTCTTTCCCTCAGTTCCTTGAGCGTCCTTATAACAAGTTACCTTGTAATCTTATAATCAAACTCTGCATCTGGTAGATTGCTCGATTCCATTCTTAGTTCTTTTTCTGGAGCTTAGTTCTGTTCTTTCATTTGGAACATGTTTCTTTGTCTCCCCATTTTGGCTGTCTCCCTGTGGTTGTTTCTATGTATTAGATAGAGCTGCCATGTCTCCTGGTCTTTGTAGAGTGGTCGTATATAGTAGATGTCTTGTAGGGCGCAGTGGCACAGTTTCCTTGGTCATCTGAGCTGAGGGCTCCCGGTGTGTCTCTTGTATGAGTTGTGTGTGCCCTCCTGTTGTAGTTGAGCCTTGATTGCTGTTTGCACGTCAATGGGAAGGAATGACTTTCAGGTTGATTGTTTGTGAGCACTGGCCACGACTAAGTGGAGGAGCTGTTGTGTGGGAGCTTACCCCTCATGGCTGGATTAGCTTTAGCAGGGCTCTGGTGCCTGCCTCATCTGCCCTTTAGGTATGCTGTCTGTAGAAGTGGCCAGGTGGTGCTCTGGCTTGGTCAGAAACCAGACAACAGGTGTGCCAGTCCTGGGGATGCCTGTTAGGGACCCCATCACAGGCCTAGTTCAGCTGCAGCCTGTGCCCTACCAGGGGCCACCTGGCATGAGCCACCAAGCAACCCACAGATGGCTGCCACCCATGCTGGGCTTGGAGGTGCTTGAGAGACCAAGCACAAACCAAAGCTGAGTGCCACTAGTGCAGGCTTGGGGCTGCTTTGCAAGAGGTACGGGGCATGCCGAAGCCAGATGCTGCTTGTTTGGGTTTTGTGACTGTCTTAGAGATTTTAGGAAAGTCCACAGCATATGCCAAGACAAGCCATTTGCATGGAAAAGCCACTGGAAACAGCTTGGGTGGGCCCACAAGTTGGGTGGGGCAGAGTCTCAGAATCACCAGGGCAGAGTGACCAGTGTTAGCCAGGTTGGTGGAGACTCAGGTATGGTAGTCACCTGTGTCTGCACACTGGGAAAGGTTAAGGCTCAACAAAGAAACAATGTATTCTGCCAGCACTTCTGTCTGGGAGGAAGTTCCAGCCCTTGCCCCGAAGCCGGACAACTCAGTTCCTCCCCATATATTGCTGGTACCTTTGAGCTGCTGCTCCAGGGCTGGAGCTCAGAGTGAAAGAGGCTGTCTTAAGTAAGTCTGTGTGCGGGCCCTTTAAGAGAAATGCCTGGGACTTTGCAGCCCTTTGTCTCGCTTAGCCAAATCCCCACTAGTTTTCATGAGCTGGGGAACCCTGAGCTGGGGAGCCTGTTATGGGGCTGGGACCCCTCGGTACTCTGATAGGACCTCCACAACCGAGATATTCTACCCAATTTTTAACTGCCACATGTGGGTGTGGGACCAGTCTGTTCTGCATCTCCACCTCTCATACCAGTCTCAAGGTGGCTTCTTCTGTGTGTCCTTAGTTGTAAGACTTCTGTTCAGTTAGACTTCAGGCATTTCTCAATGATGGTTTAGTTTAGTTGTAAGTTCTGTAATTTAGTTGTAAGTTTGATGTGATCATGAGGGGAGGTAAGCACAGCATTTACCTACTTTGCCATCTTGACCAGAAGTCTCTCTATTTCTTCTTAAGTCAATTTTGGTAAGTTATATTTTCTGGAAATTGTTCATTTCATTTAACTTTTTTAACTTATTGGTATTAAATTGTTGGCTATATTTTAATGTCTGAAACATTTATAGTTATATACCATTCCATTCATAATATCATTTGTGTCACCACTTTTTCCTTGATCAATTTCACATCAACTTTCAATTTTTTTAGCCATTTTGATTTTATCTCTATTATGAGTTTATATTACATTTCCATTCTTATCTTTATTATTTTCTTCCTTCTATTTTTTTGAGTTTATTTTGCTATTTTTCCCAACTTCTTACAATGAATGTTTAACTCACTAATTGTTAGTCTGTTTGCTTTCCTTTGATAACCATTTAAGGCTATAAATTTTCCTCTAAGTACTTCTTTAGCTGTATACAAGTTTCGATATATAATCATTATGCTATTATTCTTTTATTTTTCTGAAAATGATTTTTTTACTCATGAACGATTTAAAAGTATTTGTTAATTTCCATTCTTTTAATTGTGACTTAAACATCCTGTTTTAGATGTGTCTCTAGTAAATAGCATGTAGTTATTTTAAAAAAATCCAGGGGCCACAGCCCTCTTTGGTGTAGCCTGTTTCTTTCTTGAAACGTACTTCAATAAATCTTACTTTTCCTAATCTTCACTAATCTGTAATTCTTTACTGCATTTGTGGAAAGGACCGAGGCTCCCAGTGCCAGTGAGGCAACAAGGGACTTAGATCACCCCTAATGGTAACAAAAGCTTGCAGTACATCATTGGGGTATAAAAATACAACCAATTTCATTGGGGGGAAAAATGGCGTAGATCATAGAGGCTCTGTTCATCCCTCTGGCGACCAAATCAAAGTTGTGATGGAAAACAAGGAGCAGCAGCAAGGAAAAACCACCTGAGATCTAGATGAACAAGTCATACAACTAGGGAGCAATCCAAGAAATCACTCTGCAATGGCAGAAGGTAGGACAGGCCGAGGACTCGAGCGGCTGAGTGAGATGGAGGCTGCGGCAGTGGCAGCTGCCTCTTAAAGGGGCCACGTCTGTGAGTGGATTTTCTGGGTGACAAACCTGCTCGCTCTGAGCACCAGTGCCCATTTGGATGCACACAGAGGGCACCAGAGACTTACAGGGAGACATTGTTGGAGTGAGGGCTGAGGTGAGACTCGCTCTGTATGGAAGTGCCAGAGGTATCCATTGTTCCCTGCTCAGCGCTCCCCCCACCGTGGCGCAGGACACAGTGCCGCCATAGCCCTGATGTCACCAAACTGGATAACAGAGGTTGCTCTGCCCGGAGGATTCCCTGAAACCCCACCTCCCCCAACTCACGGCCCCACCCAAGCCACATCCAGGTGTATCCTCAGCAAGTCAGGTGCTCCTTGCTGAGCAGTGCCTAGATTCACACTGGAGGCAGCTGGCCTCAGTTTCTGGTGTGGCCTTTTGAGGCAATTATAAGCACAGCATCTGTGAATTGCTTGCTGAATCTTAACAGGTGGCCCCAGAGGGGTGGAGGCTTGGGCTAAATTTGGCCTACAGCTGAATCCCTCTCAGAACTGTGCCACTGGACACCTATTTCACAAATCCATACTAATAAGACCAGGAGACTTAGGAGCTTTGCTTACTACATAGAAACAGACACAGAAAGGCAGCCAAAATGGGAAGACGAAGAAGCAGAAACCATATGAAGGAGCAGAACAGAGATCCAGATAGAACGGAGTCAAGTAATCTAACAGATGCAGAGTTCAAAACTGGTTATAAAGATGCTCAATGAACTTTTGGTTAAATTCAATGAGAACTTCAACAAAGAGATAAAAAACCTAGAAATAGAAATGGGAATTATAAAAGGGAGCCCGTCTGAAATAAAGAACACATCTAAAATGAAAAGTATATTAAATGGAATAAACAAAGGAATAAACCGAGTGGATAAAGAAAGAGTTCAGATGTCCTATCTATAGGATGGGAAAGCCAAGGACACTCAGAATGGCAAGAGATAAGATGCCAAGTCTATAAAAATAATTTAAGGAGCATATGGGACACTATTAAGAATCCAAATATGTGTCTGATCAGCATAACTGGAGAAAATCAAGATGTTGAATAGCTGTTTGAAGAAATAATGATGAAAAACTTCCCTAACCTGGAGAAGGAAATGGATATAAAACCCCAGGAAGCTCAGATAATTCCCAAAATATTGGATCCAAAGAGGCCCACACCAAGACACATCATAATTAAAATGTGAAAGGTTAAATAGAAAGAATATTAAAAGCAGCAAGAGAAAAACACATTGTGACTTAAAAGGGAGCACCCATGAGACTGGCAGCTGATTTCTCAAAAGAAACTATACAGGACAGAAGGGCTTGGCAAAAAATTATTTAATAGGATGAAGATCCAGGATCTACAACCAAGAATAATTTACCCAGCAAAGCTATCATTTTGAGTTCAAGGATAGATAAAGAGCTTCCCAGACAAAAATAAGCTAAAGGAATTTATCACCACCAAGCCAATATTACAGGAAATGTTGGAGGGACTTCTTTAAGAAGAAAAACACATGTATCAAAAATAAGAATAAAGAATGGTAACAACTACCTTCCTATCAATAAGTACCTTAAACGGAAAAGAATTAAGTGCTCCAACCAAAAGACAGAGTGGCTGAAAGGATAAGAAAACAAGACCACTACGTAGGAAAAGGAAAAGGATGGAAGAAGATATTGCTTTGATGGACCTATATGGTATTTAAGTCAATTATATGCAGAATCTAAGGAATAAAAGGAACAAACTAATCAAAAACAGACTCATAAATATAGTGGACAATTTGGTGACAGTCAGAAGGGAGGGAGATTTGAGGGGCTGAGAAAATGGGGTGAAAGGTTAAAGAAGTAAAAATTAGTAGCTGATAGATGGTCACAGGGATGGGGAGCACAGCATAAGGAATGCAGTTAGCATTAATATGTTGCCTAGGTAGAGGGTCAGGGGAGGGAGGGAGCAATTGGGGGGATCGTTTTATGAACTATATATATGTCCAACCAATGTACTGTATACTTGAAACTAATTAAAATAAACGTTTAAAAATACACAATATTGTCCTATTTCTAAGTATCTGTTTTCTCTCTCAAAGACAGGGCAATTAGATTTTTCTTTAGTCTAATTAATAGTATTTCAGCAAAGGTGAGTCTTATAGTATTCTCAAGAATAGACAGTCTAATTTTGATTCATTCTACAAATATTTGTTGAGTGCATGCTGTGTCAAGTGTTATACTAAGGGGCTTTAAAATAAATTACCACCACCAACAAAATAAAGTTAATTGCCAAATAAACTCTGCATCCCCAAAATTGCCTCCTGCTCATTGATTTTGTACCTATAAAGCACTATAGAAGTATATCTCAGACTCCTTTCCATTAACACCAGCCATTGTAGTTTCCACAGCATCAATCTTTATGTATTTTATTAAAATAACCATGTTTTGTCCCTGAATTCTCTGAGATGTTCTCTCATTCCCTCTGAGGCCATATGCAATTAATCATGTTCTTCATTCTATTTTTCTGGTGTTTTCTCTAGGATTTTCAGAGAAATAGGAATTATATAAGGATTTGATCAGAAAAGCAGACCACTATGAGTGATATAGAATAAGTGTTTATTATAGAGGTTAGGTCTTTTGTAATCATGGGAGCTATTTAAGCAGTCTATGTAAGTCTGTTGCTTCTGCATGTGGTGCTGGGCCTGAAGCCAGCAAGGCCAGCAGTCAGAAAGGGAAGATAGATGTGATGTGGGAGAGATGAAGAACAAAGTGGAACCCCTGAGGACAAACTGAAACTGTGTGTGTCTCTTTATCACTCCTACTCAAAATGCTGCATGGGATCTGCAGAATAAGCTGGTGTTCCTTAGCATAGAGCTGTATATGCACATGGCCCAGGATTTGAAGAAATGAAGGCGGAGATGCAGTAGGAAATGGCTCCTGCTCCCAACCAACAAAATGAGCCAGTAGGTAACTGAAAACAGGTGAGCTACATCTGCCCTACACTGACCTTCAGAGTACAAAATTGACTACTACTTCACTTCTACCTTCAAAACGTCATGAAAATTTCTCTTGTGGACAATTCTAACCAAGAAGCACACAGGGATAGAAATTATGGGAAATGTAGTTCCAGTTTAGCTACTGTTGACACAGTACAAAGCCCTCATAAGACCCAATACAAAACTGAATGGCCCTTACAAATTTTCCTCCCTTGATTTTCAGAGCATTTATGTATTCATTCCCAAGATTCCTGCTATCGTACTTGTTTCTATTATCAGCTTGGGGGGGGGAGGGAACTACATAAAAAAACTTCAAAAATATTTACAGAGAAAATTATAAAACTTTAAGACATAAAAATAAAACTAACTAAATAAAAAAATATACTATGTTCATGGATGGGAAACCTCAATCAATATTAAAAGTTAAAAAGAAAATAAGTTAGGCCCAAATTAAAAATTCAGTGAAATTTCAAACAAAATCCCAACAGATTTGTTTTGCAGAACCTACACTTGACATGAAAAATTAAAGGGCTAAGAATAGCTAGGACAATTACAAAGAAGAACAGGTAGAGGGACTTATTCTCCCAGATATCAAGACCTATAGGTGTGTGTCAGAGGTAGGGGAGAGAGTGAGTGAAATGGGTGAAGGGAGTCAAAATAAAAACTTCCAGTTATAAAATAAATAAGTCATGGAGATGTAAAAAACAAACAAACAATGACATAATAAAGACATAATATTGAACACCATGCTAATAGTACAGATTTGTCAAAGCTTCCAGTGAACCAGAATAGAGAGCAAGGTACAGACACAGACAAATATGATCAAGGTGACATTATAAATTTCATAGCAAGAAAATAGAATATTAAAAACATTGGAATAATCAATAATTCATTATCGAAAAATTATAATAGATCCCTATTTTATACATGTACAAAAAGGAAAATCAAGATGGAGCAAAGACCTAAATATAAAAAGCAAAATTTTAACATTTTTGGAAAAGAATATTGAGAATTTTTTATGACATTGCACATAAACTTTAAGGGGAAAAAAACAATTCTGACAGTTTTATAACTTAAAACTTCTGTAAAGTAAGATGCCATAAATACAGTTATGCAATAAACATAACTGACAAGGAGTTAATATTTAAAATATATAAAGAACTCCAACACAATAAGAAAATAAAAAACTACTTAATAAAAAATTGGGCAAATGATACGACGAACAAGCAATCTATAAAAGAGAAAACTCAAGTGACCAATAAGTACAAGAAATTCAATTTCTCTATTAATAAGATAAATGCAGATTAAAACAACAGATTTCATTCATATTCATCAGACCAAAAAACATTTTAGAGTCTACAAAAGCAAGTATTGGTGAGGATGTGAAAACTAGAAATTTATATGCTACTAGTAGAAGATAAACTGGTATGACCACTTTGGGGAGTGATTTGGCAATATTAACTAATAAAGTTGAAGATTTACATACATATGAAACAATGACTCTACTCTTGTATGTATGTACAATGAGAAATGCATAAGAATATTCATTGCAGCATTGATGTAACACTGAAAATTAGTAACAACCTAAATGTCCCTTAATAGGTAACTAAATAAATATAAGTTGAGGTATATTTATTCAATGAAAAATATTCAGTAGTTACAATTAATGTACTAGAGTTACATATATCAACATGGATAAATATAAAAAATAATCTTGAATAGAAAAGGCAATTAGCAAAATAATATTTAAAGTGTGACACCATTTAAATAAAGTTTAGAAACAGGCAAAACACTAGCATATATTACAGTATATAGTAAATGTATCTTAAAGACAAACATAAAAATGATATATACTAATATAATGAGCATCACTGGGGTGAAAAGGGTACAAAGTGAGTTCAACTATATATGTACAGTAATGTTTAATTTCTAAGAAAAAGAAAATTTGAAGCAAACATGGCCAAATGTTAAAATTTGATGAGCTGCTTTGTGGATACATTGGATAAATTAGTCACTATACTTGCCTGTTGTCTGAAATTGTTTGTAATTTAAGAGGAAGGAAAGAAGGAAGGGAGGAAGGAAGACAATGAAGGAGAGAGATACAGCAATTGCAATGCACCCCATTTCCTACTTAATGCCACAATTTTGCTGCTGTTCCTTCTTCACAGTGGAGCAACATGGTAGAGTGGTAGATAGAAAAGTGTCTTATTTTTCAAAGACTTAAGTTCTGATCCTAATTTAGTTTTTCATCGGAGTTAAGTAACTTTACTCAAGTCACAAAATTCAAAAGGTACAGAGCTAGGATTATTTGAGTTAGTACTGAATTGTTTTGAGTTAGTACTGAATTGTTTTCTTTATTGCAAAATAGGAAAAAAGTAAACAGCTCACAAAGTGGTTGTAAAGATCACCTGAAACAGCTTATATAAAACAACTCAGAGTCCCTTCCATGTAGAAACATGAAAAACAAATGCAGAATGAAATTAGAGATTTCCTTCACTTGTTTCCAAATTCCTGCTTCTCCTTTCCCACATTCAACAACCTATC
The DNA here is from genome assembly GCF_902729225.1 of Pteropus medius. Lineage (NCBI taxonomy): Eukaryota > Metazoa > Chordata > Mammalia > Chiroptera > Pteropodidae > Pteropus > Pteropus medius. The sequence continues at coordinate 2,658,037 of NW_024349227.1, read as the reverse complement.
CTTAGCCCGCTTTTTGCTGAAAGGCATGAATTTTCTCAGCTTTCTCATAAACTTTTACATTTTTCTTGACATTCCTAAAAGGTAAGGATATGTTTGTTTGTTTGTTTGTTTGTTTGTTTTCTTCACATTCTGTAGGTTAGAAAATTAAAGCCCATTAAGATAAGGAACTAGCCAAAGTTACATAGGATATTTAGGGAAGTAGCTGAGACCGAAATAGAATTCTCTTGATTCTTGGCCTGCTATTCTAAACACTCTGCCATACTATTAAAAAAAAAAAAAACAAAATGAAGCAAAACAAAAATCAATTAAAAATACACACCTCGTGACTTCCTAAAAGATGGCAAAGCATGACTGTGCCCCAGACTCCAGATTTCCCATACTCTCCAAATTTCTAAAAAACAAGAAAGCCATTGAAACAAAGAAAAATTTTATTATCAACAGTAAAACTCCAGAAATTAAACTCAAGCTCTCCCAGAGAGAAACCAAGTGGCCAGGCTCATCCGCAGCCACAGCAGCAGCCACAGAGGAGCCAGACACAAAGAGGAGAGCTGTTTGCAGAGTGGGGTGGAAGTTTGGTCATGTCAGATGACAGTTTGAAGGCAAACACCAGCTCCTCCTCATCTTCGTCTTCCAATCAGCAAACCAAGAAATAAACACCCTCAAGAAAAAGGAGCATAAAGTCAGCATGAACAAAAACTCCAAACTCCTCTCCATCAACGCCAAGACGATTTGGAAGGAACTGGCAGGTATCACTTTAGACCCTTCACCTAGCTCCGGTGCTGGTCCCAAAGGTGATAACATCTGTGAATGGAGATCAACCATTCTAGGGCCACCAGGGTCTGTTTGCAAGGGTGATATGACTCTCTCTGATATCTCTTTTACACCAGAATATCCCTTCAAGCCTCCAAAGGTTACATTTTGGACAAGAATCTATCCCTGTAATATTAACAGTCAAGGAATTATTTGCTTGGACATACTGAAGGATAATTGGGTTCCAGCACTAACCATTTCTAAAGTCCTCCTATCTGCTCACTTCTTATAGACTACTTCTGCCAACTCCTTGATAGGAAGTATTGCCACTCAGTATATGACCAACAGAGCAGAACGTAACAGACTAGCAAGAGATAGTAGACAAAGAGATACGCTACATAAACTGGGTTTTCACAATTCTTATTTATCTGTCACAGAGAGAGCTGCTTATGATTTTGAAGGGGTGGAAAAGGGTGGGAGTTGGTAAAGAGTAGGTATTTCTATAATAGATATTATTCAGTCTTATTTCCTAAGATTTTGTTGAAACTTAAGGTATCTTGCTACATTAGACAGAATTTGTAATAGCAACAAAAACTGTCATTAGTTCTGCAATATTAGCTGAAAAGTAGTACAAAGAATAGACATTTAGATTCAGTTGCTTGTAGTCTATAATTTAAAACAGCTTAATTTTGTACAGGTCACACACATGGCCATTTATGTGAAGTCCTTCCAAGACTACATATTTTTTTGTTTAAAAAAATTGGAACTTGTTTTCCCATTTTGGAAAGGAACACTGATATTTAACGGTTTTTAGAGACTGTCATCATCTCATATAACTAAAATGGACATGTGGCTCTAAGACACCACAGAAGAAATGAGTAGTTATGTACTTTATTTTAGATGCCAATCTAATTCATTGTGAAAAGATTAGAGGTTTGAATCAGGACTCATGAAAATCTGTAGTAAAATACCTTAAGCTGTTAACTGTAAGGCATAGAATAGGAGTTGCTCAGTGGATTGGTTACAAGTTGTGGACTACTTAATTCTGTATTTGTTACTGTACTAAAAACAATATTAAAACAAGCAAAAAATTAAACTCAAGGCAGTAGATATAAACGTAAAAGTAATACAGGGTCTAGAAAAATAACAGTACCATATTCATTCACAGTTAACCCAACCACTGAAATGGATCAATCATAACAGTCATAAAAATATGTTAGAGAGGAGCTGAAAATTAATTCCTGAAGATGCAAGAGAACATATGTCTAGAGAACTGTTGTATATGTTTACTAAGCAACACCTGGTCAGGATTATCACATTACCAAGTAAGATAATTGTGCAAAAGCAAAATGAACCCAGTGGGAAAAAGTGCAATAAAGAATAATTTAGAGAAATGTATTAGAAAATAAAAAATATAAGTAGATTTTAAAAGAACATGAAAGAAAAAGGTAGAATCAAACTTTGAATAATAGAAGTCTCAAAGAATACAAAAAATAGGCACAGATGTGATCAATAAAGGTATAATAGGATATTTTTTCACCTGAAAAAGAACTGAGATTAGACACAAAGAGAGCTCAGAGAGGAAATCAAAATTAGCTAAGATCAGAGCCCAAGACCATAGCTTTGGAAAAATAAATAAAATTATTGCTAAAAATGAAATAATTCTAAGCATTCCAACCTGAAAAAAAAAGTGGGCTATATGCAAATCGAGCACCTTTATATTTTGCCATTAAAACAAAACTAAAAGAATCAGAGAAAAAAGATATTTATCTCAAATATATTTTATTTAAATAAATGGACCAGGAAAGTACTATTAGTTTGGCAATGTGTTAATAAAATCTAGGAGGCAATTGCCTTGTATATTTCGTATCTTCTAGAGCACCAAGGACTCTATAAGCTACTGTTTGAAGAAAAGTGATTTTGAAGGAAAGTGATATGTTATGTGTCACCTTGGCTGGGCTATAACCTGCAGTAATTCAATCAAACACTAAATCAGATACTGCTTCAAAGGTATTTGGTAGACATGGCTAAAGTTCAAAATCGGTTCACTTTAAGTAAAGGAAATTATACTAGATAATTTAGGTGGGCCTGAATCAATCAGTTGAAAGCTTTTAAGAGCAAAACTGAGAAGAAATTCCACCTGTGGACTGAAGCTTCAGATTGCCGGAGAGTCCCAGCCTGGCTTTCCTGGTAGCCAGCCCTTCGGATTTCGAACTTTTCTAGCCAGCCCCCGCAATTGCAAGAGCCAATTCCTTGCAAAGAATTTGTTAATTCTACTGGTTCTTTCTCTGGTGGAAACTTGACTGACACAGTGATATAAACTACAGTTGTTTTTAAGTCTTTTTCATTGACGTAATATTAAAAAATAATATAGAAGAGATTGATTTTAGAAATTATAAACCTCATAGTAAGTTAATAAAGAATGCGAAAGCATGAGAAAATCATAAGATAAAGAAGCCAAATGTACTAAATTGCTTATCTTATAATTTGATAGTCAAAGTTATTTTTTATTAGATATCTATAAATAGGTAAATATAGATAAGGATGTTTTTGGACTTAAAATATTCACCAGTAGAATTAAAAACAGGGTGTTTGAGGTAGCCAGCCTCCAAGAGAGCTCCCAATACCCCTGCTTCCTGGTATTTACATTTTTGTGTTGTCCTTTCCCATATTGCACTAGCGGTGGGCCGCGTGATCAATAGAACATAGCAAAAGTGATAGTATGTCATTTGGGAGATTAGGTTTTAAAAGATACTGTGGCTTCTCTCTGGACCCTTTCCTCTCTCTTAGATCATTTGCTCACAGAAGCCAGCTGCTAAGCCATGAACAGTCCTGTGGCTAAATCCATGTAGTAAGGAATGAGGCCTCCAGCGAATGAGCACCAGGAACTAAGGCCTTTGGACAATAGCCAGGTGAGTAAGCCTGGAAGCGAGCTTGGAAGCAAACTTCTCAGCCCCAGTCAGGACTGAAACACCAGGCAACATGTAGACAGCAACTCTGCGACATACCCTGTGCAAAAACTGCCCAGTTAAACTGCTCACAGATTCCTGACTTTCAGGAATTGGGTGAGATAATACATGTTTTTTCTTTAAGCTACTAAGTTTTCCTTCTAAATTGATTTAAAAGACTAAGGGAAACAAAGTATAATCCATAGAAAAGGCAGAACTAAAGAAAGAAAAATAAAAGTTAGGAAGTGCTGACCTTAAGAATAAAACAGCCAGCTGACCTTAAAAATAAAAATGGGTTTATTCAGGAATAGCAGGGAATTGCAATCTGAGACAAGCATATTGTAGCAAAAAAACAAAAAAACAAAAAAACAAAAAAAAAAAAAACTATAGGCAAGTCCAGCAAACAAAAAAAAGAGGAATGTTACTTTATAGAGAAAAAAGGAGGAAGTTGGGAGAAGGTGCTTTGAATGAAAGTTCATTGGAGGAAAGAGAAAGTTCAGGGTAGTAATGGCTTCTCATTAGCTAAGTTGCAAAGGTTCCCATTGGCTGGGCTTGTTGCTGGACAAGAAGAAAATCTGCCTTCCTCTTGCTGGGGCCGTAAAATGGAAACACTTCTTGGGAATGGAAGGTAGTCTCTTCCTGTTGGGGTGTGTAATTGACATTGAGTGGTAGCGCTTGAGAGCTCCTCCTTCTAGCCTCCTGACTCTATTTTAAATGAGGTTTCTTTTATTCAGTTTCACAGAAGCATAAAGCAGAAAGTAAGAAAAAACAAGTACAACAATTAAAATTACTCTGAACAGTCTAACTCCTGTTATTAGAAGGCAAAAAAAGTATAAATTATTTTAAAATCAATTAAATAATATTTATTAATATAGATACTTAAAAGCCAAGGCCTACAAAGGCTAACCCTCAGAGAATAGGCAAAGATAAACTAAATTGATAAAAAAGGAAAGCAGTGATAGCAATATTAATGTTAGATAAAGTAGGACTTAGGGCAAAAAAGCACATAAGGCAGGTGGAGTTATTGTATATAATAAAAGGTAATAATGAAAATATAATAAGGAATTGATATAAACTAACATGGCAGCTAAATATATAATGTAGATTGAAAGGCTTATAATGAGAAAATGATAAAACTTCATTTATAGCGGGAGATTTTAATTCTCTAATATCAATGACAGATTAAGCAGATAATATATAAAGGCATGGAGGATCTAAACAACATAATTCTTAATGCAATGTTATTCTAGATTTTATATTTTACCAAAAATGGCTACATATCTTCAGGTACAGAATTTGAGCATCCTAGGTTATAGAGAAAAATCTCATTAAAGACAATAAATGAAAACATTTTATGCACTATATTTTCTGTTTGCAATTAAACATAATGGTATAAATGTATTCTTATAAACAGTCCCCAATCACCTGTAAAATAAACAAGTATCCAAGAATTAGAACTTGGACAAAAAGAAAGAGAAAACATGAAAAGAGAATTCTTTGTAGGCTATAAAAGTGTACAGAAATGATTAGTAATTATTATTAGTTACATATTTTAAAAATAATAAAGAAAGGCTATCCTACCTAAATTTTTGTGATGAAGTCAAAGCAGTATTTGGAGAAAATATATTTCTTGAGAGAGAAAAATGATTATGTAAAAAGCATCAACAAAATCCCCATAAGTAAATAGAAGAATAGGAATAATTAAGAGCAAACAAAATTAATTAGAAAATAAAAACAATTCGATTATGCAAACATTATGAAATAAACAAGCTTCCAGCAAATCTAATCAAGAAAAGAAAAAATATGCACGAAATATTAGAAACAAGGAGGTAAGTAATATACAAAAATGCTAAAATTTTCTCTATTCTAAAGAACTTTTCTTTTACTATAGTTCTCTCTCTACTTTTGAAAAGCTCTCTCAGAACCAAACAATGTTGTAGAAATGATGTATGTTTTCTGATTATAAAAGTAAAGCAAGACTTAGATTTCTGGTAGTATAGAAGACTAGGCGCTCTAGGGCTAAATCAGCTGCTAAAATTAACTAAAATTACGGGGTATTTAAAAAGTCTCAAATGTACCCAGAAACTGACAAGAAAGAAAAGATTACCAAATGTATTACATGTATTCTAAGGCATCATTTTTTAAAAGAGACACCATTACTTTATCTACTACTAAGAAAGGAAAAATGCTGTCAAACTATGACATAATGCTTTCTTGTAATTTAAAACTTTTATTTTTTACTTACTGAAGGAGATCTTTTAGACTTAGTCATCTATTTTTATCACATATTACTCTTGGGCATACATAAACAGTAAAATATAAGTGAAAAAAAGTCACTTAAGATACGCCTAAAACTTCCTCCCATTTAATCTTACTCTTCTACACAATGTTCTGTGCCATCAAGAACATTCGATGTATTATTTCATAAAATAATTCTTAAAAGAATGAAAAACCATTGACTCTGTGCTCCTAAGTCTCACTTTGCAATTATTGGTATTAACCTACTTTTGACTCCTATTTCAGGAATGTTGCTGAATATGTCTGATTCACTCACTACCAGGACAGCTCTTTTCCACAGACATTTGATTCCAATGGGTAAAAAGAATGTTCCACTATCAGCCACAAGGTTTTCTTCCATGCCACTGATGTTCTTCTTGCATGTCTTGATGCTTCACTTTGATAGTTACACACACATAAACAATACACCTATGTTATGGCCAATCCTGGCTGATAGTGATCATAGGATGCCATCAATTTAAAATGCATATTGATTTCAGAAATGTTAAAATATGAAAAAAAAAGTACCTTTTAAATAATGAAATAAAATAAAGTGAGAATGAAGTGAAATATGAAAGAGATCTACCCAAACTGTAAGACATCAAGGTTAAATTTTGATAGCATTATGCAGCATGCAAGTTAAAAATCAGAGCCCAGGAGCATCTAAAAGGAGATTTACCCCCTTCCCCCCATAAAGCTGAGTCCCCAAAGTGTTACACTCTCATTGTGAGGCAAATTAGAAATCATCCATTTCTCCACTAGAGGAGTACAACAAAAATTGCTCATCGCAAAACTTTGTACTAAACTGAGATAAAGAGATTATATCTACTAAGAATCTGTAATCACAAACTAGCTTTAATGCAGGTTTGCAGCCCAAATACATATAACCTGGATACTTAAAAAAATCCAAATCCAAGAAGTAGATTTAAAGTAGTCCTGGTACAGTGATTCTCTCAGGTGCATAAGAGAAGTAAAAGCAAATCCCTTTGGAGGAACTCATCTTCATCCTACGACTTAAAGTTTTCTCAAAGAAAATGCTTTTAAAAAATCAGTTTATAGTAAAATAACAACGACGAAGCAAAACAAAACGAAAACAAAACAAATCACAAAACCACCAGGAAACAAAGCAAGAGCCAGCAAAAATGACAGAAAAATAAAAAATGCAAACACATCAGATGTTGAAATTACCAGACACCAAACAGAAAAAAAAAAAGTATATTTAATACATTTCAAGAAATAAAAGAGAAGGTCGATAACATAGTTCAAAGCCAACACATCTGAAAAGAAACCCAAAAGAAATTTAAAGAAAAGTAATCTAAAATTTTTAACTTTCTGAATGGGTTTAAAATTTCTGAATGTGTCCTTAGACACAGCCAAAAAGGGTGAATTAGAAGATATATCTGAAAAAAACACAGAACAAAGAGAAAAAGATGACAAATGTGAAAAAGACAATGGAGGATATACTGCAAGGATCTAACAAACGACTATTCAGAGTTCCAGAATGAGGAAATAAAATAGGGCAAAGGCAATAATTGAAGAAATAGTGGCTAACAATGTTTTAGAACGAAAGAATTCAATTCACAGATACAAGAAGCCTAATGAATCCTGAGCAAAATAAGGAAAATGAAAATCACACCCAGAGATCTACAACAGGGAAACTACAAAACAAAAAAGAAAGATATTTGAGGCAGCCATTAAAAAAAGAGAGATTACCCTCATGTGTGATCATTAGAATGACAGATGAAGTTAGTGAAGTAATACTTTTAAAGTGTTTAATGTGCTGAAAGCAACAACTGTCAACCTGAAATTCTGTGACCAGTGAAAATATCTTTTAAAAATGAAGGCTAAATAAAGAAAAATTTCAAACAAATGCAGAGCTTGCCACCACAAATCTTTGAAAAGAAATTCTAGAGTGTGTACTTTAGGCATGAAGGAAGTGATCAGAACAGGTAGATGTTCTAAGATGAAAGAAAATAATGAAGAACAAAATGATAAATACATAGGTAAATCCAAACAAACACTGACCACATAAAACTGTAATATAATAACAATGCCTTATGAAATTAAGAAAGAGGAGATAAAATGTTACATTAGTGTATAAAATCAGAAGGGAGTGATTGGAGTTGAAATGTTCTATTGTATTGTTGGAACGGTTAAAGATTCTAATTAAATATAAATTTTGCATTTATTTCTTCAATTTATTTTCCTTTAAATCCTTGAGTATCTTAAGATAACTTTAAATTTTTCTGCTACTAATCCCATCTATCATTTCTGGATCTGTTTCTATTGACCATCTTTTTCTCCTGGTTATGGGTCACATTTTCCTGCTACTTTGCATACTACTATTTTTCAACTGAATGCTGGACATAGTGAATATTTCAGTGTTGAGTGATGGAATATTTCAGTGTTGACTTCTTTTAAAGAATGTTGATTTTTCTTTTAGTTGGCAATTAAACTACTTAAGGATTACCTCGATCCTTTCAAGATTTGTTTTTAAGCATTCTTAGTTGGTTTAGAGTAGCCATTATTCTAGGACTAGAATAGTTTAGTCCTACTAGTAAGATTTGACTTTTCTGGAGTCTCTACTGAATGTCCCAGCTGTTTAAAAGTCCTCTCCTTTCTGGCTCATTGGAATTTAAATGTCTCCCAGTTTTATCTGTGCTCTGAAATTTTCACCTTATTGCCCTTCAGTAGTTCTTTGCCTAGCTTCAAAAAGTTTAACCCTATAAATTCACAGATTGGTATTGAGTCAACAAAAAAACAAACAAACAACAACAACAAAAACCCAGTGCAGATTCCTGGAAATCTTTGTCTATGCAGCTACCTCTTCTCTGGTAGTCCGCTATGTGAATTCCAACTGCCTCAGCTTCTCCGAGTACTAATCTCCATCTCCTCAACTCAGCAAATCCCCTGTACTCTGATTGGGTATCTCCCTGTGTCATAGTCCAGAAAGTGCCTCCAAACTGAAAGCCAGGAGACCACAAGACTTCGTGTTTCTGTTCCTTCAGGGATCATAATCCTTTGCTCTCTATTGATCAATGTTGGAAAAGTTATTTCATACATTTTGTCCAGTTTTCTAGTTTGGTTTGTGGTATATGTAAGGAAGGGGCAAGTCCACTGGTTTGTGGTATATGTAAGGAAGAGGCAAGTCCACTACTCGTTACTCGGTCATGACCAGATCATGATTCACTTTAGATTATGAGAAATTAGGCATGCATGTTAAAATTTCTAGGTTAATTTCTAAAAACATAAGAATAGATAGTACATACTTGTGGTAGATTGCAAAATGGCCAAAAATTCTTCCCATCCCAAGAAGAGGTAAAGTCTATTTTTCTCCTCTTAAAATCTGGATAGGCTATGTGATAGGCTTCAGACTTTAGCAAATGAGAAGCAAGCAAAATAATGAAAAGTGTTTGTGCATTGGTGCTCACTTAGAGTTCTTAGAACTTCAAGCTGCCACGGAAAGAAGTCTAAGCTAGACTGATGGCTGACAAGAGACATGTGACCCATTTGCTCTGGTATCCCTATTGCACAGGCCAATAGCCTGCCAAACACCAGACATATGAATGAGGTCATCATAGATCATCCAACTGTCAACCAATGTGCCAAATGGCCACAGACACAGAGATCCACTGTTTATGACAGGAGCTCTTTATCTGTCTGTCAACCACTAACTTTTTGTTGTTGTTTGTTTGTTTGTTTATTTGTTTTTGGAAATGAGAGAGATTATTGTACAACAAGAGCTAACTTTATATAAACCTCAAAAACTAGAAGTAAAAACTAGAATGAGAAAAAAAACAAAACAATAAAAGACAAAGAAGGCAGAGAAAAAAAACAAACAGAAGACAGGACAAAAATAAAGCACAAAATGACAGAAACAAAAGTCTAATGATGACTGTAATAACTATAGTAACTATAAAAATGTAGGTGGACTAAAAGATACAGCTAAAAGTCAGAGATTGCCTGACTGGATATTTGAAAAAAAATTTTAATTTTAGTTTCAACTATACGGTACATTGGTTAGACATATATGTAGTTCATAAAACGATCCCCCCAATTGCTTCTTCCCTCCCCTGACCCTCCACCTAGCCAATGTATTAATCCTAACTGCCGTGCTCCCCATCCCTATGACCATCTATCGGCTACTAAATTGTACTTCTTTAACCTTCACCCCATTCTCCCAGCCCCTAAACACCCCTCCCCTCTGTCCATCACCAAATTGTCCGTTGTATTTGTGAGTCTGTGTTTGATTAGTTCTTTTTATTCCTTAGATTCTGCATAGAAGTGAAATCATATAGTGTTTATCTTTCTCTGTCTGACTTAAATACCCTCTAGGTCCATCAAAGCAATATCTTCCTCCATCCTCTTCCTTTTCAAATGTAGGAATCTTGGTTTTTTTTTATCCTTTCAGTCACTCTCTCTTTTGGTTGGAGCACTTAATTCTTTTCCATTTAAGGTACTTACTGAAAGGAATGTAGTTGTTACCATTCTTCATTCCTGCTTTTGATACATGTTTTTTCTTCTTAAAGAAGTCCCTCCAACATTTCCTGTAATATTGACTTGGTGGTGATAAATTCCTTTAGCTTATTTTTGTCTGGGAAGCTCTTTATCTGTCCTTCAACTCTAAATGATAGCTTTGCTGGATAAATTATTCTTGGTTGTAGATCCTGGGTTTTCATCCTATTAAATATTTTTTGCCAAGCCCTTCTGTCCTGTTTAGTTTCTTTTGAGAAATCAGCTGCCAGTCTTATGCATGTTCACTTATAAGTAACTATCTGTTTTTCTCTTGCTACTTTTAATATTCTTTCTTTGTATTTAACCTTTCACATTTTAATTATGATGTGTCTTGGTGTGAGCCTCTTTGGATCCCTGATTTTGGGAATTATCTGAGCTTCCTGGGGTTTTATGTACATTTCCTTCACCGGGTTAAGGAAGTTTTCCATCATACCTTTTTTTTTTAACATCTTAATAAATTTTTTTATGGCGACATTGGTTAATGAAATTCAATAAGTTTCATTTGCACATGTTAATAGTAAGACATGTATATATATATTTACACTGTGTTCACCACCCATAGTTAGATTTCTTTCTGTCACCATATATTTGACACCCTTTATCGCATCTACTTTCCCCCTCCCCTTATCCCTTATCCTCTGGTAACTACTACTCTACACTCCATGTCCATGACTCTCTGTTTGTTTGTCCTGTTCTTTTGTTGCTTTTAGGTTTATATCTCACATATAAGTGATATCATGTGATTTTCGACTTTTTCTGTCTGGTTTATTTCATTTAGCATGATTATCTTGAAAGTCCATCCATGTTGTTGCAAATATCAGTATTTCATCTCTTCTTATGGCTGAGTAATATTCCATTGTATATGTGTACCACAGCTTCTTTACCCAATCATCTATCATAGGATACCGGTTGCTTCCATGTCCTGGCCACTATGAATAATGCTGCTATGAACATCGGTGTGCAAATATCTTTTTGGATATGGGTTTTCAAGTCTTTGGGGTAAATACCCAGTAGTGGAATTGCTAGATCATATGGTAGGTCAATTTTTAATTTTTTGAGGAATCTCCATACTGTTTTCCATAGTGGCTGTACCAATTTGTAGTCCCACCAGCAGTGTATGAGGGTTCCTTTTTCTCCACATCCTCTCCAACATTTGTTATTACTTGTCCTGTTGATTATAGCTATTCTAACAGGTGTGAGATTTTCATTTTCCTAATAGCTAGCGATGCTGAGCATCTTTTCAAATATTTGTTGGCCATTTGTATGTCCTCTAGGGAAAAGTGTATGTTTAGGTCCTCCCCATTTTTTGATTGGATCATTTTTTGGTTGTAACTGAGTTCTATAAGTTCTTTGTATATTTTGGATATTAGGCCCTCATCGGAGACGTTACTTGTAAATATATTTTCCCATTAGGATGGTTGTCTCTTTACCTTGTTGATGATTTCTTTTGCTGAGCAGAAGCTTTTTAGTTTGATGTAGTCCCATTCATTTATTTTTGCTTTTACTGTCCTTCCTTTTGAAGTCAAATTCATAAAATCCTCTTTAAATTCAAGGTCCTTGAATTTAGTTTCTGTTTTTTTCTATGCATTTTATTGTTCCAGGTCTTATATTCAGGTCCTTAATCCATTTTGAGTTAATTTTGTTGTGTGGTGATAGACAACAACAGTCTAGTTTCATTCTCTTGCAGGTGGCTTTCCAGTTTTCCAGCACCCTTTATTGAAGAGGTTTTCCTTTTTCCACTGTATGTTTTTGGCTTTTTTGTCGAAAATTATTTGCCCATATAAATATGGGTTTATTTCTGGACTCTCAGTTCTGTTCCACTGGTCTGTGTGTCTGTTTTTCTGCCAATACCATGCACTTTTGATTACTGTCGCTTCGTAGTATAATTTGATATCGGGCAGAGTGATGCTTCCAGCCTCACTAGCTTTGGCAATTCGGGGTCTTTTGTGCTTCCATACAAATCTGATGAATTTTTTGTTCTATTTCTTTAAAAAATGCCAATGGGATTTTGATGGTGATTGCATTAAATCTGTATAATGCTTTAGGTAATAAGGTCATTTTAACTATGTTGATTCTTCCAATCCAAGAACATGAAATATCTTTCCATTTCCTTTACTAGGGTCTTATAGATTTCATTGTTTAGGTCCTTCACATGTTTCGTTAAATTTATTCCTAAGTATTTTGGGGTTTTTTTTGTTGTCGTTGCAATTGCAAAAGGAATTATTTTTTCCACTTCTTTTTCTGACACTTCATTATTAGAGTATAGGAACGCTATGAATTTTCGAACGTTGATTTTGTATCCAGAAACTTTACTGTATTTGTTTATTGTTTCTAGTAGTGTTCTTGTGAAATCTTTAGGATTTTTATATAGAATATCATGTCATCCGCAAATAATGACAGTTTGACTTCTTCATTTCCTATTTGGATGCCTTTTATATCTTTCTCTTTCCCTATTGCACTTGCTAAGACCTCCAATGTTGTGTTGAATAGCAGTGGCAATAGTGGACAGTCTTGCCTTGTTCCTGATCTTAAAGGGAAGTTTTTTTGTTTTTCAAGATTAAGTATACTTTTGGCTGAGGATTTGTCATAGATGGCCTTTATTATGTTAAGTTACTTTCCTTCTATACCGGTTTTGTTACGTGTTTTGATCATAAATGGATGCTGTATCTTGTCGAAGGCTTTTTCTGCATCTATTGGTATGATCATATGATTCTTATTTTTTCATTTATGTGGTATATCACATTAATTGATTTTTCATATGTTGAACCATCCCTGTGCCTCTGGGATGAAACCTACTTAATTGTGCTGTATAATCTTTTAAATATGTTGCTGTATTCGGTTCACTAGTATCTTATTTAGGATTTTTGCATCTGTGTTCATGAGTGATATTGTTCTGTAGTTTTCTTTTTTTGTGCTATCTTTACCAGGTTTTGGTATCAGGATATATATTGACCTCATCAACTGAGTTGGGAAGTATTGCCTCCTCTTCAACTTTTTGGAAGAGTTTGAAGAGAATAGGTATTAAATCTTCTTTGAATGTTTGGTAGAATTCACTGGTGAAGCCATCTGGTGCTGCACTTTTACTTTTCGATAGGTTTTTGATAATTGTTTCAATTTCCATACTAATGATCAGTCTTTTTAGATTTTCCAGTTCTTCTTGATTCAGTCTAGAAAGGTTGTATTTTTCTAAGTACTGGTCCATTTCTTCTAGACTATTAAATTTAGTGTTACATACTTTTTCATAATATTATTGTATGATCCTTTGTATTTCTGTGGTGTCTGTCGTAATTTCCCCTTTCATCCCTGATTTTGTTTATTTGTGTTTTCTCTTTTTTCTTTAGTAAGTCTAGCCAGGAGTTTATCAGTTTTATTAACCTTCTCAAAGAACCAGCTCTTTGTTGCATTTATTTTTTCTATTGTTTTTGATTTTCAATTTCATTTATTTCTGCTCTAATTATGATTATCTATTTCATTCTGCTGACTTTAGACTTCAATTGTTCTTCCTTTTCTGGTTTTTTCAAGATGAAGCGTTAGGTTATTTGGGCTCGTTCTTGTTTTTGGAGATAGGCCTGTAATGATATGAATTTTCCTCTTACTACCGCTTTTGCCATGTCTCCAAAATTTTGATATGTTGTACTATCATTATCATTCATTTCTATGTATCTCTTGATCTCCCTTTTTATTTCTTTTCTGACCCAGTTATTCTTCAGTAGCATGTTGTTTAATCTCCATGTATTTGTGGTTCTTCCTGCTTTATTTTTACGGTTGATCTCTAGTTTCAAAGCATTAGGATCAGAGAATGTGGTTGGTATGATTTCAACCCTCTTATATTTGTTGACACCATCTTTGTGACCCAGTATGTGGTCAATTCTTGAGAATGTTCCATGTACACTAGAGAAGAATGTATAAGCAGCTGTTTGGGGATGGAAGGCTCTGTAAATGTCAATTATGTCCAATTGGTCTAATGTGTCATTTAAGGATGTTATTTCTTTATTGATTTTCTGTTTGAATGATCTGTACGTATCTGACAGTGGAGTACTTAGGTCTCCTACTACAATAGTGTTTTGGTCTGTTTCTCCCTTTAGTTCTGTTAGTAATTGCTTTACATATTTTGGGACTCCCTGATTGGGAGCACAGATATTAATAAGTGTTATGTCTTCTTGGTACATGATTCCTTTTATCATTATAAAGTGTCCCTCAGTATCTTTCTTTATGTTTTTTATTTTGAAGTTTATTTCATCTGATATTAGTACCGCTACTACCACTTTTCTCTGAATGCCATTTGCTTAAATTATAATTTTGTACCCTTTCACTTTGAGTCTATATTTGTCTTTGGAGCTGCGATGTGACTCCTGGAAGCAGCATATGGTTGGGTTTTGTTTGTTGATCCATTCTGTAACTCTGTGCCTTTTTTATTGGTGAGTTCAGTCCATTTATGTTTAGGGTGATTATTGAAATATGAGGTCTTCTTATAGCCATTTTATCTTTTGCTTTCTGGTAGCTCAATGTTTCCATTGCTTCCTTGTCCTTGTGTTTCTGTTTTCTTTATTTTGGTTGGCTTTTGTGGGTTTTCCCTCTGGTTCTTCTTGTTTTATGTTATATACTTCGGTTCTGAATCTTTGGTGTG
Organism: Pteropus medius; assembly: GCF_902729225.1. NCBI lineage: Eukaryota > Metazoa > Chordata > Mammalia > Chiroptera > Pteropodidae > Pteropus > Pteropus medius. Next base: position 2,642,920 of record NW_024349227.1, on the reverse strand, counting down.
TGGTTACTATTACAAAGATGTAAAAGATACTTACTTACATACAGTCATCCATTTTTTTCTCCACATGCCTTATCTCCATTTCCCTTTGCAAATTTGGATCTCTGAATCCTCCCCTTTTCAGTCATTGTTTTCTCAGTTTGTTCCTATGTATGCTGAACGTTCATTACAATCTTGCTATAGCAATTCTCTTCTTAATGTTTAAGCTTATAAAGCCTTGTTCTTAGTAAGGGTTGCATTCCTCTGTTTCTATTTGCCTGAGAGTCACTTTATTCCTAATTATGTATTTTTGCTGTTGTCATTCTGTTTTAGGTGAGATGATCCCTTTCAGTATTTCCTGTAGTGCAGGCCTTGTAGTGGAGAATTCTCTCAATTTTTGTATGTCTGGAATGTTCTTTATTTCTCCTTCATATCTAAAGGAGAGCTTAGCTGGATACATTATTCTAGGCTGGTAGTTCCTTTCACTTAATAGTTTGAATATTTGATTACGCTCCTTTCTGGCTTCTAAGGTTTGTGTTGAGAAGTCCGGCAATAATCTAATGGGTTTTCCTTTATAAGGTACCTTTTTCTTATCCCTGGCTGCCCTGAGAATTCTGTCTTTGTCGCTGATTTTTGATAATTTTAATACAATGTGTCTTGGTGAAGGCCTTTTTGGGTTGAGATAATTGGGTGTTCTGGTGACTTCTTGAATTCCAAGCTCCAGCTCATCCCTTAGATTTGGGAAATTCTTGTCCACTATTTGTCTGAAAATACTTTCTACTCTCTGCTTCTTTTCCTTCCCTTTGATAATGCCCATTGTTCTTATGTTTCCTCTCCTGATGGTATCACCTAGTTCTTATATTTCTCTTTTATTATTTTTCAATCTTTGGTTTCTCTCTGCTTCCTTCTGATTTATTTCTAGATTTCTGTCTTTGATATCACTGATGCTTTCCTCCATTGGGTCGACTTTATTTCCCAAGTTTGCTATTTCATTTTTCAACTCTTGCAGTGTTTTTTTTTTTTATTTTATTTTATTTCCAGAAGATCTATTCTGTTCTTTTTGAGGATTTCAGTCTCCTTGCTAAATAACTCATTCTGCTCATCTAGTTGTTTTTTTCAATTCCTGAAATTGTTGATATGACTCATTTTGGATCTGAGTTTTTTCAGAAGTACCATCCTGAATTCTCTGTCATTTAAGTTGCATATTTCTATGTCGTAAGCTCATTTTCTGGAGATTTTTCTCTTTCTTTCTGAGATACCTTGTCACCTTACTTGTTCATGGTGTTTAATGGACTATTTCTCCACCTAGGCATTAATGGAAATGTATTCTGGTTTTTTTTTTTCCAGAAAGAAGATTTATTATATAAAGGTCTCTCGTTAGCCTGTTGCAAAGAAGGTGCTTTTCTTTTTTTCTTTTTGCGCCTACGGCACCTGGTCTTCCTAGGTGGTCTCCCATCTAAGTACTAACCAGGCCCAACCCTGCTTAGCTTCTGAGATCAGACGAGATCAGGCTTGTTCAGGGTAGCATGACTGTACACTAAGGAGGTGCTTTTCTTTTGGTTTCCAGTAGGTGGCATCTAAGCCCCTTGGGTTCCTGCTTTATATAAAGCCTTAATAAAGCCTTTTAAAAAATAGATGTTTAATCATGCTCATTACTCTCAGTCTCAGTCCCTGTCAGTGCTAGCAACAGTTTCAGTAGCGTTTGCTCAGATTCTCTTGGGCTTGATGGTGTTCAGTATTGGAGGGTATGGTGGGAGGGGCCCTCTGGGTTGGGGGTTGGGGTTGGGGGCTGCGGCTCAGCCTCAGTTTTGCAACCACGGCTGGTAAAAATCAACTGTTGTTTCTCTGCCGTCCCGCTTCTCTGCTTTTTGCCCTAATGACTGGGCCCTCCAGGCAGCCCCGTGGAGCTCACAGCACTCCCAGGCAGGGCTGTTTAGGGAACTCGCCTCACTTTCTCCCATCCCCCTCCTCCTACAGGTAGCTCCAGCGGCTGCAAGAAGCAGCTTCTTTATTTCTCCCAGTCCACTGCTCGACATCCGGCATCCTTACCTGTGATAGCTCTTATGTGCAGATCCCACGTGCAGATGTACTGGTGTGCAGTTCAGGCGTTTTTTGTTGAGTTTTAGATGTTCAGCTTATTGTTGTTTCAAGGGGAGAGATCTGGGGATGTTTCTCACTCTGCCATGTTTCTGCAAACTCTCCATCGTTATTTTTTCAAATAGCTGTTCAACGTCTTGGTTTTCTTCAGTTACGCATATCAGACAGATATTTGGACTCTTAATAGTGTCCCATATGCTCCTTAAGTTATTTTTATAGTCTTGGCATGTTATCTTTTGCCATTCTGATTGTGTGTCCTTGGCTTTCCTATCCTCTAGATAGGGCATTTTATCTTTTTGTTTATTCACTCTATTTATTCCTATGTTTATTCCATTTAATAAACTTTTCATCTCAGATAATGTGTCCTTCATTTCAGACTGGTTCCCTTTTATAATTTCCATTTCCATTTTTAGGTTTTTTATCTCTTTGTTGAAGTTCTCATTGAATTTAACCAGAAATTCATTGAGCATCTTTATAACCAGTGTTTTAAACTTTGCATCTGTTAGATTACTTGACTCCATTCTATCTGGATCTCTGTTCATATGGTTTCTGCTTCTTTGTCTTCCCATTTTGGCTGCCTTTCTGTGTCTGTTTCTATGTAGTAAGCAAAGCTCCTAAGTCTCCTGGTTTTACTAGTGTGGATTGTGTTGTAGGTGTCCAGTGCACAGTCCTGAGAGGGGTTCAGCTGTAGGCCAAATTTAGCCCAAGCCTCCACCCCTCTGGGGCCACCTGTTAAGATTCAGCAAGCAATTCACAGATGCTGTGCTTATAATTGCCTCAAAAGGCCACACCAGAAACTGAGGCCAGCTGCCTCCAGTGTGAATCTAGGCACTGCTCAGCAAGGAGCACCTGACTTGCTGAGGATACACCTGGATGTGGCTTGGGTGGGGCCGTGAGTTGGGGGAGGTGGGGTTTCAGGGAATCCTCCGGGCAGAGCAACCTCTGTTATCCAGTTTGGTGACATCAGGGCTATGGCGGCACTGTGTCCTGCGCCACGGTGGGGGGAGCGCTGAGCAGGGAACAATGGATACCTCTGGCACTTCCATACAGAGCGAGTCTCACCTCAGCCCTCACTCCAACAATGTCTCCCTGTAAGTCTCTGGTGCCCTCTGTGTGCATCCAAATGGGCACTGGTGCTCAGAGCGAGCAGGTTTGTCACCCAGAAAATCCACTCACAGACGTGGCCCCTTTAAGAGGCAGCTGCCACTGCCGCAGCCTCCATCTCACTCAGCCGCTCGAGTCCTCGGCCTGTCCTACCTTCTGCCATTGCAGAGTGATTTCTTGGATTGCTCCCTAGTTGTATGACTTGTTCATCTAGATCTCAGGTGGTTTTTCCTTGCTGCTGCTCCTTGTTTTCCATCACAACTTTGATTTGGTCGCCAGAGGGATGAACAGAGCCTCTATGATCTATGCCATTTTTCCCCCCAATGAAATTGGTTGTATTTTTATACCCCAATGATGTACTGCAAGCTTTTGTTACCATTAGGGGTGATCTAAGTCCCTTGTTGCCTCACTGGCACTGGGAGCCTCGGTCCTTTCCACAAATGCAGTAAAGAATTACAGATTAGTGAAGATTAGGAAAAGTAAGATTTATTGAAGTACGTTTCAAGAAAGAAACAGGCTACACCAAAGAGGGCTGTGGCCCCTGGATTTTTTTTAAATAACTACATGCTATTTACTAGAGACACATCTAAAACAGGATGTTTAAGTCACAATTAAAAGAATGGAAATTAACAAATACTTTTAAATCGTTCATGAGTAAAAAAATCATTTTCAGAAAAATAAAAGAATAGCACAAAGATTATATATTGAAATTATATATTGTTGTATATAGCTAAAGAAGTACTTAGAGGAAAATTTATAGCCTTAAATGGTTATCAAAGGAAAGCAAACAGACTAACAATTAGTGAGTTAAACATTCATTGTAAGAAGTTGGGAAAAATAGCAAAATAAACTCAAAAAAATAGAAGGAAGAAAATAATAAAGATAAGAATGGAAATATAATATAAACTCATACTAGAGATAAAACCAAAATGGCGGCGCTGTGTCCGGCGCACTGGTAGCGGGGAGCGCTCAACAGGGAACAATGGATACCTCTGGCACTTCCATACAGGTAAGTCTCACCTAAGCCCTCGCTCTGACAGTGTGTCCCTGTAAGTCCCTGGTGTCCCTTGCGTGCAGCGGAATGGACACTGGTGCTCAGAGCGAACAGGTTTGTCTGCCTGAAAGTCTACTCACAGACGCGGCCCCTTTAAGAGGCTTTTGCCACTGCTGCTGCTGCTGCCGCAGCCTCCATCTCAGCTTCTGGGACCGGGCAGCCCCGCGTCCTGGCCCCCTCCTACCTTCTGCTGTTGCAGGGTGCTTTCTTGGATTTCTCTATAATTGTATGGCTTGTTCACCTAGATCCCAGGTGATTTTTCCTTGCTGCTGCTCCTTGTTTCTGTCACAACTTTGATTTGGTCGCCAAAGGGATGAACAGAGCCTCTATCATGTACGCCATTTTCCCCCCCAATATTGTGTATTTTTATGAGGAAATATGGACTGGAAAATAGAATCCCTGCACTTTGGAACAGGGAATAAGTTTAGTTTAGCCCTCTCATTTTCTAAATGAGTTCAAGAGAAGTTAGTTGACCTTACAGGGTAGGGCAAAGTTTGTGTCAGAATCATGTTCATAGGAATCTCAGTACATTGCTCTGTTTACTAAACCACAATCTCTTCCATGTGGAACTGCTGGGTGAATTTATTTACTGATGATTGAAAAGTTAAACCCAAGTACTGATAAGATCAATTTTAATTTGGAAAGAGATCTCTACAAGGCCAGGCCTTACCTCAATATTTTCTTCAACAATGTGAATAAAGAGCTATGAGAAATCCCTATGAAATTTTCAGGTGACATAAACTGTAGTAGTTAAAACACATATGTTGATATAGAGTTTTAGGATTCCAAATTCTAATTAACAGGTTCTAAATTGGAGCTAAAAAATAAAAATTAATGGGGGTAATTGGAATCTAGCATACACATTAAAATATATAATAAGTATAGGAAGGGGAAAACTTGATTTGGTAACAGTTCATGAGAAAAAGGCCTGAAATTTTATAGAAGCCAATGAATGATGCAAAGAAACTTAAAAAAAAAAAATGTTTAGATAGTCTTTGGATGCAAGAAGATGGAGGAAGCAAGACAGATTGAGGATATAGATATGAGTACAATTTGAAGACCAGCATGAGACAAAGCTTTAAGCTGTGGATCTAAATCTTTTCCTAAAAATCAAGAGAAGCTAGTGCATAGCCTGGGTATTCTTATTAAACTGGACCTTGCTTACTTCTGGTTATTCCAACTCCTCATATATACCTGTAGCACTCTGCTCTCATGTATATAAGGGGTCTGTAGACCACCTTTTCTCTCTGCTCACCTTAATTCTATCTTCCACTAAAAGCTAACTCCAGTCCCACCCATTTCTCAACCCAGTTCCCCTGTGAACTTCTTTAGCATTTATTTAGCCCAAATCCTATACTATCTTTTAGTTTGTTACTTTTACTTAATGAAGATTATGTTGGTCATACTGGTGGCAATGGTGACAAACGGCATTGGCAATATATAAGAATTATTTGAGAATAACGACCTTTGAGCAGAGGTAACTCATTTCTAAGAATAAATAAATGCTGGCTGTAAAAGCTAAAGAATGAAGTCGTTTGGAAAAACCACTATTCTATTGTTGCCTGGAAATTTGACTTTTTAAAAAAAAATGTAAAATTAGCTTAGAACAAAAGGGACAACTTAAAAAGAAACTTAATCCCAAGGTGTTAAGTGACTTTGCCCAAGGTCACTAAATGAGAGTGAAATCTGATTCCCACCATACTGAGTCCTACATTATGTCTACCCAATGAGGTTCTTAGGACTCTAAGTTATAAGAAACAGAAACTAACTATGGCCGATTTAAGCAGAAATGGAATTTTATTTGGTCAACACACCTACTGAATGTATATTTATCGAGTGCTTGTTATGTGCTAGGCACTCTTCTAAGCCCCAGGGATATAGCAAAAGTCAAAGTCCCTACTCTCAAGGAGCTTATATTGTAGTAGGGGAGGCAGACAATAAACAAATGCACAAATATATTATGTTTCAGTTGCTAAAGAAGAAAAATAAAGAGGAATGATTCAGATGTTAGAGAAGAAAAGAGGAGTGAGGCAAGGAGAGGACTGATATTCTAGCAGGGTGGTCAAGGCAGACTCTCTGATAAGGTGACATTTAAGTAGTGACCTGGTTGGAGTAAGGAAGCAAGTAACGTAGGGACCTTGGAGAAGAGCGTTACAGGCAGAGAGAACAGCAAGGCTAAGTCCAGCAACAAGAATGTGATGCACATTTTGAAGAAAAGCAGGGCGGCCAGTGTGTGCAGAGCAGAGTAGTGAGTGAGGACGTGGTAGGAGACAAGATCAGAAAGGTGAGTAAGCCAGGACCAATAATAGAAACCTCAAGAGGTATTTTGGATTTTATTTCGAATGAGATGAGTAGCTGTGGGATGGTTTTGAACAGAAGAGGAGTGACAAGATCTGACTTACAATTTTACTTATTTATTTATTTTGTAGGGCTTGTGACACCTTTTTTTTAACTTTTATTTTTTTATTTTTAATTTAAAAAAAATTATTTAATGTCACCACATATCTGACTCCTTTTACCCCATCTACCTCCCTCCCTCCTGCCCCCACTCCCCCCGACCCTCTGGTAACTACTAGTCTGTCGTCCATGTCCATGAGTCTCTGTTTGTTTATCCTGCTCATTTGTTGCTTTTAGGTTTATATCCCACATATAAGTGATATCATGTGATTTTCAACTTTCCGCCTGGCTTATTTCGCTTAGCATGGTTATCTCAAGGTCCATCCATGTTGTTGCAAATGACAGTATTTCGTCTTTTCTTATGGCTGAGTAATATTCCATTGTATATATGTACCACAGCTTCTTTAGCCAATCATCTATCATAGGACACTTCGAGACTTACGAATTAGAAAAATCACTGACTACTGCGTGGAGACAGGACTGTATGGGAGCAAAGGTGAAAGTAGGGAGACCAGTTAAGAGGCTATTGCAGTAAATCCAGCAAGGAATAATGCCTTGGGCCAAGGAGAAACAATGAGGAAATAGATCACTTCCAGAATTTTCTGATGAATTGGATGCAGGGTTACAAAGAAGACTCAAAAATGTCACCAAAGTTTGGGCCTGAGCAATTAGAAGAAGGAGTTCAATAGTTCTTAAGGTTACTTGGAGACTCAAGCTCTGAAAATGGGCATAAATAAAGAGGAGGAACACAGCTGGAACCACTGCCAAAATCTTACCACCAAGCTAGTCTGATGAAACATTTCTTGCTGCCAGAGGTGGACACTGCATGCCACTCTGGCATGGAAACTGGATATTGCTGTTGCTAGAATAAATTCTCTGTTTTCATGCTTCTTTCTTTGCATCGATATTTCCTGAGTCAAAATCCTAGGTGGGCACGTCCAGCTGATTGAGTTCAGATCACACACCTGTACCCTAGCTGCCAGAGAGGCTGGAGAAGTATGTGATCCTTTCACTTCCATAGTGGGACTCTGATTCTGCTTTTTACTAAAGTTCAAGTGGTAAGGAATTCCTCAGATATAGGAAGGGAGTTCAGATGGTGGACAGCCACAAAAACAAAAACCATATACTATATTGCCTCAGAGCAGTCACTGTAGAAATGTGTTAGAATGCTGCGCAGGAAGCTACTGGAACTCGTTGAAGAGCTAGAAGTTTTTAAAGAACTCTAAAAACCAATCTGAGAGAATTTCATTTATAACTGTGAGAGCACTTCAAACTCATCAACAGGAAAACGAACGGTTGCATTATCACTCGGGGGCACGAAGTATCAGTAACAGACTTCCTCTCGCCTTGCCCACTTCTCTCGCCACAGCCCTGAGTCTGGGATTCTTACAGAAGTGAGGCTTGCCTTCAAGGCACCAGGAGCCCTCACTATGCATTATTTATCCTTAATCATTACAGCATCAGGGAAAGTGAGGCTTAGACGCTCTGAGGATTGTTAAGGGAACTAAAGGTACTTGAAATCAAAGGGCTGTACCAAAGTTAGGTGTCACTGAGCGGTGTTTTAAAAGTTTTAAACCTACCGTGAGAATCTCCACAAACCCTACAAACACCTCTATGGAATTGTTGAAGGCCTTGAAAAATAAAGTTTGAAAACTACTGGGTAATGCAAAGAACACCAGATGGGCTCTCTAAAGAACTGAGTTCTGAGAGCGCCTCTGGGGTTAAGCTACTGCATCTCTGTAAGTCTTCGCTTCATCTTCCGTGAAATGAAAAAAATAGTCATCGCACACGGTTATCATAAGATTAAATAAGAGAATATATGTGAAACTTAGCTGGACGGTAAAGTGTCCTATGAAGTTAGAATAACTTTTCACAAGTCCAGAGGACCAAGAATTTCAAACCTAGAGCACTTAGGTCCTACATCTGTATTGCCTAAGAAGTTTCTGGATGGTAAAACCAAGCTCCACAGCCTTTCCTGTGCCATCACTACAAGCTCATCATCTGAGCTCTAGCTTGCCTTGCTGCCGTGCCTTGTTAGGTAGGTGGATTGCCTCCAAAGTTCAGGTGTTAATTTATGCCTCTCACTGTTGTGGGGAGGGCCTCCAAGCTCAGAAATGGTTTGCTTGTCCTTTCTGCATCTGGCTAACCCAGGTGCCATTCTCCATTTGTCCATATGTGGTCCCAAAGCTTCCTTCTATGAGACTTTCCCTACAGCCCTGAGGAAAAGTCGATTGGCTACAAAATTCCCACTTCCTACCAGCCTTGATCTTCCTGGCATAGGTTTAAGATTGACTTCCTCAGGGAGACAGTCCTCTGGGTGGCTGCCTTCGTTTAGAATGCATGAACTTAAAGCCCACAAGTAGTTCTGTAGGCTTTTCAAACTTCTCTCCTGTGAGTTGGGTAGGGAACCCTCTCCAGACTTCCCTAGTACTGCCTACCTTTGGGAGATAATCTCCCAGGTCTGGCGCAACCAGAAGGATGAAACTGATAAGGTACCTGAGCCCTACTGGGAGAATTAGGGCAAAGTAAGGGTTAATGGTAGGAGGGGTGGGGGGCTTAGGCACTGCCTTTTCATCACAGCAGTGGATAAGGTTGCAGGGTGCAGTGTCTGTGTTTTGGCATTGAATATGAAAAAATTTCTAAATTAAAATATGTAATAAATACGAATATACGTGAAATGGCTTCTTACCTATGAATCATTTGTTTGGAATCCTTGTAGTTCTGAGCATGGGAAGTAGGGAAAAGAGACGAAGGCAATTCTTTTGACTTATTGCATTTGAAAATATATATACTGAGAAAACCTTGAAGAAGGGAATGGGTGAATTCCAGTCCCTAAACTTCTTGGTGACTCCTAGAATCTCTTTCCGTTTCCTTATATACAGGAAGGGAATTTGCCAGAGGTGGAGCCTGGAACCTGTGAATATCTTTCATTAAACCTCTGTTTTCTCATTCATGTAATGTGTTTATTATTGAAAAAATCATGTGTTGTTAGGTTTCACTCTACAAGAGCAAAGCCAGTGCCTGCCTTCTCTGGCATTGACATTGGGGATAGGTACGCTTATGAAGATCCAACCTGCAATAACAGAAAACCAAAACCAGAACAATAGTGAAGAAAGAGTAAGATGTTTTCATGAAAAATTAGTAGATTTTAGAGTTAAGAATGAAGGGAAACTTTACATAAAAAAAGTTGAGAGTTCAGTGTCCAGGGGAAACTGTTTAGCTAGGGGTCCTAAAGGAGAAAGAAGTATAATTTTATTTGAATAAAATTAATTCATTACACTCTCTTACCTGTAGCTTGTTGGGAAAGGAACCATTCCTTCTTCCCTTTTGATGGGCAGAAGTCAAGGCTTTTAGAGCCCTGACAGAGTGAGTAAAGACATTAAACAATTTTCCTCTTCTGGCAAATCACGACAGCACCGGATTTGTGGGGTAGTAGTGGGCTTGCAAGATGCTGACTTTCCGGAGGTGGTTGCTGCTCTGTACGCTATACCTGGGATCGGGCCACTTTGAAGGTTAATTGTCATATCACCAATCTGCAGCTGAGAGGGCCCTTGCAGATCTGGGGAAGAAGATACCATCAAGGCTGGTTTCTGCAGAACACTGAGCCCGGCAGTCAAGCAGGAAAGGAAGACAAGCAGAGGGGGCTGCCGCAGGAAGTGTGCCCACCTGGGCAGGTGGGAGCTTGTGCTCCTATACCCATCAAAATCTACATCTTTGTACAAAGCAGGGAGCACTAGATCAATACCAGTTACTTAAACCGCACAATATGCCATAGTAAAAAGCAAGACCTCAATTATCCTCGATCAAGACGTTGCAAGGTGGCCATTCCTAAACTCTGCCCTATCAAGGAGAAAGCCCTTGGGATCTGAACCAGCTCTACAACTAATAGAAAATCCTCTGGACACTCCCCTTCACTTGAATGCCTTTCTGCTCCTTTGAACCATCTATTTTATTTATGAATCCTAGGTAATAACAAGAATAATCAAAAATTATTTACCGAACACCTGCAATGTGCACAATATTATGCTAGGCCTTGTAGGGGAGGCAGAGAAAACTATAAAATCTGTACTTTTTAACCTGTACTTTCCAAAGTGTTTAATCTGTACTTTCCAAAGTGTTTTCAGATCCTTGCATGATTTTATTTTTATAACCTCTGCTCATCCTTTCCAGGAAGCTTTCTCCCACTAACTTTACTTTGTTATATTTCTTCCAATACCTATTGGTCACATTTTGAAGTTGCATGTATTCGTATTTGTCTCTCTTTGATATATGTTTAGATGTATGCTCCTTATATTAGACTGTTTCTTAGATCAGGCACCTCCATTTAATCAGTTGCACTAAAAATTCCCTGAGGACCAAAACTCTGTTTCATCTCAATAGATTGAGATTGATAGAACTTTGAAAAAAATTATTCACTTTGAAAGATTTACATATAGTAAAATTCACTCTTTTTGAGTGTATAGTTCTATGACTTTTGACAGATGTAAACAATTATGAAAATACCACCACAATCAAGATATAGAACAGTTTCGTCCCCCCAAATTCCTTCATGCTGTCCTATTGTAATTAGTTTCTCCCAACTCCCCAATCTCTGCCAACCACTGATCTTTCTTCTGTCCCTATAATTTTGTCTTTTCCAATGTCATATAAGTGGAATCATATATATGTAGCCTTTTGCATGTAACTTTCACTTATCAAAATGCATTTGAGATTCATCCATGTCATTGTATGTGCCTTTTTATTGCTAAATAGAGTTCTAGTCCATGATATACCGGTTTGTCCAGCTTTTCACCAGCCAAGGGACATTTGGGTTGTTTCTAGCTTTTTGTGATTATGAATAAAAACCACCATAAACATTTATGGACAAGTTTTTGTGGGAATAAAATTTTCATTTTTCTTAGATATATACAGAGAATTGGGATTGCTGTATCATACGGTAACTATGTTTAACTTTAAAAGAAACTATCTGTGAACATAAAACTGCTCTAAAAATATGAAGTCTTTAATAAGAAAAAAAAAAGGAAACTGTCAAACTGTTTCCAAACAGTAGCTGTTCATTTTGCAGTCCTATCAGCGTTGTGTGAGTTTCGGTTGTTCTGCATCTTTGTCGGCACTTGGTATTGCAAGATTTTTAATTTTAGCCATTCCAATAGAGGTGTAGTAGTTTCTCTTTATGGTTTTAATTTGCTCCTAATAACTAATGATATTGGCCATCTTTTCTTGTGCTTATTTTCCACCGTATATCATCTCTGGAGAAGGATGTCTTCATATCTTTTGCCCATTTTCTTAGTTGGGTTGTTTGTTTTACTATTGAGTTTAGAGAGTTGTTTCTATATTATGGATACAAATCCTTTGTCAAATATGTGGTTTTTTAGACAAATAAAAATCCTCAAACTGGTTTTAATGTTAAATTTGCTCACAATTAATGGTAAGGTCCAGAGATGTAGTGTACAGGCTTCAGGGTTGGTGAAATTCAGTTTCTCAACGTCTTCCCATATCTCCACTCTGCGTCTTGCTGTGCTAACTTTATCTAGGCCATAGCTTTTCTCATGACAGAATTGCTGCAGCAAAACCAGGCCTCACATCCCTAAATCAAATTGGCCAGAAAGAGGAAGAGCTGGCTTTCAGTAGACCTTAAGAATGAGAGATTTTTCATTTCATCTTCCTTTACAACAACCCCTCGGAATCACCCCAGCATCACATTGGTCTGAAATGAGTGAGATAGATGCCCACTGCACAGCAACTTCCGTGGCCAGAGGAATGCAGCGAGCTGACTGGGTTAAGCCATGAGGAGGGGCACTATGCTTTGAGGTTGCCCAGTGTCTTTTGGTTACCCTTCCCTTGTGGGTTTTTTTCTGACATGTAGGTCCTACCTCCCCAAAGTAGAACCCAGCCCCACACTGTCTCATTGTCTCTTGCAGCTACAGCAGAGGCATAGAAGCAGGCTCACCAATCGGATGCTTCTGTGTGAGATTTTGATTAAGAAGAGAGCAGGATGAGGAAGCAAGGGACACGCAAGATCAATTTTTCTTATCAGGGTGTCAACAGAAGCCCAATCATTTACTTGTTAGGTGAGATTGGGCTCTATCCAAGTCATCTCATGTAGAGTTAAGTCAATATGGTTTTAATGCACATCATTACAAAACTATGCCCTCTATAGTTTTTTCTGGTTCTACCTCATTTGTTTCAAACTCCAAGATAGATGAGGTTTGGGATAATTTGTTTCTGAAAGTTGTGTCTGGTACAGAAAGAAGAGCTGGGGAAGGCAGAGGGAGTCCGTGATGGGGAGACTTCCATAGCTCTCCATTTTAAGTACTTTACATAGGAGGTATGGCTTTGCATAGGAAAGTTCTATGCAAAATGGGTTCGGTAGAGGAACACTGGGGGAAAGGGAGATGTTACCTCATTAATTTTAGATAAACCAGTTTGTCTGGAGGGTAAAGAATGGAGGCAGGAATAGCATATTGTTCAACAAGAGGGGTAAGCAGGGACCAAGACTTGTTAGGTTTTATAAGGCATGGACCTCATCCAAGTTTGTGAATTGAGCACTTGAATGTGAGTAGTTACATCATTTATTGTGACAAGGAACCCTGGAGGCAGAGGTTTGAGAGAAAAGATGCTAATGAGTTTGAGGTGCCTTTGCAATATCCTATCAGTTAAAAAGTTGGATCTACGGTTTCTAGGAGCTCAGGAGATAGAGAGTCATAGGCAAACTGTTAATGTAAAAAGCCACAGGCTGGGAGGTCCCTGGGCCCCTTTCCTGGCTTGCTTCTTATGCCTTATGCAAGTGCATAATGAGTTTAATAGACAGGCCTCTTGGTTATAAAAGACAGAAGCCCTGTTTAACCAGCTTGGGGAAACCCAGGGATTTAATAGAGGGATAATGGTATAATTCTCTGGTCAAAGAAAATTGGTAAACCACATTACAAGAAGGTCAGAAATACATCTGGGCTCAAGGGACAACTGAAAAGACAAACTTTTTGTAGCTCTGATCCTTTCTTTTCTTTTCCTCATATTCTCTTAATGCTTTCTGGCTTCTCCATTTGGAAGTAATGAGACACAACTGTAAAGAGACACAAATGCTAGGTGATTCAATGCTATACAACTTAAAGTTCAGGTAACCAGAGAGAATGACTTTTTATACAGTCCCAATTTGAAAAATGTGGGCAAGGAATTATGGCCTGGCCTGGGTCAGGCCTCCCCGACTAGTAGACTCTGGAGGCCGTAGTAGAGAGGTAGCTATATATGCACATGGCAGAATAAAAATTAAACATCCCATATCATGATGTTGGTCTGGCTATTGTGATAGAGATCCAAAATAATAAGTTAAATAAGATAGGAATTAATTTCTCTCATGTATGTGCTCAGATATAAACACAGTACTGAAAATATATTTAATAGGACTGCTATGGATCGAATCAAGGGTCGGATCAGATTTTGTGGTGCTAAATACAATTTTTGGAACCCTCTATAAAGAAAATAACACAAAGTTTCCACTACAAAATTAGGTACGAAAGTAAATATTTGTTAAGTATGAGAAAATAAATCGCAACAAATTTCTGGAGCTTTGGAGTTTCGAGTTCCTTTCTTCTGAGATCTCTTTAGCCAATTTGCCAGACACACTTCATTGTTGCAATCTGTTCCCTCTCCATCTAGAACGCTCCACAACTCCCAGCAGCTGCCAGGACTCACAGGGCTCAGGCAAGTGAAGGTTCAAGCTTCAGCTTCATTATCTACAGGGTACATCTGCGTCTGTGCTGAGGTAGGAATTCTACTCCTATCCAAGAAGAAAAGAAAATAGACATCCATCCACTAACAGTCTCTCCCAAGAGCTCATTTTGCATAAGCCCAAAGGGTATTAGGATTTAAGGATATTAGTATTTATGGGTAAGGGTTTCAGAAGAACTATGTCAGCTTAATATTGAGAGAAGATCCATGAACTGTATTATAATGTGTGGAATTACTTTGTTCCTGAAGAGGACTGGGCTGATAACCATTCATGGTAGTGTCTTAATGAGGATTTGAGCACCAGATGAGGCAGAGCTTCTTTAGGTTAGATAAACTTTAAGGTTGTATAGTGAAATGCAAAGGGCACGAACTACAAAGTGAAAAAGATCCGGGTTTGAGTCTTCATTCTTCTACTAGCTAGTATGATGACAACGGATAAGTTGTTTAACCTCTCTGAACTTCAGTTTCGTAGTCTATAAAATGAGATAACAAGCCTATTCTGGTTTTCTGTAAGGATTAAACGTGAATGAATTTTAAACACCCAGACAGGTACACAGTAATAGATCTCAATGTAAATTATTTCTCTCTCTCCTGCTCATTTCCAGTACTGAGATTCTATGATTCTACATGGCATTTGAGCTTTATCTTTAAATATAAATAGGATTTAGATGAGTACAGAGGAAAATGGTCATTCTAAACAGAGGGCTATGTTGTCTGACAAGGTGATGTGTTGATTTCCAGTTTTTGTCTGTCCCAACATCCCTTCCCTTTTTGAAGAACTGCTCCTTTTCCAACCACAATACAAGTAATTTGGAGGCAATCTATAAATCACAAAACAATCTTTTAATCACCCATTTTCTCCATTCTTGTGTCATTATTAATCTAAAAACGAAAGACCAAAGTAAGAGGCAATAAGTGCTTATTTGAGATCCAAAAGAATAGCTACTTGGGAAGCACTGATTCGGGCAGAAACCTAAACAATGTTCCAGCTAGGAGGTGAAGGCAAGGGATACTTATGAGAAAGGGAAGGGGAACAATTACATGAGGAGGAGGAAGGTATTTCTATAGGTGCATATAAGCTAACATAGTGATGCTAATTCTAAAGAATGTCTTTAATTTTCAGTTTGGTAGTTACATGTCTGCTTTCTTGTTATTTTTGCAAGCCGTTGTTTGAAATACAATGCTGCTTTAGGCCCAGTTCAAAGTTTGCTCCCCCTAGTTTTGGCATTCCAAAGATTTGAGGATTAAGACATTCAAGGCAGTTCCTTTGGGATGGCCACTCCAACTCCATTTTGAAATGGCTCCATCTACATTATTTTTTACATCTCCCCCTTTTGATCAAGGTCTTCCCTTGAAAGCAGCACAGTACAATCATTGGAAAGCAACACTGATCAGTTATTAAAAGCATCGTTAGTCCCATGTCACCAGGAAGGCTCATTTCTGATCTATCATGTCCCATGAAGAGGAAAAGTCTCTTTTCTTAAGAGACTTAGGCCACAGCTGGGCAACAAAAGCACCAGAAGACAGGAAGGCTTTGACATCAGGTTTCCTAAGGGCAAACATCTTCTGTAGTTTTTTGAGGTTTCTCTTATGAAGTGTTATAAGCCTTAGTGATCATCTCAAAATGTTGAGCAAGCACTACTCGAGTGGTATCTTTAAAACGTCAACCTATGCAAAACAAAGTTTTAGAGAAACAAAAATTCCTATAACAAATAAAATGTTAGATCCAATTTGGATAATAAATCTGAACCAGGAAGCAATACCTGATGGCAGCCAGCTGAAGATATCAAAAAACTGTGAGGTCTCAATGGGTACAATATCTAACAATTTGACTCGTGCTGGATTTTATTGAGTTCCATCTTTACTTCACCAGAGGTATTTTATAACAAGAGGTATTAACAACAGAGCAAACTCATCTTGTTCAGCTAGGACACGATCAAAAGCAATTCTATTATCTAACATAACTCACGCAAGAACCTTAAAAATTTTTTCCCAGTTGGCTATTACTTTGGCAGTAGTTCCAGCAATTTCTCTTAAAGTATTTAAAATAAGTTTCTAATTTATGTATTCATTCATTGCAATGACTGCCCAAAGAAAAAGTATTCTTCTAAATCTGGCACCTTCACTGGGGTTGACACTGCCGAGCATTGACCACTTTGACTGTTTGTGCAACCTGTTGCATGCTTTAACACGTGAAATAGGTTTAAAGATGCTGTCCAATGCTGAGTTTCTTTCCAGAAATTTAAGGGGGAAAAGGAAGCAATAACTATTATAGTGAGTGTTTGGCCTCTCATATCATTTGCAAGATAAGAAGGAACTAAAGTAAGGAAAAAGGAAAAAGGAAAAATGGAAGTGTGGATTATGCAGGCCTGGTTTGGAATCTTGGGTTAGCTGTCTACAACAGATGCTGTCTGACTCACTTCCTAGTAATCTTTAATTTCAAATCCTTTATTGCCACCCACGGTTTAAGTAAGAGTACCAGTTATGGTCCTTTCCATCTTGGTTGTAAAGAGTCCTTCTGAAGGTGTCTTTTCCAGTATAGATAATCACCTGGTTGTAAATCGTGGTGTTTAATTTCTTTGTCTCCTTAATTAATTGGATATTAAAAGCAGAGAAAGCTAAATGCATAGGTCGACCTGGTAAGGCTACTGGGAACCCTGTAAGCAAAATATCAGGCTGATTTTCCCAAGGAGGCTTCCATAAGTCAATCTGTGTTCTCGAAATCTGTCTGGTCATCTCTGAGACTATGTACGTCTTTCTCAAATATAACATTCCAGTCAAAGTCTTGGTAATAAAACTAATGTTTCCAATTGTGTCCTGTTACAAGGAGAACAAATTCTGAATGAATTTATGTAAATAATTACAAGGCCATGAAAATTAAAATACTCACTGAGAGTTTCTGGAAAGATCAAGTATGGATAAAAAGATTACAAAGATATATTTTACCAAATTGCTCTAAGTCATAGGTAATTTAAGAGAAACTAAGAAAGAGAAAGAGAAACTAGTTTCCATATATCCATTTTAAGAGTATGATCTGAAAGTTTATTTAAAACCTATATTTTAGGATAAGTATTAGAATCCTCTCCAGGAGTCTCTGTATGTAAAACCTGCTTGCAAAAAGTATCAGCGTAAGACAATGATCTCTGTAAATGACAAAGACTTAAATTGACAAGGTTAAAGATCTGATTATAATGCAATTGACAAAGAAATTTGTTTTTTCTCTGAAACATACAACATTTTAAGATAACTAGAATTATAAATAAAAATATATGAGGACATTTTAGATTTTTAGAAATTTTATATAATTTCTAGAACATTTATTTTAATAATAATATATACATACAAATACAATTATTTCTCATTTGACAATGCTTCCTATGTCATTTCAGCATCTCAAATAGGCCTAATTAGTTTAATTTCCTGCTTTTATAAAGAGACATATCTTCTTTGAAATGTTTCAGGGATTCTTCCCAAAAAAGTCTCAAAGTTATTTTCATGTTAAAAAAAAGACTTTGAATTTTGAATTATGGAAAGTTTGTCAAATATATCGAAAGTTCTGGACATTTGACTAAAAAGGTCACAGATTATTATGAAACAATTCTTAATATCTCTTTAACCAATATGACAAAAGATTTTAAAGACAAAGATCACATGATTGCAAGCAAAATTTAGCTCTTACTATTGAGAAGATTCAGTTTTCTTAAGCAATCAAGGACCTCATTAAGACAACATAAAACAGAAAATTACATGGAAAATTACTTTGATAAAACACGGAACTTTTACTTTCTAGGCAGAAAACATTTTTATAATTACTTATCAGGAACAGACCAATAGTCTAAGAAAATTTTGTCCTTTTAACAGAGATAAAGAGAATCAAACTCTAATTTTGCATCCTATTACTTTTGATATTGAAATTAACTTAATTAAATTAATTTCTATCTTACCTTGATCACACATAAAATTTCCTTTCTCAAGATTCCTTTTCATAAACCTACAGCTTTTCTCGTCATTTATAGTTTGTCTCTTGTTCTTTTACACATTCAGAAGTAAACACTTTATTTCGGGACAAACCATTTTCTTTTAAATTCCCTCAAAAGTATGTATCTTATACCTTCTATTACTGAAAACCTATATTATTTTTCTCTATCTTATTAGAAATCTTAACCCTTAGAAATGTTAATTTCTGGTGAAAACTAAAAACAAACAATTATATGTTGTCACATCAGCATTCCATAGATGGGCAAACCCACAAATGCATTTCATAACCTCTAGAAACATAGGATCTTTTACTGGTAAATATATTTCAAAATTTTTAGAAACATGCTTCCTCAACAAAATACAGACATTTTTATTAACAGATCCAAATTTATCTTTTAGTTTCTCTATAACAAGTAGCCAAACTTAGACTTATTTAGCAATTAATGTTTCAGTATTTATCTTATTTGGAAATTATCTAAATATTCAGTAAATTTTTATTATTTAAATCAGATAGCAAACTTTAAAGTTTTCAGTTACCAAAAGATTTTAGGAAACTATTCATAAATACATATACCATAACAATTATGATTATTGCTAAAAAGGTTTACCTAAAAACTTTTTTATCCCACCTACATCTATTTATTTTACTTGTTCTCAATAATTATGTTTAGATTACCCACAAAAACATCATGGGATGTTAGACCAAATAAGCCATCACTCTAAGTTATTATGTTTGCTGACAAATTGATAAGCCTAGTTAGAAAAACATATTAAACTTAACACTGATAACTCTAAAGACATGTCCATTTCAGTTAAACCAACAAACTAGTTTTATTTACTAAACATTAACTTTAGATCACGTGAAACTGAAAAACGTTTCTATAGTTTTTGAAAATTTTAGAATGTGATTTTTTTAATTTTTATTTTTCAGTTAGAGTTAACATTCAATATTATTTTATGTTAGTTTCAGGTGTACAGCATAGTGGTTAGACATTTATATAATTTATGAAGTGATCCTCTTGATTAGTCTAGTACTCATTTGACACTATGCATAGTTATTACAATATTATTGACTATATTTCCTATACTGTAATTTAGATCCCCATGACTATTTTGCAACTACCAATGTGTGCTCCTTAATCCTTCACCTTTTTCACCTACCCACCTCAGACTCCCCCACAACTGGCAATCACCAGTTTGTTCTCTGTGTCTATAAGACTGTTTTTGTTTTGTTCTTTTATTTTGTTCCTTAGATTCCACATATAAGGGAAATCATATGGTATTTGTCATTCTCTGTCTGACTTATTTCACTTAGCTAATACTCTCTAGGTCCATTTTCGTTGTTGCAAATAGTAAGATTTCATTTTCTTATGGTTGAGTAACATTCCACTGTATATATGTACCACTTTTTATCCAATCATCTATTGATGGGCACTCAGGTTGCCTCCATAGCTTGGCTATTTTAAATAACACTGCAGTGAACATAGGGGTGTGTTTATCTTTTCGAATTATGTTTCAGTTTTCTTTAAATAAATATCCAGAGATGCAATTGCTGGGTCATAAGTTAGTTCTATTTTTAATTTTTTGAGTACCAAACTGTTTTCCCTAGTGGCTATACCAATTTGCAATACCACCAATGGTGCATGAGGGTTCCCTTTCCCGCACATCCTCGTTTGCCATGTTGATAGCCATTTTGACAGGTGTGAGGTGATATCTCATTGCAGTTTTAATTTACAATTCTCTGATGATTAGTGATATTGAGCATCTTTTCATATGTCTATTGGCCATCTGTATGTTTTCTTTGGAGAAATGCTTATTCAAGTCCTTTGCCCATTTTTTAATTGGATTGTTCGTGTTTCTTGATGTTGAGTTGTGTGTGCTCTTTATAAATTTTGGCAAATATCTTCCCCCATTCAGGAGGTTGTCTTTTTGTTTTATTGATGGTTTTCTTTGCTATGCAAAAACTTTTTAGTTTGATAGAGTCTCATTATTTTTTTCTTCTGTTTCCCTTGCCTGAGGAAATATATTAGAAAAAATATTGCTAAGAGCAATGTCAGAGAGTTTGCTGCCTAGTTTTGTTCTAGGAATTTTATAGTTTCTGGTCTTACATTTAAGTCTTTAATCCATTTTGTGTTTATTCTTGTATAAGGTGTAAGGTGGTCCAGTTTCATTTTTTTGTATGTATGTATCTGTCCAATTTTCTCAATACTATTTATTGAATAGACTGTCTTTACTCCATTGTATATTCTTGCTTCCTTTATCATAGATTAAATGACCATACAGGTGTTGATTTATTTCTGTGCTCTCTAGTCTCTTTATTCTGTTCCAGTGACCTATGTGTCTGTTTTTATGCAAGTCCCATTCTGTTTTGATTACTATAGCCTTGTGGTATGGTTTGATATCAGGTAGAGTGATACCTCCAACTTTGTTCTTCTTTCTCAAGATTGCTATGGCTATTCGGGGTCTTTTATGGTTCTATATAAATTTTAGGAGTATTTATTCCAGTTCTGTGAAAATGCCACTGGTATTTTCATAGGGATTTCATTGAATCTATAGATTGCTTTGGATAGTATGGACATTTTAATTATGTTAATTCTTTCTATCCATGAGCACAGTAAATGTTTCCATTTATTTATATCTTCTTTAATTTCTTTCTTCAATGACATAATTTTTCAAGTACAGATCTTTTACCTCCTTGGTTACATTTATTCCTAGCTATTTAATTTTTTTATGCAATTGTAAATGGAATTATTTTCTTAATTTTTCTTTCTGATAGTTTATTATGGATGTCTAAGAATGCAACTGATTTCTGAATATTAATTTTGTATACTGCTACTTTACTGAATGCATTTATCGGTTCTAATAGTTTTTTTGGTTTTTTTTTGTTTTTTTTTGGTGGAATTTTTGAAGTTCTCTCTATGTAGTGTCATGTCATCTGCAAATTATGACAGTTTTACTACTTCCTTTCCAATTTGGATGCCTTTTATTTCTTTTTCTTGTCCGATTGCTGTGGCTAGGACTTCCAATACTATGTTGAATAAAAGTGGTGAGAGTGGACATTCTTGTCTTGTTCCTGGTCTTAAGGAAAACTCTCAGCTTTTTCCCACTGAATATGATGTTTGCTGTGGGATGTCATATATAGATAGCCTTTATTATATTAAGGTATGTTCCCCCTAGTTCCACTTTGTTGAGAGGTTTTTATCACAAATGGATGCTGGATTTTGTTGAACGCTTTTTCTAAATTTATTGATATGATCATATGATTTTTATTTTTCAATTTGTTAATGTGGTATATCACATCAATTGATTCATGGATATTGAGCCAGCCTTGCATCCCAGAAATAAATCTAACTTGATTTTGGTGCATGATCTTTTTAATGTATTGCTGAATTTGCTAATATTTTCCTAGGATTTTTGCATCTATGTTCATCAGGGATATCTACCTATAATTTTTTTTTTGTACTGTCTTTGTCTGCTTTCGGAATCAGGGTAATGGTGGACTCAGAATGAGCTTCAGAGCTTTCCCTCCTCTTCAATTTTTTGAAATAGTTGAGAAAAATAGGTATTAGAATACCTAATATTTAATTTATATAGGCACTTGTTTGTTTTTAAGCCAATTAAATGGAACTCATTTACAAATTAGCAATACCATCTGGAGGTAGAAAAATACCACATATCTTCAATACACATATAGACACACAGGAACATATAAACAGATGAAAGCAGAGACCTCATGGCTTCCATAAAGGAAGTGGTATCTATATAGATGACTTTTCCTCCCCTCCTATTTTTGCCGAAAATTACCTTTCATAAATTTGCATTTTAAAAAGATAGCCTGGGTAAAAGTTCCTGGACTAGATCAGAATTTACATTTCAGGGTGGGGGGTGGGAAAGAAATGCAGGTTCCTCCTAGAAGGACTTCGGCTTCCTAAGGCCAATATTTACAAGCCTTTTGAAATAAATAGGGAAGGTTTTGAGATGGTAAAAAGGATTGATGGGCTTTAAATTGTTTCTGGAGCTATAACCCTGGTCCTGTAAAGACTAGATTTCAATTCCTTAAGGAACTGAGTTGCTACTTAAATGACATCAAATGAAGGAGGATAGCCATTATATATATTTCTTCGTAACCATTTTTGAATTTGGTCTTTCCATAGGTACCAATAAAACAGCTGTTATGATGAGAGCTCCCTAAAAAAAATCCATTTTGGAAGTTTTTCCAATTCAAAGGATCTATCATCTGGCTGTTGATGATGAAGAAGTACCTGATACAAGGACCCCTGTATTATGGGACTCACGGTCTTCCTGGCCTCACCTCTTCTTACCCTATAGCTTATAACCACACACAAACTTCATTTTGTTAATATAGCTTTTTGCTATGATTTAAGCTGTTCTTGCCCAGATAATGGTATTGTGACTCACTTGCTTCCCTCTCCTCCATCCTCTCTATGCCTGCTCCTTTAACATTCAGCCCAAGGACATATATTTAACTGAGACTCAGGTCTATACCCATGAGAACAATAAGTTTCAGTTGGAATTTAGACTAAGGATAATATCTTGGCTTTAGGTGTGTTTCAGCCTCACTGTCCCCTAGTTTCCCCAGTCTTTAATCAGACAATAGATTTTTCCTAATCTAACTCAAGCTTAGAATGTCTCCTGCATCAGAAAATTGCGCTGAAACTTGTGACTGTGTCCTAATGCTTGCTGATCACAATCTTTATGGCTTAGCATTCTTTATAGACTGCTCCCATCTTTGTTCCTGGGTTGCTGATGCCACAAGAAAGACCGCGTAGCCAGAAGGAAGGCTGGAAGGCTCCGTGAAGCTGAACAGACCCTCCCCTGGAACTGTCACTAGCTCCTGGATTTTCCCTTAAATACTCTAAACCAGACTGAGAAAGTAAGGCAGTTTTTGAAGGTATTAACCTGCTACCTTCTCAGATCACCAGTGCTCTGACAATAAACACTTATTTTAAATAGCCTGAATCCTGTGTCAGTCTATTGATTGAGTGGCATAGGCAGCATGAGCCCCAGACTCAATTGCCCTCTGGTTTCAAAGGTAGGATCTAGTAATCTCATAACTACTCAAATCAATAAGCCTTTTATGGCTTAACCAGACAAAGAACAAGATCCAGAAACTTACCCACAGACTACCCTAAGACAGTTACGCCCTTTTTTGCTATAGGCAGTAAAGCAACAAAGGTTGAAACAATAAAGGCCTTTATGGACCAGGATCCCTCATGACAAATTCCTCTGAGAGCTAGCACAATCAGACAAAAAGACAAAAAAGATGCCAGTTGACTGGCCATAGCTAACCAGTCGTAAATTCCTGTGCTTCTGTCCTACTAGATATTGCTGCCCAAATCCCGGTATATTCAGCTGGCCACCAGATGCACCCTGGTAAGTGCACCTTCTCTAGTGGAGACTAGAGAAAAATATTTTTGCTAGTCACAAAGCCAAGCTCTCAGGACATAGACAAGACAGAAGGAAAAACCTCATCTGGTTTTTGTATAAGGACCCACAGCAAAGTTTGTCTAAACAGAAGCCGGTCTGTAGAGATGTGCCAGCTTGTCAGTTTGAGGGCACCAAAATGGACAGCTGGTTTATAGGATTTGACTGTATCCTTTCCTACAAAACCTATTTCTGATGACAGTACAATAAACAGAGATAAGGAAAGGGAACAAAAGAGTGCACAGAAAAAGAGTACTTACCTACCAGGGAAAACTCGCTGAAAGTTGCTCGACCCCCAGGTCACTTTTAATGAGAACAAAAAGACCGTCCTGAAGAAAAAAAAAGATATTTTTTTTTTTTTCATGCAGTAGCAAGCTCTGAGTTTCTCACCTCCCAGGAAAACTTCCACAGGTGAGAGAGATTTCCTTCTAGAGGAAAAATTCCTCTAGAATTTTTTGCAGTAGCAACTCCTATGGCAAAGGCCATATGCCAACACTGGGATAATCACCTCCAGAACAATTGCCCCACACTCCAGGAAATCCCTCCTGATCTCAAATAAAGGCACCAACTTCTACCAAAAGGAGAGATGTCTGAACCCAAGAGGCTTCAAGGTCAGGGAGGCAGTGGTCCGTGGAAGTAGTGAGTGCAAGAGAGTCTCTATAAGTACCATATCCAGTTCCAGTAAATGCCAGTATGCAAATGTGAGGTCACTTTAGATCCCACTTCTGACACCAGTTACGATAACCTAAAAATAAAAGGTCAAGTGAGAGGCAACAAATGTTTATTTGAGATCTAAAAATATAGCTATTTTGGAAGCACTGATTCAGGCAGAAACCCAAATAGTGTTTTGATTAGAAGGTGAAGTTAAGAGTATTTATGAGAAAGCAAAGAGAGAAAATTACATGACTAGAAGGAAGGAATTTCTATAGGTGCTCATAAGCTAACATAGTGATGCTAATTCTAAAGAATATCTTTAATTTTAAGTTCAGTAGTTATAATGTCTGCTTTCTTGTTATTTTTGCAAACAGTCACTTGGAATACAATGCTGCTTTAGGCCCAGTTCAAAGCTTCCCCCCGCCCCCCATTTTTGACATTCCAAAGATTTGACAAGTAAGAGGTTCAAGGAAGTTCCGCTGGGAAGGCAGCTCTGACTCCATTTTGAAGTGACTTCATTTATATGTTTTTTACAACATAATTATATCTTAAATAGCAGAAGTAAATCTTCAAATAATTCCTTTTTAAAAAGGGCAAGTGGGTATTCTATTTTTGGAGCCCTTACATATCTGAGAATTCTTTTCTGTTGTCTTCATCTAGAAACATTTATTTGGTAGGTTATAAAGTACTGCTTTGCTAATCTGTTTAATTTTTAGCCTAATAGAGGATAGTTCATATACTTCTGCATTCAATGTGTTATAATATGTTGCCTTGGTTGGAACATAGAAAAAAATCTGGTCTCACACCAATATGTAATTTAAAAAGAGAAAAGTATTTTAATAATTTTTTCAGGTAATTCTGTATATTCTTCTTTGACACTATACCAACATTTAATAAATAGTAGTTTCCTAAATGTTAGTTTCAATGTGGAATGTAAACCATATCAATGAAGTGTTCTTTGCTAAATTAGACTCTATTGATCTATCTTGAACTTTAATTAGAATTTTTATTCATGAATAATTTTGTATCAGCATGCATTTGTTCATTTGGAAATTATTGGTTCACTGAGATATGCATATCTTCCATATATGAACATATTTCATTAAATGGTATGAAAAAAATCACTTTCATTTGCATTACTTATGATCTCATCAGAAAACCCTTTATGTATGGGGATCTGAGCTCAGGGTGGCAAATGCAACTTTTCTAACGTTTTACTTTTCACTTGAAATCTCAGATTTTTTTTCATTGGCAACAAATATCATCGATTTTTTTTTCAGCAATCGGCTTATTTTGTTCATTTTTAAGAAAATGTTTGCCAGTACCCAAGTCTCAATAACAATGGTTTGTCTGTCGGTAATTCAACTAAAAATAATGATACAAGAAAAAAGAAGCTAGTGTAGCTTGTAACAACTTCTTTTAGTCACACAAATGCTTTTCCTTGAGACAACCATCACACTACTAGACAGCATAGAATATTTTTAAAATCTGCACCTAAGATTCCAGATTTAGTAACATTAATGTTTTTTACTATTTCCTCAAGGACACTCTTTGTCCCCCCTGCAAGTGTGTGGTGGTAAAGAATATTACCACTAGTACAGCTGGTACCATGGCATTAATTTGTGCTAAGCAGCCAGCAATTTTATCCATTATTGTTCATGTATCAACGGTGCAAATATCAACAGAATGAAAAAGGCAAATGATATCTTAGTATTATTATAAAAACAGCTTTGACTTGTGAAACCCATGAAAAAGATTTTAAAGACCTCAAAGGGTCCATGGACTACCCTTTGAGAATGTCTGTTTTAATAGATATCTTTTGCTGACTTATGGCTATATCACATAATTTTTCCTTAAAAATTCTGTATGTCCTGTTTCATTGACTTTTTAATTTAGTATTCTATAAAAAATTAAAACCAAACATATTTTTTTCCTTTATAGCTAAACTGTTTGTTCTCTTTAGATTATAACATTTTTCTTTATTTTTGTAATTAAGAAAAATTTCCAGAATATGTGAATGTGGATCTATTCAATATGGTGATCCCCTTTAGCCTTACTACTTAGGGTTTTTTTTTTTTTAAGCTCCATAAACTTTAAATTTTGTTTGCATTTTTCCTCCCTTGGAACAGCATTAATTTTTGAGTTAAAACTGTTTTCTGTCCTCTATTGCTATCATCTTTTCTTTTATTATTTCTTCCTTTTCCTCCACATTTTAGGGGACTTTTTCATATTTGCCCTCTACACCATTTATTACATTATCTATAATGTCTATTCTATGCTTCTTCTTGTTGTATATTATTGTTTTGATACCCTAGCAGTTCTCTTATATTTTACCTAACTCCCTTTTCCTCTCTCTTATAGTCTTTGTATTTAATACTGATGTCTTTTCATCTCCTTTGCTCCCAGCTTATGTATTTTACCTCCATTTTTGTGGAGGACATGACTTCTTATATCCTAGCTAAGGGATTATTTAAAGATTAAATTATTTAAAGGTTAAATGTCTTTATTATTTTAATAAAAATAAGTTTTTATCAAGTGGGTTCTGTTTATGCTCATTTTTAGATTGTCTGAGCACCTTCTTAGAGTTTTAGCTCTTTGGCTAGTGGTGTGCATAGATCTTGATCCTATGTCTTGGATCTGGTACATATTCTCCTAGAGAAAATTTGGCACACTAAGATGAAATATTAACTTCTAACGCATCGTTTTTTGGATATTTTGAACCAATGGGTTGAGAGAGAGTGCATCTTTTCATGACTTGGTATATTCTTCAATGTAAGGAGAGCTTCATTGTGATAACTTTCCTGGGTTTTCTCTTCTCTTGGCTTTTCAGGAGAAAGAGTAGGGGTTACCTGAGTGATGAGTTTGAGAAACTGGGCATAAGTAGCTTAATCTATTCATCTAGAAACCTGGTTTGTCTGTAAAAAGAATCTTCTGATTGTTCTCTTCCATGCTGTAAGATACACAGGGGCAGGCCTTGCTCCTATAGTAAAAAGGCTTAGATTTTGTAGGTGTAACTTCAAAGACCCCAACATTTGAAACTTTGGGTTGTGAATATTGGTAAATAAATATGGAGTTAAATTTGGAAGACAAAATATATACACAAAGAGGCTTATGGTGAGATAGGGTGTGTAGCTTTGAGCTTTAGACTTTAGACACTTAGCATGTCTTGACTTTAATAATTTAAGAGGTTGTATTAAGCCAGGTGGGTTTTTACAGTTGCATAGGATAGCTTTTAACTTCTGCAAGTGACTTTAAGTCTTAAGCCACTTCATATTTTAACCTTGGCACATGACTACAGCTTATGTCAGAATATTTGTACTTCCACAAAGCAAAACCACATGTATTGGGCCTTAAACAAAGATGTGGTCAATAACAAGACAATACACCCTTGAGCAAAGCCACTGCTTAGGCCTCAGGTGGCCTCAGAGTGTACACTACTGCTGCATTCTGAACCTTTAACTATGGTACTGGTCTCAGTCCACGAGTGTCGACCTCTTGGAAACCTCAGCAAAACTGGTAGATTTAGTGAGCCAGTATAGCTGAGACAAGAATTTAAACTCTAAGGAAAAACAATTATTTCAGTTTGTAGTTCTTTAAGGAACTGGTGGGTAGAAAAATGTTTGTTCTTTTAAAATACAAACCAGCTGAATCCATATGAGCTACAAACACTGGTGAGGATTAATCTTTAAATTATTACTGGTACAAGGAGGTTTCTGTTTTATTATAATGGTCTGTATCTTGATCTGGGTACTGCTTACTTAGATGTTTTCACTCTGTGAAAATATATTGAGCCGTGCACTTGATTTGTGCATTTTTGTGTACAAATGTTTTACTTCTAAAAAAATTTGTATGAAAAATGATAAGTGATAAGTTCATGTTTAAAGCACTCTTGTCTGCCCAAAATCCACTTTGTTTTAATTAAATGTCTTATTGCTCAAACAACTGTTAATCAAGTATTCTGTTACATGAAACCAAATATATCTAAATTCACTTTCTATTTCATCTAAATTTACTAATTTATTGACATAAATCTTTATAAGTCTCCTATAATATGTAAAGACTTTTAGTAAAATAAATTATGTCCCCTTTTTCATTCCTGATATTATTCATGTGTAAACTTATTTGTTAAGTATTTATTTATTATCAATCTTGTTATAAATTTGTCTATTTTAATACCTGCTTTGTTTTTATAGATCCCTCTATGGTGTCATTCCTTTTCTATTTTATTAATTTCTGTTTTTACTTTTATTATTACCTTTATTTTACTTTCTTTGAAACTCTCTGCTTTTTAAGATTGTCTTTAGTTATTTTCTGATTCACAATTAAATTTTGATATGTTTCTGTTGAATTTCTTTTTATTTATCCTTCTAGAATTTTGAGGGGCTTTGTAGAGCTGAGGATTGATATCTCTCAAAACCCTGGGAAAATCCTAGTCATTTTTATCTTCAGCTATTTCTTCATCCCCACCTCTCTGTTATCTCCTTTTGGAACTCCACTGAGATATATGCTAGATTTTCTCATTATGTTCTCATGTCTTTTAACCTTTCATTTATATTTTTCATCTTTGAATCCATGCATAGCATTCTGGATAAATCTTTTGGATTTATTTTCAGTACACTGGTTCTCTTTTCAGTTGTATCTATTCTGCTTTTTAATTAGTCCCTTGACTATTTAAGTTAGGATCATATTTTTTTTATTTATGAAAGTTCTTTTTAAAAAATCTCCTTGATTATTCTTATAGTTTCTTATTTCTTGCTCACACTTTCTTTTTTCTACTTTTATTTCTTGAAGCATATTAAACGTAAGCATCTTAAATTCTATGACTGATAAAAATTCAATATGTGGAGTTTTTGCATTTATTCTTCTGCTGTCTCTTGGTTCTCTGGCTCTAATTCATAGTGTCTTGTACTTGTAGGTGTTTTGTGATTTTTTAATGTGAACTATTACATTCCTTGAAATTTATCCTCAGTAACTCTTTGAGTCCTAGGTTGAAAATAAGCTCTTCCTAAAAAAGTTCATGATTATTTCTGCCAGTTGTCAATTTTTTTATTTGAAATTTTTCTAACCACACAGGCAACAGAAATTCAGAACAAAAACCTTTGTAAAGACTGGAATATTAGTTATCTATTGCATAATGAATTATATAACTTAACAGATTTAAACAATAAACATTTATTATCTTTACCTAGTCTTTGTAGCATCTGGAGGTAGTTAGCTGGGTGGTTCTAGCTCATGGTCTCACCTGAAGTTGCATTTAAGGTGTCATTAGGGACTTTGGTCACCTAAAGGCTTAACTTCACTGGGACTGGAGGACACATTTTCAAGGTGGCTCACACACAGGTCTGGCAAGTCAGTACTGGTTGCTAGGAGGAAGCCTCAGTTCCATGCCTCTCTATAGTACTGCTTGAGAGTCTTCATGATATGGTAGCTGATCTCTCCCAGGATGAGTCTTCCAAGAAAGAGAAAACTAAAGGCCTCAATATCTTATATAACCTAGCCTCAGAAATCACACACAATCATTTCTACAATACCCTATTAGCTATATAAATAAGCCCTATTTATATATAGGAAGTGATTACATACAAGAGTGTAAATGCCAGAAAGCAGAGATCACTGGAACCAACTTAGATGCTGGCTACCACAGATGGCTTATTGCTGTAAATTATCCAGGGAGATTTTCTCCTTGTTCTCTCCAATACTAAGGTCAATCCAGGTATATTTTCTTGTCACCTGATTTTTTTTTTTTACAACAGGATTTATGTTTACTTTTACATTGTGGGTACTCTCCTTTGGGTTCCAAGTATAAGTAACCATCTTCTATTAAATTCTCTGTTTAGGAGAACATGTGATCCATGTAGCCATCAAAATGGATGTCAAGTCTTCAAGGCTGGTCAGAAAACCTCAGAGTGAATGCTAGAGCACTGAACTTCCAGAACTCCTCTTGCAATTCGTAGTGGGAATTTGGAGATTCCTCTTATGCCAGCTTAGTGACATATTTAAAGGTTTTAAAAACTAATATTTTATTCAGAATTTTAAATAGATTTTTTTCAAATTAACTCTTCATTATATAGCCAGAAATAGAATATAATGAAAATGTTTTCTTGAATTTGCACTATTGCTATATTTCTAATTTTTTAGAAGAAGATTCTTGCTCCTTTAACCTCAATCTATCTTCTATAAGTGCATTTAAGACTATTAATGTTCCTCTTGGTACTGTTTCAGCCACTTCTTAATAATTTTGAAATGTATGTCATTCAGTTCTAAATATAATCTAATTCCCCATTACATTTTTTTCTTTGGTTCATGAATTGTTAAAGTATGTTTTATAAGTAACTTTAAGCAATTAATGTTTGATTAGTTAATATATTCATAAAATCAAAAATGAAAAATATGAAAAGGTATTCAGTAAAAAGTTACATCCTACTACTGATCCATCTACATGGCATTATGTACTCCCCCAACACAAATATCCACTGTTACATATATATCCCCTTTTTACACAAATGGTATTATGTATTATACTCAGTATCTTGAATTATTTACTTCAACTGTGTATCTCACTCTTTTCAAATAAAAAATTGACAACTGGCAGACCTCTATAAGTCCATAGAGGTGTGTTTTAAGTTTTCAAAATGTGTGAATTTAAAAGTTATCTTTTTATTATTGATTTCTAATTTTATCTCATTATAATCAGAAAATGTAACCCACGCAGTAGTAATTTTTTTTTGGTATTTGTTGATCTTTGCTTCCTAACTTGGTATGTTCAGGGATGTTGAGACATAAAATATCCTCATTCAACTCACCTGCTTAGCTGGTAATCTTGGAGAACAGCTGCGTATCATGAAATTTATCAGATAGTAATTTCAATTACAGCTATTTTTTCTAGGCATGGTAGATTGCTTGGAACAAATCAAAATAGTTGTTATGGATCTATTGACTTTGTAAAGAAGTTTTTAAACATCTGTATCAGTTTGCAAGGATAACCAGATGCCATTTGTTTTGACCTAGAAGATCCTACAGTATACCTTCACAGATCTGCTCAAGCCAACTTTCTTTATCTCTGACATAATATAATATAAAGAAATGTTTATGATGCTGCCATCTCAATATCATCACACTAGTCACACACTAATAATATTATGCTGCTTACATATGTTTAGCTGGAAGGACCAAGTACCTAAATGTTTTTAAGGGAGATTTCTACTTTTGAACATGGAAGTATGAAAGGGACCAGATTTACCCTCCCACCTTGAATGACTAAAAGCAGACAAAAGATAAGAAATGGTTTCTCTAAAATAGACAACACTCAATGTAGAAGAGTGGTCCCTGGAAGAAGATGGAAAAAA
Source organism: Pteropus medius (assembly GCF_902729225.1). NCBI lineage: Eukaryota > Metazoa > Chordata > Mammalia > Chiroptera > Pteropodidae > Pteropus > Pteropus medius. The sequence continues at coordinate 2,611,141 of NW_024349227.1, read as the reverse complement.
ATGAATCACCTAGCCTCATAACTGGAGATAGTTTCTAGTCCTTAGCACAGTGAGGAGAAAAAACACCCAGGGTCTCCTATAGTTGAGAATTTGGAAAATTCAAGGCATTTGTAATTCACAGGACAAAGTATTGGAAAGGAAAGAACTGCAGAGATCTATAGAGGATTTCCTAGTCTCCAGTTGAATACTGACTGACACATGAGTGTGAGAAAACTACCATAGATCAGTGAAATAACCGCTGGGTATAGGTAACAGAATATTCTCAGAAAATATTTAGGGCTGTGAATAATTCATATTCCCAATAATCAGTGTGGAGCAACCTTACAAAATACAGAGCTAGGGTAGAGTACTGAGAAGGCTTGCCTCAGTAATGGGGACAGTATAACTCTAGAAAAAAGTTGGCTTTGATTTTACCTAACAAAGCTTAAAAACAGGTTTTGAAAGGACCAAACTGTTTCCAAGTAACTTAACAGCATCCCAGGATAAACACATTTAAAGACTACAAAAAAATCATCATCCAAGAACATGAAATTTACAATATCTGTCATCCAATAAAAAATTATCAGACATGCAAATAAAAAAGAAAATACAACCCAAAATGAAGAGAAAAATCAGCCAATAGAAACAGACTCAGAAATGACACAAATAATAGGCATATATTCTATAAGTTTAAAAAGGTACAGGAAATTAAGAGCATGTTGAAAGACATGGATGATACAAAAAATTCACATGAAACTTCTAGAAATGAAAAATACACTGAATAGGATTTGTTTTAGTCTGCTAGTGCTGCCATAACAGAATGCCAAAGACTGGAGACAGTTTAAATGACAGACGTTTATTTTCCTTCAATTCTGGAGGCTAAAACCCAGATCAAAGTTTCAGCAGTGTTGGCTTCTGGTGAGGACTCTCCCATTGGTTTGCAGATGGCCACCTTCTTTCTGTGTACTCACATAAACTCTTCTCTGTATGCATGGTGTCTCTTCCTCTTCCGTGTCTCTTCTTCTTTTCATAAGGACACCAATCCTATTAGATTAGGGACCTCCTTATGGTCTCCTTTAATCTTAATTATTTCCTTAAAGGCCCTAGCTCCAGATAAAGTAACATGAGGTTTAGGGCTTCAACACATAAACTTTGAGGGGAACATAATTCAATCAACAACAGGATCAATAGCAATTTAGGCACTACAGAAAAATGATTAGAGAACTTGAATGTAGCAGTGGAAGGTATACAAAATTAAGCACACAGGAAAAAAAAAGCACTAAAAATCTAAACAGAACATCAGTGAGGTGTGAGACCATTTAAAGTGGCCTGGTATGTATATTATTGGAGTCCTGAAGGAGTGAATGGCAGGCAGAACTATTTGAAAAACTAATGGATAAAAAATTTTCTAACTTGATGAAAACTATCAATCCACAGATAGAAGAATCTCAACAAACCTCAATCCCAAGAAAAAGGAACAAAACTACATAATAATCAAATTGCTTGAACTTCTGATAAGGAGATGATCTTAAATCTTAAAATCAATCAGACAAAAAAGACAACTTATGTATAGAATATAAGGATAATAATGGCAGCAGATTTCTCGTTGAAAATAATGCAATTCAAAAGAGAGCGAAGCAATATCTTTAAAGTAATGAAAGAAAAAAAAAAGTCAACCTGAATTCTATACCCTGAGAAAAAAATGTCAAAAACAATGGCCAAATAAAGACTTTTTCAGCATATAAAAGCTAAAGAATTCATACCAACACATCTGAACTATAAGAGTGTTAAAGGAAGTCTGGAAAAATGAAAATATTATCAAATGGAAATATGAATCTACGCCAAAAAATAAAGAGTACAGGAAATGATAGATATGTGGGTGACTATAAAAAAAACTTTTAAAATTATTTAAAAATATCTTTAGCAATAGGACAAAGATCTGTAGAGGAGAAATGAAAGTATACTGTTGTGGGTTCTTGTATTATTTGAGAAGTCATGTGTTTCTTCAAAGGAAATAGTGATAAGTTAAAGGGGTATACTAAAGACCAAAAAGCAACCACTGAAAACAAAACAAAACAAAACAAAACAAAAAACCAGAAAACCAAAAGCTCTGGAGCTCATATGACAAAGAAAGAGATAAAGTGGAATCATAAAAAAGAAGGCAAAAAAGGGAACTATGAATAAATGGAACAAATAGAAAGAAAATAACAAATAGCTTTAAATCCACAATATCAATAAACAATTTAAAATTAAATCTTCTTAACCTCCCAATTAAAAAACAGATTGTCAAATTAGATAAAAAGGCAATATTCAACTACATAGGACTTTGAAGAAACTCACTTTAATATAAAGACACAAATACAATAAAAGTAAAAGGATATAACATGATATACCATGCTAACACAAAAGAAAAGAAAGCTGGAAAGTTTTCCAACTTCCTAAATGGCATTAAGGACCTCTGAAAATTGGCTCCTCTATAAAGGCAGTAAGAAATCTGGAGAGAAACTCTCAAAAACAACTTTTTTAAATCTTTGAAATTAAAGAGGCTTTTAATAATTTGAGCAGTGTTTTATCAAAAAAATGGCTGAATATCAGTAAGAACAATGAGCTTTGGGGTATTTTAACTTGCGCTAATCTAATATCCCTTTCCCAGGTTCAGAATATCATTAAAAGCCAACAGCCTCACTACTAAAATACATGTGAAAAACAGCAGACTAGTAGCTACTGTAAAAGAGAAAATGGGTTTGGAGCTCCCCCCACAAAACCCCAATCCTAGAGAATTGTCACTATTTGACTTGTTTGACAGGTCACTGAATATCATGATATCATGTTATATCCATTCTCAGAGATTGTCTTTATTTGACCTGAATCAGAGCTCAATCTCTAAGAATAACCCTATCCACAGGCATTTGCCAAAAACAATCAGTGGCAATTGCTTAACATTGAAGCTGCTAGAGGTGCTGCTAACAAGAGGCTGATAGAAAAAAATCATAAAAGGAAAATTGGAGAATAAGATGTCCATAGGGAGATTTGAAAAGATCTGACATAGTCCTGACAATCTATAAGACCACACAGATGTTGTTTCCATGCCCAGGAGAAACTTGAGGTGGCCCTAATGTTTTACTGCTGACTGACATTGAGGCTTTGCCCAAGCAAGAAGTGAAAGTTAATGCAAAATGTAAAGTACCTGACAAATCATTAAAATCATATTCTAGTCCACATGTTGAATCATTCAGCAAAAGATGAAAGACTCCTTAATTCAAGATATTTGAGGAAATCTCTGTTCAACCATTAGCTGGCTACTAGACTAATGGAGCAAAGATTTTATATGATAAAGAACACAGACTTTACAGAATTAATCCAGAATACTCACTAAACAAATTCTGAGGAGGGAATGAGAATCTGATTTACAGAGTTGCTACATTAAAATGTCCAGCTTTCACAAAAAAATTATGAGACATGCAAAGGAACTAAAATGTATGATATATATATGGCATCATATAGAAACATCAGAGGAAGCTCAGATGTTGGGCTTAGCAGACAAAGACTTCAAATTAGCTATTATAAACCTGCTCAAAAACTAAAGGAAATTGTATCTAAAGAATTAAAGAAAAGTATGAAACAATGTCTTATCAGAGATAAAATCAATAAAGAGAAATTATAAAAAATAAATTAAAATTCTGGAATTGCAAAGTAAAATTATTGAAACAAAAAATTCACTAGATACTCTCAACAGTAAATTTCAATAAGCAAAAGAAAAAAATCATAACATGAAGAAAGGTCAGTTGAGATTATTCATCTTAAGGAATCAAACTTTTTAAAAATGAAGAAAATTGAGTCTCAGAGACCTGTGGAACACCATCGAGTGAGCCAATACAAGTATAATTGAAGTCTCAAAAAGAGAGAAAGTGGGCAGAAAAACTACTCAAAGAAATAAAAAAATTTGATGAAAAATATTAGTCTGAACATCCAAGAAGCTCAAGGAACTCTCAGGATAAACTCTGTGGGATCCACATGTTGGTATGTCATAGAAAAACCATGAAAAGACAAAGAATTTTGAAAGCAACAAAAGAAGTGACATACAAGAGAGCCTCAAGATTATAGCTGGTTATCATCAGAAACAATGGAAGTCAGAAAGCAGTGGGAATGACATATTCTAAGTGCTAAAATAAAAAAACTTCAAAACAAGAATTCTATACCTAGTAAACTACCCTTAAAAAATGAAGAAGAAATTAAAACATTCCCAGGTAAATAAAAATAAATAATTCATCACTAGCATTCCTGCTCTATAATAAATACTAAAGAAAGTTCCTTGTGAAAAATGGTAGACATAAATCCTACCTCATGAGTTACTATACTAAATGTAAATGGACTAAATATTTCAGTGAAAAGACAGATATTGGCCAGAAGGATAAAAATGACATGGTCCAACTATAAACTATCTAAAAGAGATACATTTTAGACTCCAAAACACATGATGTTGAAATTAAAAAGACGAAAAGAAATATACCATGCAAATAGTAACTGAAAAAATGGCTGGAGTGGTTAAACTAATATAAGACAAATCAGATTTTAAGGCAAAAAATTTTACTAGAGGTTAAGAAGGACATTTTATAAATAAGATAGTCAATCCATCATGAACACTTAATAATTATAAATACATAATTATAATAATTATAAATACATAATAATCTAGTCTCAAAATATGTAAAGCAAAAATTAACAGAATTGGATAGAAATATTGACAATTCAACAATAAGAGAGATTTTATTACCCCACTTTCAATAATGAATAAAACAACTAAGTAGATCAACAAGGAAATAGAAGACTTGAACAACACTATAAAGCGACTAGACACAGCAGACATCTATAGAGCACTCCACCGAACAACAGCAGCATACATATTCTTCTCAAGAGCACATGAAATATTCTCCAGGATAGACCATATGTTAGAGTATAAACCCAGTTTCAATAAATTTAAGATAATTAAATCATACAAGTATAGTCTCCAATCACAATGGAATAAAATTAGAAATCAATAACAGAAGAAAAATTGGAAACTCAAATATGTAAAAAATAAACACACTGATAAATAAATAATGGTCAGAAATAAGACATGATGCGTCTCTCACCACTATTATTTTACATTATATTGGAGGATCTAACCAGGACTATTAGGCAAGAAAAAGTAAAAAGACATCCACATTAGAAAGTAAAATAAAATTATCTCTATTCAAAGAGGATAAGATCTTATATGTATAAGAAATTCACAGACACTCTTACATGTGCATGTGTGCGCACACACACACACACACACACACACACAAATGCACACACAAACCCACTCAAACTAATAAAGTTCAGCAAGGTCGTGTGTTGATACAAGGTCAATATACAAAAATCAATTGTATTTATAGACTCTAGCAGTGAACAATCCAAAAATGAAATTAAAGAAACATTTGCATTTACAATAGCCTCAAAAAGAATAAAATACTTAAGAATAAATCTAACAAAAGAAGGGCAATACTTGTACACTGGAAACTACAAAACATCAATAAAAGAAACTAAAGAATACTTAAATAAATGAAAAGAGATCCCATGTCAATAGATTGAAACACTTAATATTGTTAGGATGGTAGTACTACCTAAATTGATCTGCAGATTAAATGCAATTCCTCTCAAAATCTAAGATACCTTTTTGCAGACATTCACAAGATGATTTTAAAATACATACGGAATTGCAAAGGACCCAGCATAGCCAAAACAATCTTGAAAAAAGAATAATAAAGTTGGAATATTCACACTTCAAAATTTCAAAACTTCCTACAAAGCTAGAGTAATTAAGACAGTATGATACTGGAATAAACATTGACCTATTTATCAATGGAATAAAGTGGAGAATCTAGAAATAAACCCATGTGTATATGACCAACTGAGTTTTAATAAGGGTGCCAAGATCATTCAATGGGAAAAGAATAATTTTTTTAACAAGTGCCTTTGTGTGTCAGTTCCAGCCTATTGTTAATGATACTGTTGGCTAGGAGTGCCTAAGATACTTGCCTGGGCTCATATTACTCATAGAAAGCCCCCACAGACATTTCCCCCACTGGGCCAATGTTGTGGATGGAATGACCCTTGTGGTTGTTATGATTTCAGGATGCACTTTAGCAAAAGCCATCAGAGAATTTTGATGAACAAGATTTATTGTTCCCATGTGCTGGAGTATACCACATGCCTGAGGGGCATACAGCAGGGCTGCAGGTAGAGAGAGAGCATGCAGACCTGGGGCTCTACCTCTATTAGAGTCCAAGGGTGGAATGTCTAGTGTTTTGTGGATTCAGCTTATTAGCTAATTTAAAGTATAAGAGCAGGAACTAGGTCATAGGAAAGAAGAAGCAGGGACACCCAAATGGTCAGTTACCTAAGTTACCCAGGGCTTTCTGAAAGAGGAAACTTTATAGGTTGAAGCAACCTAATTCTTTATCTAGTTGTTTTGCTAGTAGTTGTGTCATACAGCTAGCAATATGTTTATTCAAGATGGATGTATTTTGAAATGGATGCCTCAGCAATCGAAATCTTAATGTCAGGTACTTACACTACAGTGATGCTGGGACAAATAGAGAGCCACATACAAAACAATGCATACAAAACAATGCATTTGGACCTCTACCTCACACCGTATACAAAAATTAAGTTAAAGGGCCCTCGCCACCTCCTAAGTCCACTGGCTGCCACCATGTCTGCTTCGGCTGCTTCATCCTCGATGTCAAGGGTAAGGCCCTGATCGGCTGCACTACAAGGGCAACGTGGCCATGAGTGAGATAGAGCACTTTCATGCCTCTGCTCATGCAGCGGGAGGAGGAGGACACCTGGCTCCACTGCTGAGCCACGCTCGGGTCCACTTCCTGTGGACCAAACACAGCAACCTCTACTTGGTGGCCACCACACTGAAGAATGCCAATGCCTCACTCGTGTACTCCTTCCTCTACAAGACAGTGGAGGTATTCTCCGAATACTTCAAGGAGCTGGAGGAGAGCATCCGGGACACCTGGATAAGCTCGTAGACTTTGGTTTCCCCCAGATCACCAACAGCAAGATTCTGCAGGAGCATATCACACAGCAGGGCAACAAGCTGGAGACAGGCAAGTCATGGGTGCCACCCACCATCACCAATGCTGTGCCCTGGCGTGCTGAGGGCATGAAGCACCAGAAGAATGAGGTCTTCATCGACATCATGATCTGTCGATCTGCTGGTCAATGCCAATGGCAGCGTCCTGCTGAGTGAGATCGTGGGCACCATCAAGCTCAAGGCGTTTCTGTCCGGAACGATGGAGCTTCTGCTCGGCCTCAACGACCGCGTGCTCTTTGAGCTCACTGGTCGGAGCAAGAACAAGTCCGTGGAATTGGAGGTTGTGAAATTTCACCAGTGTGTGCGACTCTCTTGTTTTGACAATGACTGCACCATCTCTTTCATCCCGCCGGTTGCGACTTTGAGCTCATGTCCTATGACCTCAGCACACAGGTCAAGCAGTTATATGGATTGAGTCCGTCATTGAGAAGTTCTCCCACAGCCGTGAGGAGATCATGGTCAAGGCCAAGGGGCAGTTTAAGAAGCAGTCAGTGGCCAATGGCTGGAGATATCTGTGCCGGTGCCCAGCGATGCCAACTCCCCATGCTTGAAGACCAGCGTGGGCAGTGCCAAGTTCGTGCCTGAGAAGAACATTGTGATTTGGAGTATTAAGTCTTTCTTGCTGGGAGAGGCAAGGGGTACCTGATGAGTGCCCACTTTGACCCGCTCCCCACCGCAGCATGGAGAAGGAGGAGGAGGGCTGGCCCCCCCACTGGGGTCAAGTTTGAGATTCCCTATTTCACCGTCTCTGGGATCCAGGTCGAATACATGAAGATCATTGAGAAATGTGTTTACCAGGCCCTGCTCTGGATCTGCTACATCACCCAGAGTGGTGAATATCTACTTTGGACCAACTACAAGGGAGAAGAGGTAGGGGCTTGAATTTGAGCCTCCTCCCGCCCCAGGCCCTGATTGCGGACTTTAGAGGGAAGGAGGGAAGGTTAGAAGGGCGTGTGTGAGCAGGCCCTGTTGGCTTAGCAGTTTCTTACTTCCTGCTCCCAGCACCTGGCCCCTTCCTCACCTTGTCCTCTACCCATTGACTGAGAGGGATGGTCTCCCTGCCTCCCTCTGCCTCCAGGCTCCCCCTTCCATTTTTATGTGAAGAAAGAGCAGAGGGGCATGAAAGCCCCCTCCTGAGTGCCTTCTTGCAGTGACCTGCCTTAGGGGGTGTAAGGGGCCCCTCCTCCTTCATCGCTGCTGAGCCCAGAGCCTCCCCACCCCTGGCCCACCCACTCTTCTGCATTATGGGTTGGCATTAAAAAGAATTTTTAAAAAATTTAGCTAAAGGGATCATAGATAAATAGAAATTCTAAGTCATCAAAGGCTTCAGTTAACTTTGTGGCCCTACCTACAAAGAGTGCAGGTTTTTGCTACAGGGTCAAGTGAGAGGCCAAAATAAGCTTTTAATTCGGAACCCCAAAACTGGTACTAATCTTTCATGTATACATAGAAAGGTTTATAGTAATTAGGGAATTCGAGGATAGGAAGATTTTTACGGGAATCCTTTGTGCTCGCTTCGACAGCATATATACTAAAATTGAAGGGAATCCAGTTACAGAAAGCTGGATAAGTTGGTTAAGACTGCTCTTATCAGAACAGACTTATAAAGGGGCAGCCATTCCAAAAAGTTAAAAGTCCAATATCTATAGTATCCTATGAGACTGAGAAATCCCTGATGTTATCTTTTGGTAATTGAACGGGGACAAGCCCTAAATAGCTTGCAGTGTATGAGGAGAAAAGGACTTTTTACTTTGTGTGATGTCATGACCTAGGTAATGCACTTGGATCTGATAAAATTGGAGTTAATGTCCTTTATACATCAATGCTGTCTGCAAATGGAGAAAATCAATTTTGCAAGGCTCTCCATCTGGAGAGCATAACAAAAGTTCATCTTATCGTATAAGAATAGGATATTCTAAGGTTATGGTTGAGTATTTGGGAAAAATAAGAGGGTGCTTCACAAGCCCCTGGGGCAAAAACTGTCCATATGTATTGTTGGTTTGACCAAATGAATACAAATAAATACATGTTAGATTGAACATGTTCTAATGAATATGAGGTCTAGACCTACCACTGTAGAGTAAGTACCTGTCTCAGAGATTGAGGATAGAATGGAATTGAGATTTGAAATTACAGGGAAGCAAGGAAGCACAATCTTGTTAATGGTTCTTATATATTATACAAAGTGGCTGCTGAGTCTATTGGCCTTTTGATGGACAGAATAAGGGATAATTCAAGGAATAATGAGTCTTTTAGGCGGTATACAAAATACAATGGCTAAAGACTTTCAATATCTCTTTTTTATAGAAAGTTTTATAGCAAGTTTTGGGTCAATTCTGGAAGAGCATAGCTGGAAAGATAGAGACCTTTAAGGATTTAGCCTCCTTTATGTGTCTCACATGTGAACTCTTAATAGCCAAAGGCTATTAGGGTTCTCTTCAAGGTCTGAGGTGTTAGTAAGGAAAGTATTAGACTGTTTGTGCCATTATTAAATTATTGCCCAAATTATGGTATTCCAGTTACAACAAATTCACTGGAGTGAAATTATTAAGCAGAAAAATGTTTGACTAGTAAAAGGCCCAAAGAGATAGGAAGTGGATGAGACAAAGGCAGAATCTAAAGCATACTTAAGATACATACTACTGAAAACTTTTTGTTACTCCAAGAAAAGGAATTATAGAAAGGTTGTAGTATTTATGTAGAAATGAAGCATTCTGCTTTTGCAATTGCATGGAAATCTCTCCCCTTTGTGTTAAGGGCAATTGTGGGCAGACCAGAGTAGCTGCTTCTACAGAGGAGTGTCATTTTGGCAGCCAAACCTTTTCCTTTGTCATTTTAGATCCTATTTTCCAAACTAAAGCTGAGAAGTTGTTCTTCTAGTGTCTCTTTTCCTTACAGTATTGACAGATATATTTGTCTAGACTGGACAGAGAGGTGTCCTTGTTCTAGTTCTTCTTAGTTATTTAATCTAAAGAGCTATTAATTTGGTCTATGTATGTTTTTCTAAGTCAAACTATCTTCACAGTTTCTGAAAGATCTTGCGATTTAGAGAAGGGGGCAATATTATCTTCTATTTTTAAACTAAATCTGGCAGGGTTTTTAACCAGATCTTAGAGAAATAAAACAAGAACTGATATAATTACATACAGTACATAATAATTGACAATGATAATAAACAATAAACTATGTTGTTGGTTTATATACTTACTGTACTATACTTTTTATGGTTAATTTAGAGTATACTCTTTCTACTTATAAAAAAAGTTTACTATAAAACAGTATGCTGTGTTATGCCAGCAGCAGACTCATGCATCTCATGTTTACTGTGTCTCTTGATTGCATCATTTTCTCTTGTACTTGATTTAATCTTGTTTTGTACAGTAACATGAGGTGCAGGCTTGTAGCCTAGGAGCTATAGGCTATATCATGTAGCCTAGGTATGTAGTAGGCTATACTATCTAGGCGTGTGTAAGTGCACTCTACGTTGTTCACACAATGACAAAATCGCCTAACAACACATTTCTCAGAAAGTATCCTTGTCGTTAAGTGATTCGTGACTGTATTTAATGTTTAAGATTACTGAAAGTGTAAATTTGTTTTAACCAGATGGAATAATTACTCTGACAAACTTTATTTTAGCAATAATTATTTTGAAGTTAGCTTCAAAGATCTTAGGGAAATAAAACCAGGAACTGATCATTATATTGAGTTAATTAGACACCTGGATCACTTCTAAGATAGAATACTGCAATACTAATTACCAGGTATAATTTTAAGTTTATATGCTTCTTATTTTTATATGCTACAGAAAGACTGTATATTTGAGTTTTTAATGAATGTGTTTATTTCAGCCACCTTGAGAAGTCTACAAATGCTGGTGTGTGACAGAGAGTATACAGTTATCCACTTCTTACTTTTCACTGTCAAAAAAGTTACTGTGATTAATTGCCCCACACATTTTGTCTTCCACACTCCAAAATATCTGATATCTCTTGAACCCATTCACGTCTTTTTATTTTCATCTCAGCCACTGCCTCATCTGCCCAAGCCGTGATTATCTTTCATGTGAACTCTTGACTAGTTTTTAAATTGTCCTTACAATTTAGAGTACTATTTATAGAATTAAAATCAGAATATTATCATATCCACTTCTTTATAACTATGGGTGTCTGCCCATTGCATGGTCTGACCCTATTCTCTCTTTCCAGCTTCATTTTCTATTCCTTTTCTACTCACTCTCACTACTCTTGAGCCACATAAGTTTCCTCTGGCCTGCTGTTCTTTCTACCTGAATGTTTTTTTGCATGACCGGATCCTTTCCCTTATCTAGGTCTCAGATGAAACGTTCCCTTCTCAGAGATCCTGCCTAATCACCCTGTCTAAAGCAGCCAAGCCCCCATCACATTTTTATTTTTATTTTCTTCTCAGTGCCTACCAAGTACCATGATCTAAAATCATCTTAGTCATTTTTCACTTGGTTATTTTGTTTCCCCAGCCAGAATATAAGCTCCATGAAAGCAGGGATCCTATATTACCACTATTTCCTCCAGGCTAAGAATGTGTCTGATGCATAATAGGAGCTCAATAAGTGGAAGAATGTTAGTAACATTGCTGGATCTTTCCATGTGTACCGCCATGCCTACTGAGCTGAAAATTCAGCTCAGTAGGCATGGCGGTACAGGCCTTGGCTAGGACTGCTGGTCTTCCATTTCTTAGCATCACCAATTGTTTTTCTGTTTAATGGCTTTAGCCTCCAGGCTTAGACCCAGAACAAAGAGGTAGAAAAGAGGTTGCAATGAACATATATCTAATCTCCCCAGGAATGTTGCCCTTGCCCCCTAACTGCATTCCATTTCTAGCCTTGGAATGGGAGCCCTCTTTCAAGAAAGGCATGCATGAAAAGAGGCTTGTAGGGGGCCAGGGTCAGGGTTCCAGCAATCCATGATGTTTTCCCCATATTCCGGTGAGGTTTTCAGGACCCCACATTTTCCCAATCAAGTGTATCAGCCAATCTCAAACAAACAAAAAAAGAGAGCAAATCAGAACATTTGGTTGGCTGCATTTGAGCCCGGCGAGTAATTGATTTCTTGATCTGGATTTCAGAATTCGAATTGTGATTCTGCTTTGCTTTTCCACTTCCACTTTGGTCAGCTTGAACTAGAGTTTGTCTTATTGCACCTTGTGAGAATAATCAACCTACTCTGATTAGCCTAATGTTCATTCAACAGATATGTATTGAGTGTCTATCATGTGCCAGACACTATTGTAAGCTCTTGGAATGCATCCGGAAACAAAAGACACAAGTTCCTTGTCCCAGAGGAGCTTCCATTCTAGTGGTATGGACAGTGGGTAGGATAATACTAAACAATAAATATAATAAATTGTATTATATTTATTGTATAGGATACTGGAAAGTGATAAGTAAGTAGTTTATTTTATTATTTATTTATTCACTTACTTACTTACTTACTTACTTACTTACTTACTTACTTACTTACTTATTTTGATAAGTAGGTACTTTAGAAAAAAGAAAACCTAGACGGGAGCAAAGAGATTGGGACAGGGAGGTAGATGGCAATTTTAAACAGATCAGTCTCCTTTAGAATGTGACAGCTGAACCTCCTTTAGAATCTGAACAAAAAGTTGAAGAAGGTAAATTAGATATTCAGCCATATGAATATCTAAGATTTTCAGGTATGTGAATATGGAAGATTTTCAATCATGTAAATCTTCGAGAACAGGGCATTCCAGGCAGAGGAAGCAGCTAATACTAAGGCCTTAAGGTCGGAGCGTGCTTAGCATGTTGAGAATAGCCGTGTGTCTGGAGCAGGGGGAATGGGAGTGGTAGGAGATGAGATCAGAGAAGTGATGGGGGTCAGATCATGTAGGCCTCTAGCCAGTGTAAGCCGTTTGGTTTCTATTCTGAGTGACGCGGGGAATCATGGCAGGGTTTTTAACAAAAGAGTGACAGCACTCATTTAAGTTTTACAAGGGTCCCTCAGGCACTATGTTGAGAATAGACTGTATAGAGTAGAAGCTGGGAGACCTGTTAGAATAGAATAGGGAGATCTGTTACTATCTCAGTAATCCAGGTAAGAAATGATGGTGGTAGCAGGGAAAGTGGTTGTAGGGAAGGAAAAAGTTTCCTTGACTCTTTTAGGGTGACTAGGTGGGTCTGTAAATTAAACGATAAAGATTAATAGGAGGAAAGCATATGTATTTATTTTACATGACACAAGAGCCTTCATAAGGAAATGAAGAACTGAAAATATGGTTAAACCTGAGTGTTTTTAATGTCAGGTTTGATGAAAAGCAGAAAGTCATGGAAAGATACGATAGGGCAAAGAGTATGAGCTAAGTATAGTAAACCGGGGAAAATTTAGCAAGGCCTGTTCATTCAGATTCTTCTTCATGTCTGTGTCCCTTCTCTTGGAGATAAGGATGTTCCTTTCCTCCGGGTATAGGGAGGGCACATCTAACATAAGGGTCTTAGAACCTGCTTCAGAAGAGAAGTGGGGGAGGGGAAAGCCAGAGTAACCTTCCTGCTTCTGCGTTTTCTCAGACTCCTTCGGCTTAAAATATTCCATGTACCTAGGTGTCCTAAGCCCCATTATAGTGAAAAATAATTAGATTCTGGATATAATTTGAATATAAGCCCACAGGAAGAAATGACTGTGGCATCTGAAAGATTGAAAGAAAGGAGTCAAAGATGACTCCAAGGCTATCTCTTAAAAAAACTAGACAGGAGATGGGGGAGGCCAAGGGGAGAGCCAGTATGAGATGCATGTTAGGCTTCCAAGCGGAGAAATTGAGCAAACCATTAGATACACACGTCAGAAACTCAGGAAAGAGTCTAGTGTATGTGTTGGCATATATCAACTGTTTAAAGCCGTAAAACTGAATGAGAGAGCAAGAGTAGAGAAAGAATGGAGGATCAAAGACTGAGCCCAGGAGATGACAACATTTAGAGCAGTGCTGACAATAGAAATATAGTACGAGCCACATTAATTTTAAGTTGTCTAGTAGCCACATTTTAAAAAAAGAAAAGGAACAGGTCAACTTAATTTTAAACTGTGTTTTATTTATCCTAAGATATCCAAAATGTTATCATTTCAACACGTGATTACTAAAAAAATATTTTATATTCCTTTCTCCTAGTAAATCTTTGAAGACTTGCATGCCTTGCGTACTTACAGCCCTTTCACTCAGGCTAGCCACGGTTCTAGCGCTCTGTAGCCATGTGAGGCTAGTGGCTAACAAGTTGGACAACTCAGATTTAGAAGTTTAGGAGAAGAGAGACTAGCAAAGGAGGCTGAGAATAAAGCACCTGTGAGGTAGAAAAGAAATTAATACATCATGACATCTTAGAAGCTGTGTCAGTGGGAGTGATTACAATCTGTGGAAATTATAATAGTTTTAGCTTCCTTGGTGAAGAAGCAAGCTAGGTTTACTATCCAGGATGCCGATATGGGGGAGGTATTGTGAGTATGAGGAGAAAGGAGAGAGTGGGAGAGGGAATAGATTAGGGAGGGAACGGACGATTGCTGGACAGCATGAAGATTCACTGAGACTGATGAACGTGAGTTTAAGGTGAGAACGAGCCAGTGAAGTGAGGTGTTTTCCTCCAGGCACAACGATCCAGGCAGGGTGGGCAGAGCCTGGAGTTTAACCTGGGGAATGGCTTTATGGCCTTCTTGATGCCACTTTGTTTCGATTAATGTGATTCTGATGGCAAATAACGGAAATCAGCTCACATCAGGTAAATCAGAAAAGAAAATTTATTGTAGACATTCTGGATAAGTTCAGAATATTGAAGGCTGCCAGTAGAGCCAGGAAGCAGGCAGCAAGCAGGAATGGAGCTCTGGGCTAGTCTGCCTCTCCCTCCTTCAACATGCTTCCTCCCCTGCTTTTCTAGCCTCCATCCCACAGAAGATGGTGGACCCAGCACCGCCAAGTTAATATCACCTCACCCCCAGCCCGAGAACTGGCAATTGTCTTCGAATTTATATTATCAAGAGAGAAAATTTGATGAAACAAGCTTGAGTCAAATGGTACGTGAGTCAAGGAAAAATTCATGGGGAAATGGCAACAGCTAATAATTTAAAACATTGTCTCACAACATATGTTTGCAAAAACATAACATTGAAAGCTGACTTCTAATAAGTGTTCATAATAAATGAAGTTTTATGGAATAAGGGTATTTAAAAGGGTATTATGGAATAAAGGGTAATTTAAAAAAATAAATGAAATCATGACGCCCTTACAAATGTAAAATGAACACGTCAAAGATTTTAACTCATTAATTAATGAAGCAATAAGTAAGATGTTTTGACCAGTTCAAAAGATAATTCAAAGACCAGACATATATGTAGGCCATAAAATGAATCCACAAATAGATGCACAACTAGCATTTGGGGTTAGTGGGGAGGTAGTAGGAGAGAGAAATAAATTGTCCCTTCACTGGACAAGATTATTTGCATATATATGAAACAGAATTATTTGCACTGCTATGTTATCTATAACTTACAATGTTGTAAAATAGCTCAAAGACAATGAAAGGTACAAACCCCAGAAAATCAGATAACCTAGAAGGGTGTGCTCTAAAAAATGCATAGTTTTCCATTGAAGATATCCGGCAATTCTTTGATCCATTTCAAAACCTTTCGGAATTTTTCATGATAACCGAAAATACCTGAGTTGTTGGTTAGTACATTTCTTCATGATTCTCTTACTGTCCAATACTTCTTGCTAAATATTATTTCAATTTTCATTTTTAAAAATAAAGTTTTATATTTAATTATTTAAAGTTATATGGCATTCGGAGTCATAATTACACACAACAAAACATCAGAAAGCCAGATTCCTTGAGAAATGAGCATTAATTTTACCCTTTAAGCCCCAAAGTTCTATTATCTCATTTATTTTTGTTTTTTCTCAATTGTATTACATCTCTGCTTCTTTAAAAATGTAAATGGGGAGGACTGTTAGTGATACGAGCAAATAAATGCTCCTCTAGGAGATCAGAATATGCCACCCCAGAATATGCCACTTTGGTATAAAGATTATTTTGAGCTGGAAGCAAATGAGAATCAACAGATGAAGAAAGAAGGCTTCTGAGAGCTTTCCCTACCTGACTAAAAGTAGAAACTTCTGAGAACTGAGGACTGCCGTAAATTTCCTCTCCTGGGGGAGTTTTATGGCCATGAAGATGGAAAGCACTGAGATGGATCTGCAAACAAACCTTACTGAAAAACACCCTTATCTTCCATTAGTTTCCTCAGATACTTACCTTCCCACAGTTTGCCACCCCTAAAACCTACACTCATTTTCCTTTGTCTTGCCACTTCTCTACAAATATATTGTTCTTTATTAAGATGCTGTATAAGCCCTGAGTTCATTTTATGTATTCAGAGAAGGAGGAGGAAGTTTCAGCATCCACCCCACCTGCTGTCTTGACCCAGAATTTGGCTCCTGCATTACTAAACAGAGCTGACTTATTTTGATAACATGCACTCATCATTTTGAATCATCCGTTTTTATATAATATTGCAAAAGCCTGATGCCCCTCAGGTATCTGATGAAGTTTATAAAACTATTTGGATTTATCCTAAGTATAATTAATATTAATAAAATTATTATTATTTTTTTAGTTCTTACATCTTCTTTTAGAGATTCCCCCTCTCTTCTTTCAGGTTATCAACTGCCTCTTCATTCTAACACCCAATTACTCATCCATAGCCATCTTCTGCATGTTGCTGGGCCTCTCACTGCTCCCCAGCCACCTCAGAATGATTCCTCCTGCTTTACTGTGCAGAGCAATCGTGCTTTCTCTAGCCCGTGCCTCCAAAATCAGCTTGCAACATCACTTTGAAAACCCACAAGATTATTCACATGCTCTAGTACACAATGGGATATCTCTCCTGACTCCTTTTATTTTTTCAACCGGTTCAGCAAGCAGAAAGAAATGGTAAGAAATTTATTTCCTCATTGATATAAATCCTACTACTGTGTTAGTGAGACTTGTGTTTGACTCCTAATAATGAAGGCCCAAGTACGAGGGCTTAATTTAATAAAAACTCTTTTTTTCTTTTACCCCACTTAAATAAACTTCATAGGTAGGCAGTTCGAAGCTAATATTGTGGCTCTTCAGTCATCAGAGACCCAAGGACTTTTCTAGCTTTCTGTTTAGCCTTCCTTAACATGATGCTTTCAAACTCAATGTCCCTTCGTGGTCTCAAGATGGCTGCTAGATCTCCAGTCATCACAATCACATTCCAGTAGGACAAAGAAGAAAGTAAGAAGGACAAAAAAGGTATAATTCCCACCTGAGTCAGTTTCCTTTAGGAGAAGTTCCCAGACATCTCACCACTTATATTTCATTGGTCATCTCTAGCTACAAGGGAACAATTTTGTTTTCTCAAATAAATTGAATATATTGCCTTTATGCCATCATTTTTGGTTACTCTACAGTGAGTCTTAGTTTACTTTCTGGTTCTCAATTATATTCTAATTAGATGGGATATATCTCAGTTTTTAAAATAAATAAAATATGGCTTTTAGTTCCTTTCGAAGATCAAATCAATAGCTATAAAATGAATAAAACATTGTCAAAAATCATCGCCTATACCAAACTTGCAATACCAACCAGGGAGCACTGTAGAATCGGAAAAATTAACTCAGACAATTGCCAGTTAATTCAGTTTCAGGTTTACTGAGTGGTTTCAGAGCTGACTAGGGGCCAGTTGCCTGTGGAGGGTACAGGGAACAATCAGGACTGTCCTGTCCTTGAGGAATTCCAATTTCAAAGACTCACAGGTGCCTAGAGGCAGGAGGAAGCCACCAAATAGTTTTACACAGAGGAGAGATGCGATCACTTCTATATATTTGAAAGATAGCTCAGACTATGTAGGATGAACTGGAAAAAAGGCCCAAAGCAGGGGATTTCATTCTAGAAGGCAAATATCATTCTGCATTGCTGTGCCTTTGCTGTCCAAAGCACATTCACCTCACATTCTGCACCATGTACCTAAACTATCCTCAAATCCTCATGATCCCCGCCTTTAGGTTTTTCTCACCTCAGACTTCACTTCTATGTCTACCCTCCTGGAAGTCCTGGAAAGTCAAAGGGAGTTTCTGGGGTCAGGAGTCTATGCTGTCTCTGTTTATTCATTCTTCACACATTTCCTGAGCCTGTATCATGCTCTGGGCTCTGGGCTCTGGGCTCTGGGCTCTGTGCTATGGGCTAGGGTTGCAGGTGAATCAGACTCAGTTCTCGCCTTCAAGGCAGGGATAAATTATTTTTGCTTCTTTTTATGCTTAAGAGTATTAAAATCTAGAGTTAATTTTGGCTGAAGGAGGGGGATAGGGCCGAAGGGCAGGCAAAAATCAGAAGAAAATTTAGCAGTCTGGGATTGAGAGCAGTGAAACTGGAGGCCAGACCTATCCTCGGGGCCCAGGACTAGTTTCCCCTAACCTCAGACTGCCCCCTCCCCTTCCTTTTCCCCTTCCTCCTCCTTTTCCTCCTCCTCCTGTCTCCTCTCAGCCAAGCCTGGCTTCCATTCAAACTTTCCGGAAATCCCCTACCCAATTTCCAGCTTTTGAAACAATGACTCTCTGGAGACTATTTCCAATGTCCTTGGAACTGGAACAATGAGAGAGTAGAGCCTCCTCTCTGGTTTCAGGCTACATCCCTGCTCCCAGCCTTCCCCCACCCCAAAGTAAAAGCTTCCTCAGGTCTCCAATCATTGTCCCGTCTGCATAGAGGCAGGAAGTTGTGGGAGGTAGAAGAAAAGCGCTTTCTATTAACTGCTCCTGAAACCTCGAGTCAGCCCCAGCCCCTGAAGTGCTACCTGGAGCCTATCCTCTCTCAGCTAGAACTAAGGAGGAATCTCTCCACAGGACTGCAGCTGGACACCTGAGTGTGCTGGGGGCTGGCAGGCAAGCTCAGGCCTTGATTCCTGTGTTTTTTAAATCTCTTTTGATGCCTTCGTTTCCCCCAGCCACGTTGAGGTGAGAGGACCAGAAGCCATTCTAGAGAGATTGGAGGTCTCGTTCTTTTTCCTCACTGAGCAGCTCCTCTTCCACTTTCAACTCTGACCCCAGGACACCACTGTTGCCTTCTTCCACCAGTTTTGCCAAAAGGGTTGTTGATGGGGGAGGGGGTGCAGGCGGGGCTTTTCTTGCCCCATCCTGGCGCCTGACTGGATCGGGTTACTGGAGGCAGTCTGGATTTGAATGTGCAAATAAACAGAAGTCGCTTTGATCCACGAGGCTGAGAGGGAGGGGAGGAGAGCTGAGTGCCCTGGTCAGAGAAGTGTCGGCTTGGTTCTTTTGAAACAGGGTTTGGGGATGTGGAGTGTGAGCGTGTCCTTATTCCTTTGACTGGACCGAAA
The DNA here is from genome assembly GCF_902729225.1 of Pteropus medius. Taxonomy (NCBI): domain Eukaryota; kingdom Metazoa; phylum Chordata; class Mammalia; order Chiroptera; family Pteropodidae; genus Pteropus; species Pteropus medius. The sequence continues at coordinate 2,591,641 of NW_024349227.1, read as the reverse complement.
ACCTATATATGTGTAAAAAAAAGAAGAGCGAGATCCAGAAAAAGGCAGGGACCCATTCCAGGCATTTCAGACTTCCTCTGGGAACCAAATATTCTACTGGCCTTTCCTTCTGTTACCAAGAGGGGAGTGGGCAGCTGGGAGCCCACCCTCCCTGAAGGCTCTTCCAGCTTTGGGACGTCTTGGGTGCACTTGGGCGAGAGAGAAGGAGTGGAACCATGCATTGTGTGTAGTTCACCACGGTTCGGGGTGAGGTGGCAGGTTGGGAGGGGGTAGGGCCTATTGTCTCCCTGGGCACCAATCCACAGCCACAGGCGGGCTTAGAGAGGGAGAGACAAAGGAGGGGATGGGAGAGCACAAAGAGAGCAGGAATGAAATGGTAAGTAAAGGCAAACAAAAGTGAACCGGGGGAGACAAAAGCTGGGAACAATATTCCCCAGGCAATAGGCTCTGGAACAATAGGGACACTGACAGCCCCACAAAGACACCAGTGTCTCCAAGTAGACGTTATCTCAGGCAGTGGTTGGCAGCCCCGCTCTGGCTGCAGCTATTTTCAGTGCCGCTTTTGTGCCATGCTGAACAATATTCCTTGCATGGCTGCTGATAGAAAGATGAGAAGGTTTCTGTTTGATTCTCCTCTTCCTTCCCTCCCCCTCTTCTGTTTCCAACCCCCACCAGCTCCAGGCATGCGGAGCTCAAGTCGCAGGCCTGGTTAGGGCTGTGTGTGTGTGTGTGTGTGTGTGTGTGTGTGTGTGTGAGGGGACCAAACAGGGAGGGTCTCTATCAGGCCTCCTTCCAGTCGCCCTCAATCTTACGAGGATCTCCAAGGAAAAAAGAAAGTGGAGATTCGGGCTGGAGAATTGGGCTGGTGCATAGGGAGACTCAAAAATATTGAGGGAGGATCGTTCAAGGAAGTGTATTCTGCCATCACCAGCAATCACAAGCCTAACCCGAGCTATTCACTATAAAAAGGCCTACTTGGCAAGTGGTTTGCCTCTTGTGGCCAGCTGTTCATTTAATAGCCACGGCCATAAGGGTCCCATCCTGCCCTTCTGACCCTTTCCTTCTCTGTGCCAGCAAGTGCTCCCCATGCCACCCTCAGAGCCACTGCTTTCTCCCATCTTTGTTCAGTTCCTGACTAGCTCTCAAGCTCCTTGCCCTCACCTCTCCCACTCCAAGTTGAGCCTAAGAGTTCAGGATGACTAAACCTCGCTCGGGGAAAGACTGGTAGCACTGGCCTTTCTGAAGGCCCGATGGCCATTCCCATTGGAGCACACATGACCCCCGTCCACAGCGTTAGCCAGTCCCCACTAAGTATTTCTTCTTCCTAGAGAAACTCCGACTTTAGACTATTGGGTCAAAGGTGTCCTTTTCCAGGGCTACCTTGTTCACAAGGCCATGTGCTCTTAGTTTCCCCAGGGTTGTAGCCCACTACAGCTGCCCCCATGGGATTAGAAAGAACCCTATACTTTTTCATCTAACTGATCTTGTTCTTATTCTTATTCTTCTGTTCAGGTTATTTTTCTAAGTGGCTAAACTCATTTCAGATCCCTGGCTTCCTCAGAAATATTGAGACCAAACTCTTCGGGAAGGCATTGATATAAAAATGTCAGGGAGAATGCCTTCCTAAGAGACTAGATAGATACTCAGAGCTTGAGCCGTCACTTAATTTGTGGGATGTGTGACCATCTGTTCAACTTTCTCCATATAAGCAGCTCTCAGAAGGTAGGAAACACATTTTATACCTCTATTGGCTACCTCATGGCATCATTGCATATAATAAGTTCTCAATGAACACTTGCTGAATTAGACCAAATTTGGAGAATCAGCAGGGACCTTAAAGCTCATCTAGTACCTTGCTACTCAAAGTGTGGTCCCTGGACCAGCAGCAGTAGCATCACCTGGGAGTTCGTTAGAAATGCACAGTCCAAGACTTCACGCCATAGCTTCTGAATCAGAATCTGTATTTTAACAAGCTCCCCGAGTAATTCATAGAGTCCTTGAGACTAGTACAGCTTCTCCCTCCCTGCCTCCCCACAACTCCTGCCCATTTCATAACAGTATTGCCATCGAGAACCTAGAGTCATAGAAACTGTGAGCCAGACCAGGCCATCCAGATGGCATCTACAGGAATACCTCTGTAAAGATGGGCTCACCATCTGCGGTAACAAGCTATTCCACAGTTGGAATCAAGTCAGATTGAACAGAATTAAACTGGCACTCGAAGAGCCTCAGGAGTGGGACCTTGCACCTGGTATATGCACCATCAAAGCTTGTTGAGGAAAAGGATTAAGTCATCCATTATGACCCCCACCTTCCCCCGGATGATTCCTGTGATGGGCAATTTAGGGATCAACTGGACTGGGACACAGATACTAAGACATTTGGTCAAACATTATTCTGGGTGTGTCTGTGAAGGTATTTCTAGATGAAAATACATTTGAAGTGGTAGACTGAGTAAAAAACTGCCCTCCGCAATGTAGGTGGGCCTCGTCCAATGAAGAAGACCTGACTAGAACAAAGAGCCTGAGTAAGAGGACACTTTGCCTGCCTGACTGCTGAGCTGGGACATTGATCTCCTATCTTACGACTCGAACTGAAACGTCAGCTCTTCCTGGGTCTCAGGCCTGCCAGTTTTTGGACTAAATATACCATCCACTCTCCTGGGTCTCAGGCCTTCAAACTTGGACTAGAGCTACACCATTGGCTCTCCTGGATCTCCAGCTCAATGACTGCAGCAGACATTAAGACTTATAAACATTAAGCCAATTCCTTATGCTCAATCTCTCTATATAGTTCTGTTCTTCTGGAGAACCCTGACTAATATAGATTTTAATACCAAGAAATGAGGTGCTGCTATAACAAATACCTAAACTTATGGAAGTGGCTTTGGAACTGGGAACCAGGTAGAGGCTGACAGATTTTTAATATGTGCGCTAGAAATATGAATCTTAAGGGTGAATCTGGTGAGATCTCAGATGGAAATGAGGAACATGTTACTAGAAACTGGAGGAAAGATGAACCTTATTATAAAGTGGCAAAGAACTTTGCTGAACTGTGTTCTAGTATTTTGTGGAAGGTAGAAATTGTGAGCAATAAAATTGGATATTTAGGTGAAGAGATTTCCAAGTGAAGTATTGAAGGAGTGGCTTGGTTCCTCCTGATTCTCACAATATAATGTGAAAGCAAAGAAAAAGATTAAAGAAAGAGTTCTTAAGCAAAAAAGAACCAGAATTGGAAGATTTAGAAAATTATCAGCCTACTCATATTGGAAAAAAATGAGAAAGCTTGATCTAATGAGAACCCTAAGGGTATGGCTAAACAACCACTTGATTAAGAGATCATAGGTGCAATTCGTAGTCTTAATCAGCCATCTCAGTAGAGGCCAGGAATGTAGATGTGGTTATATCAGCAAAGACACTGCCAGTGTGAACTAAGGCGACAGAGAAAACAAGGTGAAATAAAGGAGGAATGTTGAACTTTTTAGATCCTATAAAACAGGACCATAGAACTATTCAGCTGTAAATATGTGCTATTCTTCAAGAAAAAAGAAGAAAGACCCCTCCAGTAATTCAGAGATCATCAGGGCTGTCTCCTTGGTTTCAAAGGGTGGAACCATTGCCTTGGTTTCAACCTGACTGAAGCCTTGGGGGCAGGACTTCCCAGAGCCTTAGGGGCAGGACTCCCCCAGCTGGCAGAACTCTGGGTGGGACCACTGCTTCAGTGGGTCCTGAAGGCAGGGCACCGAACCAAAGAGGATTATTCTCCAGCCTTAAGATCTAACGGAATTTGCCTCTCTAAGGTTTTGGACTTACTTGGGACCCATCGCCCATTTCTTCCTTTGGATTTCTCCCACTTGGAGTGGGACTATCTAGCCTACGCCAGTCCACTATTGTATTTTGGAAGTGCGCAACTTGTCTGGTTTCACAGGTTCACAACTGGAGAGGAATTTTGCCTCAGAATAAATGTATCTCAAGTGTCATACATACACGATTAGATGATATTCAGGCGAGATCTTAGACTTGAGTGTTGACACTGGATTAAGACTTTTGGGGGCTGTTAAAGTGGAGTGAATGTATTTCGCATGCAATAGGGCATAAATCAGGGTTGGGAGGGAGGCAGTACAAGAATGCTATGTATGGATTAAATTATGTCCCCCCAAAGTCATATGTTGAAGCCCTAACTCCCAATGTGATTGTATTTGGAGTAAGGAAATAATCAACTTAGTGTCCTATAAGAGGAGACACCAGAAAGCTCACTCTCTCCCCCCACCATGTGAGGATACAGTGAGATGGTAGCCATCTACAAGCCAGAAAGAGAAGTCTTACCAGACTGACCCTACCGGACCTTAACCTGGAACGTCACAGCCTCCGGAACTGTGAGATAGTAAATTCTGTCTAAGCCACCCAGTCTACAGTATTTTGTTATGGAGGCTCAAGCTGATTAAAACGATCCTTAATGATGGGAGAGCAAGAGAGGCCTCTAGGCCTGCACAGGGTAGGCTGAAGGGCTTGGAAGGGCCTCACAGCAGAGGACACACGGAATCGCATTATTCTTTCCAAGTAGAGATGGTAACATCTCTTCTTTTCCTCTGATGTCCTTAGTGCAAACAGGACAACAGCAGTGAGCCCTGTGGGGCTGCTGCATGTTCTACAACTCAATGTAATTCCCGGACCGGGATGGGTACTCAAGATCATTATGATTATCCCAACTCAAAATTCTTTTCTTAGACTGAAAGACTTTGCTGTTGTTGTTCACACAACGGTGCGTCTTCCCAATGTGGAGGGCGGGGGTCAGGGGGGATGTGAAACTTACAAATGAATAAGGTCAAATTTTTATGACTAAAATTAAATTCTTTTTTTTCCTGTAGGTTAGAGAAAAAAACAAAACACCTTTGTTGGTGCCTACTTATTAAAAGCATTATTCAAGTGGTTCTTTTAATCCTAATATGTTAAGTTTCATCATCTTGTGTAAAGAGTATCTTGACTCCTGTGTACTCAACCAATCTGAACAGATTTACAAACTGTTGCAGAGTGTTTATTTGACTGTCTTCCTCTGTCGAAGCACTCAATTCCCCTCAATGAAATGAACAGCAGTGTAATTTCTGATCTGTGGGCAGTCATGTTTTTGGAGGAGGGGAGAGTGGCTGGGGCTTGCAATTTACTGACCAGTCAAACTGGAAAATCAGCTTTTCAGAAATTTCCTTCTGACTCCTCCCAGGCAATTTATCTCGGATATCTTCCACCCTCACTCCCAAAATTTGGGGAAGGCAGAGAAGAGAAGAAATACTAAAGTTTGGGATGTACAATCATTCAGCATATTTATAATTTGTCCTGAATTCTCAGCAACAGAAGATAGAGATAAAGGTGTTATCATTGTTTTTGTAACACTCAACACAGGGCTCTTAGCTCTCCTACTCCACATAGCAGCAGCCATTGGGCAATTCTGGGATAACAAGAGCCTCATATGTTCTCTCACCCCTTCGGTCTATGGCACGTTCATGTGTGTTTTCTGACACGACCTAATCATCCCAGACCAGTTATCTCTGATACATGGCAAGGTCCTCTGGCCAACACACACAGGGTGTCAGTGGGCACAGAGGATGGCATAGTCTTCCAGAGTCTGGGAACGATCCTGTAGGATAAAGGCAGCTAGTCCCATGCAATGGCTCCAAGTTCCCAAGGAAGTTCCACAAAGTGGAAATTGAGTCGCTGCAGGGATAAGCTGGGATGGAAGTCAGGTGGCCTACTCACAGAATGTTAGTGAAAGTAGCAGAATATGCCACCCTGAAATACGCCACTTTGGCAAAAGGATTATTCTGAGTTGAAGACAATTGAGAAGAAGCAGACACAAAAGAAGCTCTCTGCCCTCCCCCTATTTGCCTAAAAGCAGGATGTAAATTTATAAGTGTCCCTCCTCCCTGCTCTATCTGGAAGGACGGGGGTAAATCACTGGAGACAACTCTGAACCCTCAGCTCAGAGATTGAACTGAAGGAATCTACATAACAAACTACTGAAACGAGCCCTACTGTCCATTAGTTTCCCATGTATTTACCTTTCCACCAGTTGCTGCCTTAGAACCTCAGTCCTTTTCCTTTGTCTTGTTACCTCTCTAAAAATTTATTGTTAAGATGCCAAATAAGCCCAAGTTCTAACCACCCATTTGAGTTACCCATCACTGAGTGCTCCCATGTGTATGTGGCTCCACATGTTAATCAACTTCTTTTGTTAATTTTTTATCAGTCTAATTTACAGGGCCCAGCCAATTAACCTAAGAAGAGTAGAGGAAAACAGTTTTTCCTCCCCTATATTAGGAAAATGCAGGGGCCTTTGGACTATTGAGGGAGGTGAGCGTGAGAGTCTTATGAATTGTGGAAGGTGGAGAAGGGATTTCAGCTCCTGTGATGAATATGTAAGGCACACATAAAATAGCTATAAACTTGAGTCTTATTTTAGAGTTAATAATGCAGGGTTTTATTTGTTTGCCATAGACCCTAATTAAACTAGAGTTCTAGCATTATGCACTATCTGCACCACTCCCTGCCCCCACATCCTCCTCCTCATCTGATGGGCAGCTGGAAGCAGGTGGGTTGTCTGTTTCCCTTCTAAAGACTCATTTCCAGGGAGCATACGGGAGGTTCAGGGAGACTGCCGTCTGAACGATGCCTCCTGGAATGAGCAATGTGTGGCCAGAGCCATATGCTTCTCAGATCGATGCGCCATCATTGAGGCACCAAAGTTGCTCTACTCCCTTCCTTAACCCTTAACTTTTGTGCCTAAATCATTCTTATCATGTATTTTGTGACTCTGCCTGCTAGTAATTTAGGAGGTAGTAATTTAGGCTGTGATAGTAGACTAGGTGTCCAATACCAAGGACACCTAGGTAGGAAGTTTTAAATTCTGAGTCGAAATTATCTTTCCCTTCTTTAAAATTCTTTTTAAAACTCAGGCACTCTAGGATTAAGTCCCTGATTAAACTGATTAAGCTCTGGTCATCGAACTCTGCCCCTTTCACGAAACTCATTACCTGTTTGGCACCATATTTATCCACACTCTCAGGTCTTGGTTTCTTTTACTCATTCCTGGTCTGAGTTTTTTCCGTGAGTGACTTGTTACCTTTATTAGGCACCCAGCTTTGACGTGAAAGAGTCCTCATCTACTCCTGCCTCAGAGTGAAAAGCAAATCAACCAATAATTTTTCAGCAGGCATTGTATGCAAGACACAATCCTAGGATGAGTACTGGGAGATCGCAAGGAGATGCAGCAGGTGGAGGCTACCCCTGCCTCAAGTAGTTTACAGCTAGTTGGAGAGATCAACATAATCACATGTTGTGGAGCAAACTGATAGTATGAGATATCAAGACGACAATAAAACAGAAGTGAGGAGGAAGCATAGAATGTTCCAAGAAGATAAAGTCTATGTAGGTAATAAAAGAGGCAATGGAAGTTAGACCTTGAAGCAAAGGTGGCATTGGCCAGACAAATAAGATAAAGACAAATTATAGTCTTAGGAAATGATATAAACAAAGATACGGCAGTTCTGCTGTAAGACTTTTTTTGAAAAACATGAATTTGTTTCATATATTCGGGAGCAATCTGAGTTAAGCATAATGTAAATTCTGCATTTGCTTATGCTTGATATTGCCCTAAGAAACACTAGGTGAATGGGAAAAAAATGCACTAGAGAGAGTAGGACTCTGTGAAATCTACACAAGCACACCCCTCAGATTTCCACCCTTACCTAAGTTCAGAGTGTTATAATCACAGCTATCCATATCTGCTGTTGTAACGTCCTTTCCAATCTCATAACCCTACTTCCACCTCTCTGCAGTAACTCATACGCTGCACCCTTCGAGGTCCACTTCCACATGTAAAATTCAGGCCCAATTCAAGGTATGGTGCCATATTTATTGTAGTACCTATTTATTTTTTAACCATTTAACCTGTGTGAACTCTGCTACCATTTTATAAAGTTCCTGTCTCATGTTGTTGTTACTGATGAAGTTGTTGAGGATTGTGACCTTTAACCCCATTTTTTGCATAAGCCCTATGGTTTTTATTGTGTGACTTTTGCATAGTGTGGTGACCTTTAGGAGCACATATATCATGTTATAGCAGAACTGACTATACAGGTTTTAGAATAAAAATAATACTTGGAGAACTGTGTATAAATGCCTAGAATTATAACTGAATTTATGTAGGAGAATTTCAGACAGAAGGCTGAAATCAGATTCATTAATTCATTTATACATTCATTTGACAAATATTTGTTGAGTGCCCACTATACGCCAGACTCTGCGTGCTGGGGGTATGGATGGCAATAAAGAAAAGAGGCAAAAATCCCTGTCCACCAGAAGTTTTCATCCTAATTGAGGAGAGAGAAAAATAAAATATATAGTATATTAGATTGTAGTCAATGCTAAGAAGGAAAAAATAAAGCAGAAAAGTTGATGTGATCTGTTTGGGAATGGGTTTAGATATGATGTCAGTAGTATTTATTACTGTATACCAAATTATTCAAAAATTTAATGGCTGAGGACAATACTATCTCACGGAGTTTCTGAGGATAAAGAAAACAAAGTGGCTTCACTGGAGTGGTTCTGGCTCCGGATCTTTCATAAAATTATAGTCAGTATCTTGGCTATGAACTTCCAAGGTCAACTCACATGGCTCTTGGTAAGAGGCCTCAGTCTCTTGCCTCTCCACAGGACTGCTCATGACATGGCAATTTGCTTTCCCCAGAGAGGACGATTCAAACTGGAAGCTTTTATAACCTAATCTCAGAAGCGGCATACATACCATCACGTCTGCCATCACATGAACCGACCCTGGTACAGTGTGGGAGAGGACAACAGGAAACCCCGAGACTGTGAATAGCAGGACATGGGGATCATCAGGGGCCATTTTGGAGGCCAGCTACCACAATGACCAGGAAAATCTTCATTAAGAAAATTACCTTTGGACTAACCCTTGACAGAAGTAAGGGAAGTAGCTACTAGGATTTCTGGGGGAAGATCGTTTGCTCATGGAACAACATGAGCAAATACACATGGCTGGTGGGTTTGAAGGACAGCAGGTGCAATAAGCTGGAGCAGAGTACATGAGAGGGAGAGGAAGAGAAGATGTCAAAAAGGTAATGGGGGAGGCAGACACTTTTATCTTTACCCCGACTAAGTAAAATACAAGTTTTGAGCTAAGAAGTGACATGACATGATTGAGGATTTAACAGAATGTATCTGATTGCTATGCTGAGAATAAACCAAAGGGAAGTAAGGGCAGGAACAGGAAGACAGGAGGTGAGAGATGGTAAGAGGTGATGGTTAGGAGGTGAGAGATGATGGTGGTCTAATTCTGAAAACATTTTGAAGGTACAACAGATAGGATTTGCTGATAGATTGGCTGTGGGATGTGAGAGGAAGAGGAGTCAAAGATAACATCAAGATTTTTCTGTCCAAGTAACTGTAAGAATGGCGCTGTCATTTATCTGTGTTCGGTAAGACTGAAGAAGGAGCGGTGTTGGGGTAAATATCAGGCATTCAGTTTGGGGCGTGTTAAATTTGAAATGTCTATTAGAGATCCAGGTGGAGATGTTGAGTAAACAATTAGATAACCAAGGCTAGAGTTCTAGAAAGAGATTCAAGTCAGAGGTACAAATTGGGGAATCATCAGATATAGATGGAATTTAAAGCTCTGAGTTTAGATAAAGTCCCCTAAGGAGTGAGTGCAAATAGAAAGCTGTGTGGCCCAGGTACTGAGCCCCAGGGCACTGCAACATTTGGGACTGGGGGTGGGGACCAACAAACAGGACTATGAAAGGGTGGCCAGAGAAGTAGCATCCAAGCCGAGTGAGGGCATTGTCCTACAAGCCAAGTGAAGATGTCTTTCAAGGAAGACTTACAGAGACCCCCATTGTCAAATGCTGCTGAGAGGGTGGGAAATGTCAACTGGATGTAGCATGTGGGATTCATTAGCTACCATGACAGGAGCAGTGTGGGTGGAGTAAATGAAGACAAAATCCTCATCCAAGTGGATTGAAGATAAAATGAAAGGAGAGAAATTGCAGACTGAATGTTCTTCCAAATAATTTTGTGTGAAGGCACTAGGAGTCACATGGGAGGGGAAAATGGAGTCAAGAGAGGATTTCTTTTTAAAGATGGGAGATACAACAGCATGTTTGTGTACTAAAAAAATGATGAGAGGAAAACGTCAATAAAGCAGAGGAGGCAGAAGGGAGAGCTGCTGGGGTAAAACCTTGAGTGGATGAGAGTAGAGCAGATGCATCTGTAAGTGGAGGGGCTGCTCTCAGCAAGGAGCATGGGCAGAGTCTCCAGCATAGCAGGAGAGGAGGCAGAGCACATGGGCCCAGGAGCAGGGAGCTAGGTAGATGGAGTAAGGACTTCAACTCAGAGTGAAGATGGAGAAGGGAGTGAAGTTTTGGAGGAGATGTGAAAGTGCCCACGAGAGGGGGAAATATGGCACGATTGCTCTGCAGCATTAAGGGTTACAAGAGATAAGCGGTCATCAGTTTAAAGCAGACCAGTCCGCATAGCTGTGTGTTGTTCCAAGCTGTGTTCAGCTGTACGGGAGTAGATGCCGAGTGAGTAGTAGGAGAGTAGTGTTCAGACAAAGTTGTAGTTTAGCTAAGTGAGTATGAAAAAGAATAAGAGGTGTTATGGTTCTCCTTATATATGCTTCTGTAGCTATGGAGACCATGCATGCTGGTTTGCCTGGGGTAGTCCTAGTTCACGCCTGGTTTTCCAAGGTGCTTAGTAATGGTGCCCCTTTCACTTTTAAAACTGTTTTAATTTGTATAATAAATGAAATGGTCATTCTACTTAGCACCAACATGGAGTCACTGACGTTTCCCAAACAGAGCATTCATCACTGTTTAACTTTTTAAAAAACACTAGATTGTAAATACCTTACGGTCAGTGTCATGTTTTGTCCCCTGTATCTGACATAACTTTTACATGTACTCTTCTCATCTCTCCATTAACCTAGCAAAACACAGGTGGCTCAAGACTAGAAGAGCCATCAGAGATCATTCCAGCTTTCGCCAAACTCTCCTAAATCTCAAAACAAAGGAAGGGAACTGAGGCAACTTACATGCCAAGAGGACCTGTCCTAACTCCTGCTTAGAAGGATTACAGGGGCAAAGTCTTGAGCAGGTAAGAGTAGAAGGGAGGCCAGTCAAGACTGAGGACCCTGTAGGGAGCAGGATTTCAAACTCAGACGTTCCAGGTATCTGTTACTGCATAGCGGATCACCTTAAAATTTAATGATTTAAAACAACAGCAATTTTTCAGTATCCCTCACTCTTTCTGTGGCTCAGGAATTTGAGTAGGGGTTGGCTGGACACTTGTGGCTTGGGATCTCTTATATGACTGCAGTCAACTGGCTAGAGTTGGAACAGTGGGGGATCTGAACAGTTCGGGGCTGGCAGGGTAAGTCGCTCTCTTCATGTAGTCACAGGACCACTCCCTGTGCTCTCCTGCTTGCCCTGATTCAAGTTGCTCCTGGCATGGAGGCCTCAGGGTAACCAGACCGCTGACATTCTGGCTGAAAACTTCAAGGATGAATGTGCTGGTGACAGCCTTGGAAGTCACAGCATTACTTCTGTCACAAGTCTGCCCGATGTCAAAGGAAAAAGACATGGAAATCACTTCTCAATGGGAGGAGTGTCAAAGTCTCGTTATAAGATGATCGCATGGGATGGGCAATATCGTTTTGCCCATTTTTGGAAAACATAATTGTGATGCCAGGTTTGGGTTCTTCTACCTCCCTTCCTTCCAAGGAGTCTCGTTGGAAGGCTCAAGACCACATGTTTTTGTACTTTTGGTAACTGTAATCATTTTTATGTTAAAGATCCTTCCCCAAATGAAACTTCTTCCTTGGCACTCCTTCTTGATATGTGGTCATGTGTATTGCCCTGTGTCCAAAGGGTTTAGGATGGAAATTATAGGCTATACCCCCTCAGAAAGAAACTTGTCAGTGTGATATGAACAAACAGCTCCATTTTAGCAGTTCAAAAAGTTATGCGTATGATATTAATGATGGATTAGTTTTTTATTGCCGTGTAACAAATTACCACAAGTTTAGTGGCTTAAAACAACACACAGTTGTTATCTCACAGTTTCTGTGGGTCACGAGTCTGGCATATTTTAGCTAGGTCTCTGCTCACAGTGTCACAAGGCTGAAACCAGTGTCAGCTGATTTGTCTTCACCTGGAGGCTTAGCTACAGGAAGGCCCATTTCCTCCGGTCGTTGTAGAGTTCATTTCCTTGTACTTGTGTGACTGAGGTCCTTATTTTTTTGCTAGCTCTTAGCTGTGGACTGCTTTTAGCAATGAGAGGCTACTCTCAGGTCCTGACCATGTAGCCTTCTCCACAGGCCCTTTAAACATGGCACCAGCATCTTCAAGGCCAACAGTACGAGCTCTGACTTTAGGACAGACCCTGTTCTTTTTAAAGGCTCACCTAATTAAGTCAGGTTCATCCAGCATAATCTTCCTTTTGATTAAAGTCAACTGATCTGGAACCTTAATTACACCTGCAAAATCCCTCCAGCTTTGTCAGATAACATACTAATCTTGGGAGTGAAATCAATCCTATTCACAGGTCCCACCACTCTCAAGGGGAGGGGAATACATAGAACACAGATTCCAGGAGATGGGAATCTGAGGGGCCAGTTTCGAATTCTGCCTACTGCACGTGGTCTTGGGAAGCTTCTGGCCAGTGGGTCTCCTACATCAACCGGGTTGAAGTTTTTTGGATGGAAGGGATGCCCATTAAAGGAAGCAGGAAGGGTGAACTAGAGGGGGAAAACTCCTCCAGCCTCCTTAGCTTATGGTGTGGGTCACGCATACTATAGCTCACCTTAGAATGGTGATTATGACCCCCATTTAATAAACTAACCAAAAGGAAGTTATTTTTTAAAAAGCAATTCATAAAGAGATAAAGAGAGATTAAAATAAATGGAAAATTAAAACTGTAATCAAAGACAAGATAAAAAGAGAACCATAAAGTTAAAAGAAATAAGAAGGAACAAAAAATATGATTAAGAACAAAAGTTTAAGTAAATAAAAGAGTTATAAAATAGTAAGAAAAGGCAGCACATTAAGAACAATTAAACTATGCCAAATCAGTCTACGGTAAAAAGTGAATGATTAAAAGAACCAAATAACTTTTAAAAACTAAAATAATGAAAGTAAATAAAATGTAAGAAACAAAGAAGTAAGGAATTAAAGTTAAGTGTCTAAATATGGAGCAACAACAAATTCAAAAGCTTAGTAATCTCATGCTAGTCAACCAGAATTCTTCAGGCTGAAGCAACCATAAATCCAACATACTTACGTGAGTGTCTTTCTCAACCAGGATTCCTCACCCGAACCACAAAACACAGAAAATTACTTGAGTGACTATTTTCTCAATTCTCCCAAGGATGGTACATCACTAGTACCATTAAAATGCAGTTGAGAAAAATTAATTCACTGAACACAGTGGATGCCTAGAGTATTAGGGCTTAGTTCTCTCACAGAACTGGCTGATCTATGTCAAAACGTATGTAAAAGAGAAAGGATCAGTCTATTTGGCATAAGAGTTCCGTGATGCTTTTGAGAGACTAGTATTGGTGAGAGGTGGAAAATAAAGCCAGATTGCTGGGACATTTTTCCCCTTAAGAGCTGTTCACTCAGGTGATGATTGACTAAAGTACAAGTCACTTTGGATTGATTGTTACTGAAAATAATAAAGCCATCAATAGATTTCTTGACTTCACCCAGAATACTTCAGAGAGGTAGCAGAAGACATTTATTTATTTGATTTTATTCCATCAGCCTCTTTCCTGGCCAAAGGCACAGGGGTTACTCATAAATTGGTATTTTAAAAAAAATAAATAAATGAGGCCTTTCCAAACTCACATTGAGATGGGCCAAAACCGAAGCCAGACCAACCCTTGAGGCTCCTTTCCTTTTTTCCTCTCCAGCATTAAATAAGTGAACAAAAGAATGCTAGTTTCCCACAGTTGGACTTCTCCTGGCCAAGGAACCCTTACAAAAGCCTGGTTAGACTTCCTCAATGCCAGAACAGTCCAACAGGACTCGGTGCCCATCAGAAGGTAATTATGGCACAACTTGCTAAATTCTGCTTGACTTCTTAGCTTCACGGACATGGTTGATCACTCATCCCTTGAAATACTTTCTTATTTTATTAGTTATCTGTGTTGTGTAACAAATTACTCTGAAATTTTAGTCACCTAAAACAATAAGTCTTTATTGTTTCGCAGTTTCCGTAGGGTGGGAATTTCAGAGCATCTTGGTTGGGTGGTTTTGGTCAAAGTCCCTCATGTTGTTGCCGTTGGGATGTTCTCCAAGGCTGCAATCATTCGAAGGCTTGACTAGGCGGGGGACCAACCAAGATGGCTCATTCACATGACTTTGGGCAGGAGGCCCCAGTTCCCCTCTGGTTCTCAGCAGGAAGCCTCAGGCCCTCGTCATATGGATGTCTCATAGGATGTTTGTGAGTCCTCACAATGCCACATAACTTCCCCTAGAAAGAAAAAGGAGGAACTTGCAGTCTTTTTATGACTGAGTCTCCAAATTCACATATTATCACTTCCACTTTAGTCTATTTCTTAGAAGTGAGTCAATAAGTCTAGCCTACACTCAAGGAGAGGAGAATTAGACTCTGCCTTTTAAAGGGAGAGGTATTGTATGGGAGGATCAAACCTATTTCCTCTATCCTGTTAGGTTCATTGGCTGGGGCCTTGCCAATTAAATTGATTAATGACTGATAAACAAGAGAAAAACAGTTTATTAACACATGCAGAAGAAACAGTGATGAGTAACTCAAAGGGGTGATTAGAATTTAGGCTTGTAGCATCTTAACAAAAACCAATAAATTTGCAGAGAAGTGATAAGCCAAAGAAAAAGCGTTTAGATTTCCAAGAGTGGCAAACTTACATATGAGGAAAACTAATGGAAGATAAGGGTTGTTTTGGTAAAGTTTGTTATATGGAATCCTCTCAGTACTGTCTCTGGTGATTACGAGTTTTTATGGGGGAGAGCAAGACTTTTTTGATATTTGTTGTTTCTCAATTGTCTTCAGCTCAAAATAATCCTTATGTCAAAGTGGCATATTTTGAGGTGGCATATTCTGATCCCCTACAGTATCAAAGAATTTGTGGACATATTTTAAAACTGCCACACTTATCTTCTGCAGCAAGACAACCCTCCTGGTTGTCTTCCTGTGTCTCTGACATCTTAATATTCATTTATGGTTCCTTATATTATTCCTATTCTTTGAATGCTGGGTTTCTCGAGCATTCTGTTCTTCTCACTCCACGTTTTCTCTGGACCATCCTACACTCTTATATACCAGCTTTGGGCTAATGATTCTCCAACCTAGGAGTTTTGAGAATATGTTTTGAGAAAGGGCCACATGGCTTTGTGGGACAAATGATCTCTAGTGCAAATATTCTACTCTGCGGCTGTAGTGCAGAAGCAGCCGTAGACAATGCATAGATGAATGTGTTGATAATACTTTATTTGCAAAACAGGCTGCCAACCTGCTGGCTATAATTTTCTGACCTCTACTCTAACTCATATCACCCTCTCAGACCTTTCTCCTGGACTCCAGATACATACCCACGTGTCCTGTGGGCATTTCTTTTTGGATGTCTCAGAGATAGCTCAAACTCTTCTCCCCCTGTTTTGGACTCGCCACATCCAGTTTTCCTCTAGTCTCTCTCTTGTAAGTGATATTCCTATCTGGTCAGTTACTGGATCCTGAAAGCTTGAAATGATCCCTGCTCATCCCTCTCCCTCACCTCCCACGACCTATCAGTCAGCTTCCTAAAATCATCTCAAATCTATCCCCTTGGCTCCATCTTCACTGCTACTACTCAGTTAAGCTATCATTATGTCCTGCCTGAAATACCATAATAGCATCCCATGGTGGGCAGGACAATGGCCCTTAAATATGTCCATGTCCTAACTCCCAGAATTTGTGAATGTGCCACCTTTCATGGCAAAGGGATTTTGCCATTTGTGACTTAGTTAAAAACCTTGAGATGAGAAGATTATCCTGGATTATCTGACTAGACCCAGTGTAGTCACAAGGGTCCTTATGAGCTGAGGCAGGAAGGTCAGACATAGACAAAGGATGTGATGATGGAAGCAGAGATTGATGTGATGCCCTTTGAAGATGAAGGGTGGGGCCATGACCCAAAGAATGCAGGTGGCCTCTGGAAGCTGGAAAAGACAAGGAAATAGATTTTCCACTCAAACCTCCAGAAGGAGCCAGTCCTGCCAACATCTTAACTTCAGCCCAGTGAATCCAACTTTGGACTTTTGACCTCTAGAACTGTAAGGTAATACATTTATATTGTTTTAGGCCACCAAATTTGTGATAATTTGTTATATCTGCAATAGGAAGCAGACACATGTCATAACCCTTCCTCCAGTCTTGCTCTATTCTAGTCTATTCTCCACACTACCCGAAACACAAATATGATCTGTCACATCCCCTTCTGAAACATTTCTGTGACTTCCCTGCATTCTTACGAAAAATTCCAAGCTCCTTTCAAGACTCCTTCAACTGGCCCCCAGCAGTTATGCTTCATAAATTTATGTCATGAATTTTATGCCCTGCTCTCTCCCCCATAAGACGGAATGCTCTCGTTTAGGGGTAGGCTTCCTTCCTTCCTCTCCCCTGATCGATTTCCCAGTTTAGGCATCACTTTCTCATTGATGGCCCCACCCCCATTCTGAGTGTGGTCCCTCAGCTGGAGACATTATTGCAATTTCTCTCTCACAGCCCTGGGCCACTTTATTGCTATGACTTGTGACTTTATAGATGGCACATCTCTCCTGTTCACTGCTCTGTACCCAGCAGCTGGCATGATGGCTGGCACACATCCGTGCGCAGCGAATACCGAAATGGACAAGTGGTGAGGGGCCCCGGGCTGCCCATGGGGAAGAGAGGTCTGGAGCTGACTGCGGGACAGGTGGGAGTCTGAATTGCCCTCATTTCTCTTCCTGCTCAGCCTGGTGGGGAAGACTCTGGGAAGGGGAACTGGGAGTCACTGCCCTCCTGCTACAATTAGCAAGCCTTTCATTCTCCCTCTACAAAGAGGAGAGAGCAAATCAAAGAGAGATAAAAGTGCACGTCCCACAAAGGACATCGAGAAGAGGGGGAAGGAAGGGAGGGTGGTGGGAGAGAGAGGCAGAAGCAGAGAGAAAGCCCTGCGGCCCAAACAAAAGCCTAAAACCAGCCAATCCCAAGGATCAGACAGTGGAGACACAAGCACAGGAAGAGAGCAGGCCGCATGGGGATCGGCAGCCAGGCAGCCAAGAAGGAGAGGGCATGAAGGAAGATGAAACGCCCATGCGAGCGGCCAGGGAGAGGGTGGAGAAGACCCCAAATGGAGATGGGACAAAAGCATAAAAAGACAAGATTGCCACCATCCCATGAGCCACTCCACCCGGGGAAAGCAAAGAGGAGCTGAAAACAAAGGCGGAGCGAGGGAGGCAGAAAGGGAGGGAGCACGGCACCCTGGCCTTCCACCGGCCACAGAGCTGTAAGCATCGGGGTCAGCAGTGCGTTCTCCGAGGCGGCCTATATTTGATGAAAGACATTTGCTTGATTAGTTTTCTTGTGTTTGAATTTTATATATAGATTTTAAGAGATGAACAAACAAAAGCAAGTTGGTCTGGAGCCTCTCAACAGTGTGCTTTTGTGTCCGGCTTCTTTCTCTTGACATTTTGCTGTATGTAGTGGAGATAAGTCATTGTCATTGCTGTATAATATTCCACTATGTGAATGTGCTACGACTTTTACATCCATTTTTATATCTGGTAGAGGATCATAATTCAGGTCAACAATCTCTTATTTGAAAACTTGGGACCAGATATGTTTCAGAATTTTAGAGAGATGATTAAGGTGCATGCAGCTCCCTATGTGGGTCTGTGTTAGAACCCTGTAATCTTACGGCCATGCCGCCCTGAACACACCCAATCCCGTCTGATCTCGGAAGCTAAGCAGGGTCGGGCCTGGTTAGTACTTGGATGGGAGACCACCTAGGAAGACCAGGTGCTGTAGGTTTTAGGAAAAAAAAAAAGAACCCTGTAATCAAACATATCAACGTTTCTGCAAGGAAATGCACAAGTCTTCATCCTATAAATAGCTTCACTCCAGGTCAGGTCAGGTTTTGCCGCCAAACGAGTACAGGCCAGATCGGGTTATATCTCCAAATAAGGGCTGACAACATTTTTGGCTTTCAGGGCTTTTAGATTTCAGAATTGAGAGCTAGGCATAATGTACCTGTACTTTATTAGTCAAATTTGCTTTGGGAAATCTTAGCAGAAAGATGAATTGGATACCACCCTACAGATACCAGCCAAAATCAGAAACAAAAGTCCCGTGTTTAAGCAGTGACACGTGGTTTAGCAGGAAGGTTGGAGCCGGCTAAGTCCGGGCTCAAACCCTGACTCCGAGAGGTGGGGAAGACCCGGAGGTGCTGGCTGCTGCCGCTTCTGAGATTGCCAGTTGCCTCAGTCTATTTGAACATTGTAAACCTTTGTTTTTATAACCGCAGCTCCTAATCTTATAAGTTGTTGATTATATTTTTCTCTTTTATCCTTTTAATCTGTTAGTCCTTTAGTTCTTTTACTTATCTTGATCATTCCTTATCTCTATTTTGTCCTTTATAATTTTATATTACATTCTTTTATCTCATCTCATCTTCTTGTTTTTATCGTTATTGTGCTATCTTTTTAGCAACTGGGCGAAGACTCAGGATTTGGAGGAGCAAGCAGAGCTAATTTGTCCTTCGCCTCTCCCTCAGAGCCAGATTGCTTCGAACTCGGGAAAGTTTTCTTCCTTGAGGAGATTTCTGGGGTGTGGGAGCCCTCAAAATTTAAGCTGAAGCCTTAACCAAGAATTGGTTCTAGAACTTTTGAAGCCTTGGAAAACACTGAGTGTCAAAGTAGGAAACTATTCTAAGCGGTGGGGATTTATTTCTGGGCAAAGATTTCTTTGTTCTGGGAGACCAGACCCTGGGTGCCTAAACTCTTCCTTGTCCCCATGTATAAGTGCTCATCACCCTTTCACAAGCTCAGGAATACTCTGTGGTAAGGAGGCAGCAAGTGTGTTTAATCCTTCTCCTCATGACAGATGTCTCTTTTCTGTAGGGATGTAGAAGATATTGTTCCTGGAAGTCACAGAGACAAGTGAGGTTGTGGTCTTGTTCGAGCTGCTGCTACATGAGGCACAGAGAGGAAGCTGCCAGAAGGAAGGCCAGCCACTAATTCTCCCCGGCCTGGCAGAGATGTCCTTTAACACCCACCTGGGGGAATGCTGACATCTCCTCATGGGGTTATAGAAGAAGACTGAAGAAATCCAACTTTGGGAAGTGTATTGAATGGAGAGAGGCTGGTTAAATCTCTACTCAGAATTGGGCCAATTCCTAGACAATCCCTTCTGTCCAAGGCTTTGCACATTCTGTCAATTGCCCTACGACGAGGCAGACCCCAAGAGGGAGGGAAACCTGAGAGACTAGGCCTGACAGTGCTTTGGGGCTCTGATGATCCCCTAGAAGAAAGTCTGGATATCTTCCCTGCCTCTCCAATCCTGCTCTTTGAGGAAGGAGAAGGCAGGCCTGGGGAGCAGATGAGCAGGCTGGGGACTCAGAGAGCACACCTGGTCCTAACTCATTTTTCCCACATCCCCAGCTTTCGTCTGAACAGTTGCACCAGATTCCAAGTGAGCTGTGAGCAGTTAGGGAGCAGCCTGTGCCCTCGTTTAGGACAGGGTGGTAGAGGGGGGACCTGCCTGCCCAGCCCATCCACCTAGGTCACCGCAGTCAGGACAACAGGGACTTCATGGGGACCAGTCTTTGTGCTGGGCAACATCAGGGCTGACTACTGGAGAGCTGAGGGCTGAGTTGGGGGTTATTTTTAGTGCATTTTTTCATTTAGTTTCATACCACTTTTTACATCATTTTAATAATCTTTTTATTTCTTTTAATTTACTTTATCTTTTTAATGAACTATTATATTATTTATTTTTATCTTCTATTATATTATATTATTTTTATCTTCCTATTTTCTATTTCTTCGCCTTAATAAACTGGGTGCTGGGGGCCCAGTTCTCAGGGAAGAGGTGTGAAGCCACCTAAGCAAAGAAAGCTGGATGCTCTGCCCTCTTGGATTGGACTCCCAAATCCCCTTACAAGGTGAGTCTCGTCCCTAGTGACCCCTCCCAAGTCTTTAAAACTTCAGTCTGTGGAATTCAGGGGTTCCCAGGCCAGAATTCTCCCCTAGGTTGATAGTATATTTACCTATACTGATAACACATTTGAACCAGGCAGATGATGGTCACACATCCTATTTTTATAATTAGAAAGGTAACACACACTCATCATCAAGAAAAGCAAATATAAAAGTGTATGAGGTAAAAAAGTATATGTCTCCCAATTCCCCCAAGTCCTACTCCAAGCTCAGAATAACCTTGGTAACATGATATGTGTGTGGAAATAATCTGCAGCAGAGATATACACATGCCTATTTGAAATTTGGTAAGTAAAGCCAAATTGTCCTCCAAAAATCTTAAGCCAATTTTATCCTTACCAACAGTTTCTAAGAGGGTCCCTTTTCTCCTTTGCCCACACCCTCACCCGCACAGCAGAGGGTCCAAACCAGACCTTTTGAAATCTTTTCTGGATTAGCCCACCCCTGCCCTGCGCCCCTCCCCGCAGCCCAGACAGTTCAGATTCAAGGAAGGAGTCAATGTGAGGTGACCCTTGTCCATTAATCACTAGGAGATGCAGTGTCTTTGCTGGGCTAGGCTCCTGCTCTGGCTTTGCCCCCAGGCAGGCTGGGTGCTGGCATCAGGAAGATTCAGCAACTAAAACACATGCTAAGGGGCTTCCTTCAGCCCAGCCAAAGCAGAAACTTACCTGCTCACTCAGGAGACCGCCAGGTGTGACTGAGAGGGGGCGGGTACCTGACTTCGTGTTCACGTGGGCAGACACCCATGGAACATCAAGTGTGAGCCATGCCTGAAGCTCCGTCTGGACTTTTCCCAAATCCCGATCCTCTCCCAGAGGGAATGGGCCAAGCCTTCCCTCCACGCCCTTCCACCACATCTAAGAGCATCGCATCGCTTTGGGGAATCTTCTCAATATCATGTGTGCGCCTGGCATGGGTCTGTGGTAAGGGAGGTGGGTCTCCCCACCAGCCTGCTGCAGTGGGGTGGGTAGTATGTGGGTGGGCAGGGAGGAGGTGGGTGTCAACATAGTCAGCTTCAGAGATGCTCCATCTGCATATGAGATGAATGGGAGGGCAGCTCAAGCTAGGGGTAAACAGGTGTGGCTGTCAGGTGAGACCAGATGAAGAAGAGCCAGATGAGTAGAGAAGGAAAGTTGCCTATAAGGAGGCCCTCATGGCCCCTGGACCTGGTACCAGCTCTCTTGCCAAGGCCTAGCAGCTGGTTGAAAGGTGGGAACAAGTCACCATCTCAGGCAACTGGTTTGACTTCTTCCTGAGTTAACTAAACAGCTATCTTTGGCCTCAAAAAACACCTCTCAGTTTTATTACTTGGAAGTTAAGACATGTCATCTTTTTCATCTCCTTCAGCAGTTTGGTTCTATTAGATAGGAACCCCAGAGGGGGAAGAGATTAGGGGGCTGTAGTCCGTGGTGCCAAGTGCCTGGATATCATCTAGGGTCCGCCTGGTTGTGGCGGGTGAGGTGTCCCTGACAGGGGTAAAAGGTCTGTTATACTGTAGTTGCCCTCAAATGGAACAAAACCACTCTTTGCAGGAGAGGCTATTTGAATCGACAAACTTTCCTTTAGTTATAGACTGGCTTACCCTACACCAGGGGTCTCCAGTCCCCGGGCTGCGGACCAGTACCAGTCTGTGGCCTGTTAGGAACCGGGCCACATACCAGAAGGTAAGCGGCGGGCAAGTGACAGAGCTTCATCTGTGTTTGCAGCCGCTCCCTAGCGTTAGCATCACCGCCTCAGCTCCACCTCAGATCATCAGGCATTAGATTCTCATAGGAGCACTGGTCCCTGGTGCCAAAAAGGTTGGGGACTGCTGCCCTACACCCATTCCAAACCTCTTTTCCTTTATCATTCTCTACCCTAGAGGCTGGAAAAAATAAAGCCATCTTTTTTGTCTTCTGTAGCTGCAGGAGACCTTTGACAGTATCTTGGACAATTAGACATAAGCAAAACCCTTTTTGGCTTTTAAAAAAATGAGACATGTATCTGGCATCACCCCTTCTCCTTGTTGCCACCCTCCCTTAAATGGGGACGTGAGGCCTGGAGCTATGGCATCCATATTGTGACTCTGAGAGAAGGCCAAGAAAAATAGAAGATGTTTTCTTTAATATTATAATGTCCTAAACCAATGTCAGCTACTGACAACCTCTAAAATTTTTGTTATGTAAAGAAAATAAACCACAATTTATCTAAGCCTTTGTTAGTTGGCTTTTCTCTTTCTTTCTTTCTTTCTTTCTTTCTTTCTTTCTTTCTTTCTTTCTTTCTTTCTTTCTTTCTTTCTTTCTTTCTTTTTTTTAAAATTTTTTTCCCAGCTTTATTGATATATAATAGACAATTAGTTGTTGGCTTTTCTCTTTCTCATCATTGAAAAGCATTCGTAAGTGATAAACTTGCATGTAGATGTTTTCATAAGGAAGGAAGCTTAAAGGAACCCTTAGTCTCTACAGTTGAACAGGGAAGATGAATCACTAAGGCCTCCATCTAGAAGGGAAATACTCGAAAAGGAGTTCTCTCCCTCCCTAGCATGACCTGGACCTCTTGGCTCTGCTCAGGTCCCCCCTGTTGGCCTCACCTTGCCCCCAGATGAAGGGCTCTGTATTGTTCACTCAGTGCAGGATAAATCTAGGCCCCTGGGCTAAGTGCCACAGAACTGAAAAAAGACAGCTTCACCATGATGGTCCCTCTGCCCCTCTATTCCATGAGGATCCCACGATGTGCACCTGAGACGTGAGCCAGGTCTTGGGCCTCACTCCCAGGGCAATGGTACGGCTGCTACAGAGGCATATTTGGCTGTTCTTCCCCCAACCGCTCCTCCCTGGGTTCCTGGGAGCATGAGACCCCATCTCACGAGGCTTGCCAGACAAACTGGGGATTCAGGGAACCTGGAACATAAAGAGCAGACCCCAGGGGATAAGTGAAATGAAAGTACCTAATATGTCCTCATGTTACCACCTCTGTTAGGGGATGTGAATCCCCTAGTTAATCCTCACTAATTGTCCCTCCTCTCTCTCCTTCAAAGGTGCCTCTGCTTCTCCTTCTTGGCCTGCCCTCCAAGGATCCTCTGTCCTTCCCCTTTTCTCACTCTCATCTTTCATTCATTTTCATGGCTTCTATAGCTCCTGGAATCCTAGGTCTCTTTCTCCAGCCCAGGCATCCCTCTTGAGCTCCAGCCTCAAGTACCTATTTCTTGCACATTTATGCTTGGGCTCCATAAATTCAATATGTTCAAAATGTATATCTTGTCTCCAAATCTTCTACCTGTTCATATCTTAAATGGCACCGGTACCCCCCATATTCATTTCCTGTTGCTGTTATAACAAATCACCACAAACTTAGCAGCTTATAACACCACGTATTTATTATCTTACACTTCAGGATGTCAGAAATACAAAATGGCGCTCACTAGGCTAAAATCGAGGAGTTGGCAGGGCTGCATTCCTTCTAGAGGCTCTGGGGACAATCCATTTCCTTGCTTATTTAGGCTTCTAGAGGGTGCCTGCATTCTTTGGCTCATGACTGTGTTCCTCCATCTTGAATGCCAACAATCACATCACTCTATGCATGACTCTGCATCTGTCATCAGATCTTCCTTTTCCAAATATCTTGCCTCCCTCTTCCACATATAAGAATTCTTATGATTACATTGGGCAAAACAGGATAATCCAAGATTATCTCCCTATCACCAGATCCTTAATTTAATCACATCAGCCAAATCCCTTTTGTTGTATAGGTAACACATTCATAATTTTCAGGGATTAGGCTGTGAACATCTTTAGGGGGCCATTATGATGTCTACCACATCCACCTGACTCTTCCCTTTAATAATAATTGCTACCGTTTCCCAAACAGATTTTGTAGTTTAGGCTCTGAGTTGTCTTTTTTCACCCCTAAGTATTTTCATACACTACAGAGACCATACGAAATGAAAAGAGGGCTTTGGACTCCCAAAATTCTACTAGCAGGAAGCAAAGTGAGAAAAACCACTCAGCTGCAAACACGTGCTAGCTTTCAAGAAAAAGGAAGGATGACATTGAGGTCAGAACCAAGAGTGCAGAGGGGAAAGCCAAGAACCATGGAGAACTATTCCATGTGCCTGGCTGGATTTCAGAATTGCTATGGACCATTTCCCGTCTTTTTGAAGAGGAATATATATAGCAGCTATCTTACGCAGCTCCCACATTGTACATAGGGTGTGTTGGGGAGCGCCAGATAACATCTCCTTGTTTAACTGGCTGAGAGGAACATTTATGGGAGCTGGACCTGAGGGTTCTTTTCTGCACCTGGGCTTGATTTAGATAATGATGCTATAATGAAGCAAGATTTTTGGCTCTTTGTGAAAGGGTGAGTATATTTTGCGTGAGGGAGGGATGCGAACATTAGAGCCCAGAGGGCAGAGGTAGCCAGCCTCCAGGATGGCACCACAGTGATCCCTGTTGCCTGATAGTCAGGCCTTTGTGTAGTCCCTCTCACAGTGCACCAATAGCATACAGCCAAAGTGATGGGATGCCACTTCTGAGATAGCTTGTCAGAGACCTTGGCCATTGTTTGGGGTGTGTTATCTGTGTCTCTCTCTTGGATTACTCCTTGTGGGGGAAGCAAGGTGCCATGCTGTGAGTAGCCCTATGGAGAAGCCCACATGGCAAGGAGGAGAGACACTAAGCTAGAAACATTCCACTCAGCCCCTTCCAGAATCCCGATGCTCGGAAACTGCATGAAATAATGTGTTCATCTCATGTTACTGAATTTGGGGGTAACTTGTTATGCAGCAATAGCTATTTGAAGGCGCTAGAGAAATATGAGTAAGGGGATTCCTGAAAGCAATTCCACACTTCAAATGTCCCCGGGCAGAGGAAAGAAACACGGCTGTTGACTGGGGACTCTTTCGTAGTTCTTTCCTCTGCCCGGGGAGCATGATGTTGATATGGCCAACTTTCTCGTCTTTCAGCTCTCTCAGAAAGGCTCTTCCAGCTCCCCAGCCCGAAGTGGTGCCTGTCATTTGTTTTCATGCTTCCTGCAGTAATTCTCTGCTTAGCATTTATCACTCTGATATCTTTGGTTGGTTTTACTATCTGTCTCCATGAGATCAGGGAACTTGTCTCTTGCTCAGCACCCAAAACAGTGCTTGATATAAATAAATGAGTCCAACCAGCTCTCATTTCCTGTCATCACTTCCCTACAGCCATCTCTCCTGTCTGACTGAACTACTGGAAGTTGCTTTTGAATCATTCTGTTTCACACATTGCGATTTCTCCTAGAATGCCTTTCTCCTTTTGTCTTTTGTTCTCAGTTGATGAAAACCTACACATCTTACTGAGAAAGTTCAGCTGCCTGAGTCAGGTGCTCCCATAACACCCAGAGCTTTCCTCACCATAACATTTACCACTCGTTGTTGCAATCTGTTGTCCAGGTGTATGTACCCTGCAAGATGTTGAACTCTGGGGGTTCTGGGCTATTGCGATCACCATTGCATCCCCAGGGACCTGGCGGAGTGCTGGGCCTGTGGTAGTACGCAGTAGGCACTTGGTAAGTAGAGAGATAAATCACAAGAAAGGCGAAGGCCCTGTGAGAGGTGGCTGGGATTGGCTTGTACCCACATTGTGTTACCTCCCTCCCCAGGGCCTTGCTCCCTGCTGGCTGAGAAAGGGGTGGGATCCATTCTGCACCTCTTTATACATTAGTGTTTCCATCTATGTGAAACTCACTGTGTGAAGTGACCCTTGACAGAGCCAGGCGAATTGTAGGCACTGGAAATAGCCCTAGGGGTTGGGCGAAGGGGTGACCTCCATGGCCAGGCACTCGCACCCCAGAACAGCTTTCTATTAATCTCTAGAGACATGCTGCTGTTTCTTCAGCTCCTCCCACGGCGTCTGAAGGGCTCTGTGGAGTTTCCAGCGGTCGTGGGACCTCCGCTCCTCCGCAGGGGGACGAAAACTGCCTTACTGTTCGCCCTGCTTTTCCACCACATATGGTGGGAAGGCCAAGTGGTGGGTGACAGTATGGGTGCTAGAAGGGAACAAATGAATTCGAAGCAGAAACAGAGTGGGGGAGAAGGAGAGGAAGAAGGGGGGCCATTGCTGGCTTGCACTATTGAAGACTCTCCTGTTTTGAAACTCCCAGCACAGCCCCCTGGACGCACAGCATCCCCCATCCCAACATAAAAAGCCCTCTCTCAGAACAAAAGGCCTGTCACCAAAAGCACTTATTTAACAACAATAACAGCAAAACATACAAGGTACAAAAAACATTTTTCTCAAAAATTTTTCCAATTCAATTCAACAAATATTTATTTTCCTGAAAAAGCAGAGATATATAAAGAAATAGAAACATGTGGATTTTTTTCTTGTTTTTGATTGAAAAGCCTATCGGCACAACCAGAAGAACAGCATTGCCCCAGTGAGCCAAAGCACAATAGGAAAGCCTTTTTAAAATAGAAAAGAACACTAATATATAAATATACCAAGGTAATTTAAAACACAGTAGAGCCTCAGTTCTAGAGTGGGGGATGGGTCCCAGGCTCACAGGCAACTAACTTGTGCTCTGTCTTCTGTGTGGGCTGCTTGGGGCAACAGTTTCATCCAGGGTGAGCCTCCACCGTCCTGTTAACAACATGCGATATGGGGGGACTTGTAGAACTATTATCAATAAAGATACACCTAACTAGGAAAAAAAATTAAGAAAGCAAATGGGAGTCCAGGAGCCAGCTTTGGGTAAGGAAAGAACACTCGATTTCCTCATCTGGAAAATGGATTCGATGACCTGTACTGTTCTGTTAGACACTAATAGGCTGTGATTCTAACGGGGTTACTAAGGAATCCAGGGGCAAATATGGTGGAGGAGATAGGAAAAATCCCATTAGGGACCTTATAGGTACCTCTGTTAGAAACGAAGGACCAGGCCAAATGAATTGCAACCCAAAACTCCTCTAAGGACAGCCCATTGGTTCAGTCCAGGTCCTAGCAGGGTGTGTAATCCGTGTGCTATACGTGCATCCTTCGCAGGTTTTGATCACGTGTGAAATTGATCTTTGCCTCCTCTGTGCATATTCATTTATTTTAGTCATGTGTGTCATACAGAACGTGGACTTGGGCAAGTCGTGTGAGATGGTACCAAGTAAGGTACAACTTGCTGCCAGGTAGAGGCGAGAGGCATTGCTGAGCACACAAGACTTTGCCAGGATGGCGTCAGAGAGAGAGAGCTTTACCCCAATGGTGACAAGTCCAGGTGAGTAGGAGACAACTTCTTGGACTCTAGGAGTGGGTTACATGACCTTCAGCCATGACAATAAAGATCAGTGGTGACGTGTACTGTAGCGGCGAGTACATCAACTGTGCTGACTTGTTTAATATTGTTTTGAGCTCTCTGAGTCCCTCCAAGGGTACTGCCAACAATGGTACTGGTTGAAAAGGTGCCACAAAACTGGAGGGAAGGCCTTGGTAAGACGGATCCTCAGAGGGCAGCTTTCCCCAAGGGCTGCCTTCCCGGGCAGAGGTGAGGACTCTCGGGGCTCATCGTTTTCTTCCTGGTCCTAGAGCCCTTGTCTGCCTCTGCTGCCTCTCTTCTCTGCAGCGGTTCTCTGCCCCACCCTTACCCAACCCACACAGATGCACTGAGCGGGGACCTGCCGTATTCTCTGTCCCCACCCCACGCCCACAGACACTTCATTCGTGAAAGCCATTCCATGGCTTAATTATTTGCAGATCTTTCTCTTTTGAGTCTCCCAAAGTCCGAAGACAGTGTGGATAATTAAATCTGGAGGGACCAGGGGAAGAGGCCCACCCCCTGGGGCTTTGGAATTGGGGATGGTGATGAGGTCACCACTGATCTTTATTATTATAGCTGAAGGTTATTTAGCCCACTCCCAGAGGAGCTATGTCAGCTACCCGTCCCACCGCCAGCCTGCTGAAGCTGAAGCTGACCTGCCAGGGACCTGGAGGCCTGTTTTCAGTTGGCTTGAGGTGGACCAGGGATAGCGGCTGGGCTGTTTACTCATTTGCACTCCTTGGGGGCCTCAGCAGCTTTATCTCCCATGCCTAGACTTCACTGCATTTCTCACTCTCCTTGCCAGGGCCACATCTTTTGTCTTTGTGGCCATCTCCATCCCGGGGCCTCCTACCTGATCAGCCATCCCGGGAACCAAAGCCCAGGGTCAGAAAGGAGCCCGTTCCTGCAGGTCCCTGCAGTAGCCTCCGCTCAGTGTTGAGAGCTTTCCCAGGCATGCCCTGGAAAGGAAACTGGGGCGGGAGGAATGAGGTTCCCTAAAAATACCTTTAGATTTCCCAGTGGAGGGGCAAGTGGGAGAGTGGAAGCCAGGACTGTGAACTAACTACCCTGGACATTGAGCTTGGCTCTGTCTCCGAGGTACGAAGGCTTCTGCTGGAAAAATCATCCCTGGAAGAGAATGGGAAAGAGAAAAAATTCTTTTACCCACAAATAAATCTCTAAGGGCTGTCCTGGGTCATGGAGATTAAGTATATTGTTGTTTGCGATAATAATACATTTTATAGTGTACGCTAAAATATTCTGATTTTATTTTGCTCATCAGCATAACCTCGCCTGTCCCGGGCGATAAGGCAGAGGTGAGTCCATTGTCGAAACAAGGGAAATGGGAACAGGAGAAGCTAAATGACTTGCCCAAGTCAAAACCACACCAGGGCCCTGCCCCTCCACCTCAGATCAATTACTCAAGTTTCCTTGTGACAATATGGGGGCGCTCCTCAGGGAGGTCGTGACTTTCACCTGCTGGGTTGAAATTCCCTGGTAAAACCACCTGGAGATTCATCACCTCCCTTGATAGGGAAGTCAAGCTCTCTCACTTCTTTTAAGCAGCAGGTCTTTCCTGGGTCCACCCATGTCATCTTGCTCTAGAGAGCAATGTCCCTTAGAATGAAGGAATGAAGGACTGACCACAGCTGCCATAGCTGCACACCACGGAGTGCCAGGTCTGTGCCAAGAGTCTACATGGATTGTCCCATGTACTTCTTCCAATAACCCTGGGGAAAGAGCTCTCTGATTACTCCTATTTCTCAGATGAGGTGACAGGATCAGAGATGTCAACCTGCCCTAGGTCACACAGCTAGTAAGGACTTCCTGGAGCAAATGTCCTTAACTGTGAAAGATGTGCTCTGCCACGAGCAGAAATTCCCTGGAGGGGATGGGGGAGCACATTTCCCGCTTGTGCCACCCCGTTAGAGTAGGGACATTGATAAGAGAAACCAAAGTACAGTAAAGATGAACGCTGTGCCAGAAAATGTGCATGCAGCTAGGCCCCCTAGAGATCACCTCCTGATGAATGCAGAGTACAGGTGAGGAAACAGAGGCCACAAAGGGGCCGATTCGGCCCGGGTCAAACGGCAGAGCCAGGACTAGAACTCGGGTTCCCTGGCCCAGGCCCATAGCTGCCTCTTGCCCCACCCCAGGTCCTTGTCGGCTATCTCCTTCAGCTTCATGATTTTATCTCCCACTGCTTGCCATGTCAGAGGAGGTCTGCAGCAGGATCTGTGAGCATTGCTTCTTTCCGGCCTATAGAGAAACTTCTTGGATTAGAAACAACCCCCTCCCCCAACACAAGCAAGCAAACAAACAGTTCCTCAAATAATGTGATCTCTAAGCTATGCACCTACAAGAGTGTCCTCGTAGGTGCCTGATACGTTCGACTCATGTGGCCTCCCAAACCCATTCCTTCATCCCCATCCCCATGCCCATCGCCATCCCAATTGTTATCCTTATCCCTTCATCCCTCCATCCCCACACCCTGTCGTTTGAACCAGTGCAAAGAGACACCCAGAGCCTCAGTGGTCCCCAGCACACCACTGGAGTTTTGGTTTGGTTCCCAGACTCTTAAACTCGGTGTGGTGCACAAGAGACAACTCTTCTAGCTCTGGCACTGGAGTCCAGTAACCTCCATCTCACGGGCCACTCCTGCTCCACTACTGCCTGGACTTGGGCCATTTTCTTAACTGCTCAGGCCTCCAGTCTCTGGGGGTTTGTGTCCAAAGGGTAGACATGCCATACCTGGGCTGAGACTGCTTGGTGAGATCTGGGTGGGGTTAGGGCAGCCCAGGAGCCTCCACAGATCCTGCCTGGGAAACCAGCTCTACAAGAGAAAAGAAAAGAAAAAGCCCTAATTTGTAGAGATTGCTGATTATCATGGTGTACGAATCTCTACAATGGCCTATCGCAAGCTACCTAACATTCTCAAACATTTAGCACGCTCTTGAGAACTGGCGTGAGCTAGCTCTGGCACACGTCTCATGCTGCCCACCCTTGGCTCCCAAGATATCCTGGTGCAGGGGCAGTTTTTAATTTTGTCTCAGTCCCTGGCAGGTGTCTGACAGTCTAGGAAAACCAAGTCCCAGACAGTACATCTCCCCAAGCTCCCAGATCCCAGCCACAGGGTAAAGAAGCAAACAGTACAAAGCCTTGATGTCTAAAAGGTTTTTTCTTCCAAGAAGTTCAAAGCAGTTGCTGTGTCTGATCTTACCTTATCCGCCCAGCAGCCTGGGGAAGTGAGGAGATAGCAGGAAGGATTTTTGTATCTCAGTGTCCTCGAAAGATGGGGACACTGAGGCCCAGAAAGCTTAGAAAGATTGGTCAAGGCCACCGGCAGTTTGGAGCAGAAGCCAAAATGAGAAGCCCAATTATGGCTCTTATTCTCAACATCAGGCCCCTTCCCTCACTATGCCTTTTCATGACCTCCCTGCAGGAGGTGGATGGAGATGGAGAAGCATGAGATCTCCCTGTGGTTTTCCCAGACAGAACCCAGGTCTCTACTTCCCAGCTCTCCCGGCTCAGACCACACACCCTTAGCACCTCCAGGGGAGCTGGCCCGACAGGCTTCCCTTGGGGGCATGCCAGCTCTGTCTCTGCTCATTAGCAGGTCTGTTTCCAGGTGGATCCACGTGGGGTCATTAAAGCAATAAACAAGTTCCAGGATTGTCGGTGGGCTGGACCTGGCACCCACGGCTCCCTGCATTGTGTGGAGTTCCAGCGGGCCCACACAGCCCCTGAAACAATGCCTCACTTCCTCCCAGGAAGCTGCAGACCTGAGCCAGTCTCCTGGGCTCGCCCACATGCTCTGGCCAAGCCATTGTCTACAAGTTAGACGGGTCCAGCCATTCCCATGACCAAGGTAATCGCATCCTATTTGCCATGTAAAAGTAGGAGGACCAGCCCTCCGAAGGATGCTGTCCCTGATGGGAGACCTGTGGTCCCACTCCCATCTGCATTCCGTGCCTCTGCCTTTCCCTGGAACAGGGTGCAAAGAAACCCTAATCAAGCCTTTCAGCCCTTTTGGCACCCCTTTCTTCCTATGTTTGCCTACGATTTCTCCCTATACTCCCAAAGAGTTGTATATATCTCCCCAGATAGTGGCTGAATGGTGGCAGGAAATAGGGTCCATCAGTAATGTGAGCAACAGGGAGGTCATCCAGCCCTACATGGTCACTGGCCTGGCAGGGAGGAACACTGGCCAGCCCAGGGTGTTCTTTCTCAAGAAATTCTAAGGTGTCTTTAGTGGGGCCTTTACCACAGCCACTGTCCACCTGGAACTTCATGCACAGGCCAGAGACCCTGGTCCTCAGGATGAGAGGTACTGAAGTCTGAAGGCAAAGGTTCCAGAGGCTCTGTGTGCAGTCTCTTGTCCTTGCCAAGACCCAGCAAAAGCTGGGGAGGCTGATGTGTTTATTTGAACACAATTTGCGAAGATTGTTCAGCTTTGTTCCAAGCCCTTACCTGGGGAAGCACAGACACTCTGGATGAAGAAAGGTCGTGACTGGGAGTGGCAGGTGGGAAGACGTGCTGGGAAAGGAACCTTCCACAGAGAAAAGAGTCCTGCTATGGCTTTGGGTAAAGATGTTGGAAATATGCTGAAGAGAGATGGGAATGAGACTGAGACCAGCTTCGAACCACATTCCTTCAATGCAGGACATGGCAATATTGCCCTTTTTTTACCCTTTTAAAATTAACTTCATTGAGATATAATTAACTTAAAGTAAAATACACCATTTGAAATGTACAGTTCACTGAGTTTTGACAAATTTACAAACCGACGTAACCACCACCATGATCAAAATACAAAATATTTCCATCGCCCCCGGAAGATTCCCTCTTGCTGCTTTGTAGCTGGCCTACCCCAGCCACCGGCCCGGGCAACCACTAGTCTGGTTTCCATCACTATAGAATAGTTTTGCAAATTTCGAGATTTTCATATAAACAAAGGCATAGAGGAGTATGGGCGCTTATGTGTCTGACTTCACTCGGCTGTTGCGTGTATTGGTAGTTTTTTTTTCCTTTTTATTGCTGAGTAATAGTCCAAGTGTGACTTTACCACAATTTGTTTATCCATACTTGTTAACAAACATTTGGATTGTTTCCAGTTTGGAACTGGAACTTCTTTCATTATTAGTGTAAAAGTTTCTGTGAATATATATTTTCATTTCTCTTGGGTTTATATCTAGTAGGAGAATTGTTGGGTTGGATGGTTAGTGTATGTTAACTTTATAAGAAATTGCTAAACTATTCTCCAAAATGATTAGAGTGGTGTATGTGGCCACCAGCAATAATGAGCGTTCTGGTTGCCCTGCACCCTTGTTTACACTTGGCGTAGTCTATCTTCTTTCCTTTAGCCATTCTAATAGAAATTAGTAAAATCTCATTACGGTTTTAATTTGTATTTTCTTGATAACTAATGATGTGGAAAGTGCCTGTTGGTCATTCATATATTTTCTTTGATGAAGTGATTGTTCAAATCTGTTGTCCATTTTTTAAAAATTGTGTTGTCTTCTTATTATCGAATGTAAGAGTTCTTTATATATTCTGAATATGTCCTTTGTCAGAAATATATACTGTAAATACTTTATTCCAAGCTGTTACGTGTGACTTTCTTTTTCATTTTCTAAAAGTCTCTTTCGAAGAACAGAAGTTTCTAATTTCAATGGAGTCAAATTTGTTTCATTTTTGGTGTCCTAGAAATCTTTTCTAACCCGCAAGGGTCACTAAGATTTTCTCCTATGTTTTCTTTTGGAATTTTATCATTTTCGCTCTTATGTTTAGGTCTATGATCAACTTCTAGTTTATTTTTTAAGTATTATGAGTGTTGAGATCAAGGTATTTTTTTCCCATAAGACTACATAGTTGTCCTAGCATCATTTATTGAAAAGATATCTTTTCCTTTTTAAGTTACTGTGGCAGCCTCGTCAAAATCAATTGACAAAACATGTGTGGGTCTATTTCTAAACTTTCTACTTTGTTCATTTATCTATATGTCCATCCAATACTACTAAACTGACTTGATTACTATAGTTTTATAGTAGCTCTTGAAGTTAAGTAATATAAATCTTACTTTGCTCTTCTTTTTTCCAGATAACTCAGGATATTCTAGATCCTTTGAATTTCCACATAAATTTTAGAATAAGCCTGTTGATTTCAGGAAAAATTACTGGGTGATTGTCTTAGTCCCCTCAGGTTGCTGTTACAGAATACCATCAACTTACGAAAGGCTTAAACAACAGAAATGTATTTCTCATAGTGCAGATTCAGTGTCTGGTGAGAGTCTGCTTCCTGGTTCATAGATGGCCATCTTTTCTCTGTGCTGTCACTTGGTAGAAGGGGCCAGGGATCTCTCTGGGAACTTTTTAATATCCTATTTGTGAGGGCTCTGTTCTCATGACTTAATCACCTCCCAAAGGCCCCACCTTCTAATATAATGTTTTGAGGGGGACACAAATATTCAGTCTATAATAGTGATTATGACTGGGATTACATTAAATCTACAGATGAATTTTGGGAGAATTAACATTTTAACAATATTGAGTCTTTTCATCCATGAACATGGCATTAATTTCTCTCCACAGATTTTGTAGTTTTTCATGTAAACGTCTTACAAATCTTTCATGAAATTTATCTCTATGTCACGTTTGTCGATGCTACTATAAATGGCAACTTTTCATTTCATTTTCCAATAGTTTGTTACAAATATATAGAAATACAACTGATTTTTGTATGTTGACTTGTATTCTGCAACCCTGCTCAACTGACTTATTAGTTCTAGTAGTTTTTTTGTAAATTGCTTAGAGTTTTCCACATACATATCATTTTAGCTGTGAATAAAAGCAGTTTTATTTCTTCCTTTATTGTCTGTATGCCTTGCATTCCTGGACTATCACACTTGGTCTTGATGTATTCTTCTTTTTATATATTGCTGGTATCTACTTGCAATCCAGCAGTATACTTCTCTATTTCTTTCCTTATTATATCTTTATTTGTGGCATCAGGATAATACTAGACTCATAAAATGAGTTAAGAAGTGTTCCTTTCTCCCCTGTTTTATAAAACAATTATGGTTAGTATTATTTCATCCTTAAATTTTAATTGATAGAATTTTGCCAG
The DNA here is from genome assembly GCF_902729225.1 of Pteropus medius. Classification (NCBI taxonomy): domain Eukaryota; kingdom Metazoa; phylum Chordata; class Mammalia; order Chiroptera; family Pteropodidae; genus Pteropus; species Pteropus medius. The sequence continues at coordinate 2,556,975 of NW_024349227.1, read as the reverse complement.
TTTTTAAAAAAATTATAAATTCAAGTCTTCAATAGAGAGAAGGCTATTCGATTTTTCTATTTCTTCTCGGGCTAATTTGTTTAATATATGTGTTTCGAGTAATTTGTCCATTTCACATAAGTTGCCAAATGTATTCATAAAGTTAATAATACTCCCTTCTTACATTTTTAATGTCTGTAGGATCTGAAGTGATGCTCCCTCCCTTTCATTTCTGATATTGGTAATTTGTGTCTTTCCTCTTTTGTTGTTGACCAATCTAGCTAGAGGTTTATCAATTTTATTGACCTGTTCAAAAAACCAGCCTTTGCTTTCATTGATTTTCTCCATTATGATAGAAGATAGGAGTGGGAACCCGTGCCCTCCTATTTCACTGATTTCCATTCTTATTTTTATTATTTTTTTCTTCACATTACTTTTTGAAGGCCATAGGAGGGCACGGGTTCCCACTCCTATCTTCTATCATAAGTAATGGAACATCTGAATGGAAAGGGGTCTTAGACATAATCTTGTCCAATCTCTTTCATTTTATAAGGGAACAGAAATCCTAGGGGGACGGAATTTTTCTCAGGCAACTTAGTTTTCTTCCAAGGCCAACTCATTTATTCATTTATTTAATCCTTCCTTTATTAATATATTCTTATTCGTTCATTAAGACATATTGGTTGAGCTTATACTATGGGCCAGAGACTCTGTTCTGTTCCAAAACCAAAGATGAGTAAGTCATAGTCTCAGCTTTCAAAGACTTCCAGCCTAATAAGGGAGACAGCAAGTAACAGACGATCACAATGCAGTGCCAAGAGCAATACCAGAGGTGCTCTCAGGGTTCCATAAATGCATTGAGGACAGATGACAACGTCTGATGGCTAGAGTGAAGACGAGGGTGGAGGAGACTTTTAAAATGGATTCAACAGGCAAAATGGACTCCCTCTTTTTCTGTCCAGAAAGAATTTTGTGAAGCTACTAAATATTTGTTTAAAAAGGCAAATAGAAAACAATACAAGTCTCAATAAACAGTCATTGATTAATCAATTAGCTAATTTTGTGTCCAGTGTCATGCTAGGAGGTTCAGGAGAATACAGATTACGCAGATAACTCAATCATGCTTTCCAGAGAATAAATATTCTCTCCGATTTCTATTTACTAATTCTTTTGCAGGTGGCCAATCCCATTTGAAATATATTTCAAATCTGTAGAGTTATCAATATTGACATTCTTACCTATTATGTCTTTACCTATTGTTGCAAATAAATTACCCTGACTTAGCAACTTTATTGTCATATTACACAGTTTCTGAAGGTCAAGAACCCAGCAGTGGCTTAGCTGAGTGTTTCCGGCTCAGGGTCTTGTAGGTGGTCACTCACGAAGTTAGTGGCCGGGGCTACAGTCTCTGAACACTTGACTGGGGCTGGAGGGTCTGCTTCTAAGTCAGTCACATGTCTGCAGGCAGGTGGCTTCAGTTCCTCACAATGTGGGTCTTTCTACAGGGCCACTGGACATGGCAGGTGGCTTCCCCCAGAGCGAATAATCCAAATGCCACTCTGTCTTTTATGACCTCTTCTCCAAATCACACATTGTCACTTCTGCCTTATACTGTGCATTAGAAGTGAGTCACTAAGTCCATCTTACACTCAGTAGGAAGGAGATCACAGCATGGCAAATTTGCACACCAAGAGGTGGGGATCATTGGGGGCCATCTCAGGTGTCTACTCACCACAGATACTCTCATAGACTGACCACAGTTTTAGAGACCTGGAAGCTTAGTGACATTAATATTGAAATAGCCAATTCACCTTTGCCTCATTTTCCACATAGAAATGTAAAGAAAAGGGCCTAATTCTTAGAAGTAAACTTACTTTGTAGAATCTACTCCTCTTTATAGATATTATACAATTACATCTTAAAGTAAGAAGTAATAGGGGTTTTTACTGATAACCAAATTCAGCCCCGTGTCGGGAGAAATACCTTAGCTATCAGGAGGTAACTTCAAGGAATCTTCTGGAAGGATGTTACCATTATCCTTTGGCAATTTAGGATTATGCAGGATTATGATTCAATTTATTTATTTTAGAGATTGGAGATGCAGCAGTAAACAAGACAGAGAGCAGTGGGGATGAGAGGTGTTATGGACTGAATGTTTATGTCTCCCCCAAAACCATATGTTGAAGTCTTAATCCCCAAATATGATGGTATTTGGAAGTGGGACCTTTGGGAGATAATTAGGTTTAGATGAGGCCACGAAAGTGGAAACAGCTCTCTTCACCACGTGAGGATATAGGTGGTCATCTACCAGCCAGGAAGAGAGCTCTCATGAGGAACTCAGTTGGCTGGAACCTTGATCTTGGATTTCTAGTCTGCAGAACTGTGAGAAATGAATTCCTTTGTTAAGCCATCCAGTCTATAGTATCTTGTTATAATATCTCAAGCAGCCTAATATAAGGGGTTACTGTAACCTGATTAAGTAGAAGCAAGCCTAAATTCACAGCATCAGGATGCTGCAGTTATCAGTAATGAAGGAATCTGTAGGCTTTTGCGACAGTCTCTGTGTGCAGAGGGGCAGGGCTGATAGAACAGAGCTTTGACCACTGGAGAAGTTACTGAAAATGTGACTGGAGAGCATGGAAGTAAACATTTTAAGGGCCAACTTGGAGTTCTAAGCCAATAGAAAATTTGGAGAAGAATCACATTGTTGGCGGAGGAGTGGGGTCAGGGTCATGGTGTAGATTCCACTGATGAAAGGTGGGGATTTTTTTCTTAACAGAATAGGTTCTTCGGCTTGCATAAATAGTTTGTCATGAAAAAGATTTAAAGTTGGAACAAGTGCTAAGACCTACCATACTTTTCCAGGACTCAAGAGAACAGGAAACAGTGAGGAGGATTGTGTAGACTCAGAGGTCCAGCCATGAAATAAGGGAGATCCCACCCCCTCATGCACCCTGGTGACAAGGAAGAGCTCTCGTTCTTGCCTCCAGAAGTAATCCAGGAGGGATATATCTAATTCTTCTCTAAAAGTTCTTAGAAAGATATGATTTCAGGCTCATCTCAAAATAAAGAAAAGTTTTAGGGGAGACTATATGCTAAATTAGGGAATTAATTCAGCTGTTGTAACAAACACCGGTGTCACAGTAGCTTATAGAAGATAGCAGTTTATTAGTCTCTTCTGTAATTATCCAAGAATAAGCAGTGCAGAGTGTTATGGGGGCTGCATAGTCAGAGAACCAGACTCCTTTTTCAATGCCCTTCTTTTATCTGATGGCTTGGAATAGCTGCCACAGCTCCTGCCACCATGCTCACATTCCATCCAGCAGAAGGGAGAAAGACAGAATGGGAAGAATATACCTTTTCTTGCTAAGAACATGATCTGGAAGTACCTATATAACTTTGTGCAGGTTCTATAGAGCAGAACAAGGAAGTTGTATGTATCACTTCTGCTTAGGTCCTATAGGGCAGAACCTAGGCACGTGGCCGTACTTAGCTGCAAGGAAGACTAGGAAATGAGGTCGTTTGATTGGTTGTCATTTTCTCAGCTAAAAGTTGTATTACTCTAGATGGGAAAAACAGATACTTGGGGGACAGCTAGCAGCCTCTGACATGATAATCTTCCTGTAATCTTGCCTAAAAGGAAGACCAAGCAAATAAGTCACAGTCAGGTAAATATTCTCTCATTAGACTATAAACTTTATAACAGCAAAGACCCTAGTTCCTTTTTCTCTTCACTTTATTGTCATTGCCTACCGCAATTCATAGCACACAGTAGGTTCTCAATGTGTATTTATCAAATAAATAAATAAAAGAGTTTTAGAAGACCCTCTTGTGCCTTTTCCCAGGGACTTTTGTTGCAAGGATCAAGACTAGCTGGATTCTCATTAAAATTAAACCCAAGGAAGTACGTTGAGAGCCAAAGTGAAATTTCCTACCGAATGCCCCAACCCTGGCAAGTAGTTTGGTTTCTTTATAGCCTTGGTCTAATGTCTAGTGATGGCGAATTTTAGATGACATGGTGCACACAGAGCAGTTCGATGGCAAACGATGTGAGAAAGCCAGGCTCTTCCGGCCTTTCTAATGTGTTATCACTATAAGCAAACCTGGTATCTTCCTGAGAGAATTTTATCCCAAGATCTCCTGTACTGCATCAATTAATTATTTTAGATGAGAGGGGCCTGCTTTGGATGAATGGCTCATCTACTGGGAAGTGCTGAAGGGCCATCTCAAGCAGGCAAAGCCTTCAGCCTCAGGTTGGGCCTGGGTTAGCCTCACAGCTCTTCCCTGAGGGCTCTGTGTTCAGCCTTCACATTCAATAAGCTGAAAGAATCAAAAACAGTAAAATGTGGAAGATAATACAACAGTCGATAAAACAGATAAAGTAAATTAAGAAGAAATAAAAGGATGGTAAAAACAGTAAAAAAAAAAAAAAGGCAGCAGGCAAGTTGATATGACCTAAAAATAAACCAAATAAACTTAAAAGAAATGAAAAGATAAAACAAAGACACAATAAGGCAAAGGTTAGAAATAAAAGATGGAGAATAAAAAGATAATACAATAACAATAAATCTAAAAGATAAGATGGGATAGAAGAAAATAGTATAAAACAGCTAGAAGAAAGACAAAACGGAGATTAAAAATGACTGAGATAAGTAAAATCATTAAAACCAGAAAAATAAAAGACTAAGAGATTAAAACAATAAAATGTAGTAAACCAATACCAAAAGAAATAAACAATGTAAAAGAGTGGGCTATGGGGGAAGACAGTAAAAGATTAATTTTGTTTCAAGATAAAGTAATGCTACAATGCAAGTACAAAAGCCTGCTCCCCGTGCAGATGCAGTCTGAGTCCAGGCAGCCTCAAGGTTGTGCAGACTTCCCACCCTCTAAGCATCCATGTTAATTTGTTAGGGCTGCCCTACCAAAGTACCACAGACCGGGAGGCTTAAACAGCAGAAATTTATTATCTCACAGTTCTGGAGACTGGAAGTCCACGATCAAGGTGTTGACAGGGTTGGTTTCTCTCAATGCCGTGAGGAAAGGATTTGTCCCAGGTCCCTCTGCTTGACTTGTAGATAGCCATCTTCTCCCCTGTCTTCCCTTTGTCGTGTCTCTGGGCAAATTTCTTCTTATAAGGACACCAGTCACATTGGACTAGGGTTCACCCTAATAACCCCATTTAAACTCATTTACCTCTGTAAAGACCCTGTCTCCAGATACGGTCACATTCTGAGGTCCTGGGGGTTAGAACATGAATTTGGGGAAGGGGGTGGACACAATTCAGCCCATAACAGCATCCTTGCAAGGAACCCCTGGGAGGAGACCCTCTAGGCAGAGAGATGAAGACAGAGAGCAAGACCTTTGACCTCTTGCCTGGTTTTGGGTCTCTGATGAAATTAACTTTTTTTCCTCCTTGATTTCAGTTTCTGATTAATATTTTTCATTTTACTTAGACCCATAGGGCAGAAAGGCTGAGCTCTAGACGGATAAGGCTCTGGAGTCCCTAACCCATTTTCTGTCCTGATGTTACGGTTTTGGGGAGCAAGAAACATCCCTGCAGCCAGTGTCCTATGGCTAATGGAGAGGCCCACCCATGAAGTTAGGCTGGTATGCTTAGCTTCTCAGGCCACAAAAACATTTGTTCTGGCTGGAAACATTTGTGAGATCATAGGTGCCTTCTAATTACCCAGCTTAGCATATACTTCATCGTCTTCTGCCTTTTTCTAGCAGGGAAGCCCAGGAAAGCTGGCCACCAGAACACCTCGCTCATAGGACTGAATTTTCTGTACTTGGTTTCTTTCTTGCTCCAAAGATGGAGCTCAGAGCTGTGTGTGGTAGAGAAAAGCCTGAGAAGTCTTCCTCCCCTCTTCCTGGAGAAAGAAGCACAGAACCACAGAAGAAGCAAGCCAGAGATCGCCTAGCTCAGTCTCCTTGTTAATAGTTGAGGAAATAGAAATCTAGGAAGGAAAGACTTCCCCCAAAAGTAAGTGTTCTCATCCCTGCCCCATTCCCCCCACTCTGTGCCCCTACGCCCCGCCCACTCCCAACATACACGAAGTAGACAGACAGAGCCCAGGCCCCAAGTTGTCTTCTGACAGGGCTGACTTGAGACTGTGCAATTGAAGAGGCCCCTGTGCTCAGAAGGGCTCTGAGCTTGATTTAATGCTCTGCTATCCCCATCTTGAATTCCTAAAAATTTTGGAATGAAAGATGCTACATGTCATTTTGCAGTGGGCCTTGCAAGTATTGTGGTGGCGACCCTACCTCCGACTCCACTTCCCGCTGTGCTGTGATGAAGAAGCAGCCACAGCCACTCAAGCTCCTTTTGACCATGAGCGTCCAGAGCAGACACTCTGGGCACAGTTTTAGCACTAGAGGAGTCCTTCAGAACAGGAAGAGGCGAGGATGCCGCAGGTCCCAAGGCTTTCTCTTGGTCTTTAATTCCCTAGCAGGTTTTTACCTAGAGGCAGCCACCTCACATCTCCAGCCTGCAGACTTGGCCTGTCCCAGCCCTGTTCCCTTCAAGATCCCCAGTTTCCCAGCAGAAACCCAAGGGGGTGGTAAAGGGGAAAGATGAAAGGAAAGTGAAAGTATCAGCCTCTCTGGATGGCCCCTTCTCCTCCTCCTCCTCCTCCTCCCCTCCCCCCTCCCCCCGTTTGCCATGGAGACCAGAACAAAGCATCTTTTTCCCCTCTTTTCTGGATTGTTAATTGTCTTTACTTCATGGTGCCTTTGTTAATTGTTGCCAGTCCCTCCCATGATGAGGATCTAGGCTTCCTCAAGACCAGAAAAAAGGTTAAAAAAAAAAGTTAGGTGGTGGGGGTGGGGCACCATAAGCAGTTAGGGAGTGGAGGTGAAGGACTGAAGAGGCAACATCAAGATTTTTTCAATTGTCCAGGCTTCTGGGAAGAGAACACATCTTTACTCCTTTAGCTCCCTCCCCCAATCAGCTGCCTTTTCAGGTGGGGCCCAATTACCCCCAATGTGGGAAGAGACAGGAGAGAATGGAAAGAGAAAAGAAAACAACCACCGTATGTGTATATATGTGTGTGTGGCTGTACATGTGTGTCTGCACTGAACCCATGTGAAGCTGACCAGTGAGATATGTAGCTTGATCTTTACTCCTAGTGTTTGAGACTATTAATAATTAAATTTACAGAGAGAATGCTATGGAGGTGAGACTGACTAGTCCAGTCCTTCCCCTCTCTCTCAATTCCCCGCGGTAGCTAAACATGTGAAGAATGGAGTGGAGGTTTTGGAAGAGTGTGTGTGTGTGTGTGTGTGTGTGTGTGTGTGTGTGTGTGTGTGTACTGAAGTGTATTGGAGGGTGGTGGTATGAGTTGAGTCCTCTCCTTTGGAGAGAGTCCTCAGTTGGGGGACAGGAGGCAGAATGACGTATAAGGAGCAGAGAGCCATTTCTACTTCTAGGGTCTAAGCTGTTGAACACTTAAGTGCTAGTTTATATGGTTCAGATTCTAAGGACCAGAATACTCCATAAGAAGTGCAGATGGTATAGCAGAAAAAGCATGGATTCGAGGGTCACTAAACTGGATTCCAATGTCAGCTCTTGCCCCTTCACCTCGTGGCACTAGAAACTTTCCTTCCACCCTCTGAGTGTCAATTTTCTCATCTGTGAAATGCAACTGTCCCCATCTACATAGAGCTGTCAAGTTAAAGGAGATCATGTGTGACTTAGAGTTGTCAAGTTAAAGAAGATCATGCGTGTAAAGTGCAAGCCTTGGCTAAGACGCCGCCTCTTTCTGTGTACAAAGAGAGAAGCTACAGGAGATGTTTCTGGAAGGCTGATTCCTTCCAGATCTGATAGTCTCAGACTCTTACAAGCAAATGAAACATTCTGTGAATCAATCTATGACCTTCTTGATTAGCTCCCATATCCAAGTGTGACTCTGGAAAAACTCAAGTAGAACTGAGTAGAGGCCCGCCCCCCCTCAGGCGACGACCTAAAGGGAATGCCTGACTCTGAAAAGTTGCTGTGGGCGGCACCATGGTGCAAGACCCATCTGAGCTGAGCGCTTCTAATGCCCACGTCTGGCTACAGGTATCTAAGAAAGTAATTCTTCAGTCACTAGGATGAAGAGTTGATACCCAGACGAGCTCCACTAGGCTGGGTCTAACTTGGCTTGACCTGACTGACCTACAAGCACCCTCCTCTCGGAGGCGTCACAGAGAAAATGGTCCGTGGGTAGGTGCAGGCGGTCTGGGTGTGGGGAGGAGCAGTAAGGGCTTCGGACAAAGCAGCGAGACAGAGATTTCAGTGAGGATCTGTGCTTCTCCAAACTCCTCAGCTCATTGTTTTTCTCAGAGCTTTCTCTCCCTCACCCTGCTCCTGGAACACTGAGGAAAGCAATTCACACCATTCTGTGAATTTTAATCCTTTGATTACTTCTCTCGAGGACATTTGCATTTAACTTTGTCTCTACCCTCACAGGTTAAAGGGAGTGTGGGGAACCCCAGCACCTTGGGCACCACAGTCCCCACCAGTGTCTCAGGATCAGGCTTGATAGCCACAGGAAGTGGATTGGAGACGCACTGAAGCCAATCAAAGTCTTCGGCAAATATTTTTTGAACATCTACAGCAGGTCCTCAAATAATGTTGTTTTGTTATAATGTTGATGAGATGCCCTAAGAAGTTAACTCTTGTTTATATCAATTACCCTATGGTAAAATTGGTTTCTATAACTAATTTTGCTTAAAGTTGCAGAATCTGATGACGTCATTAAGTGAGGACTTAACTGTGCTCTGAGCTCTGCAAATTAAATGGAAAATAGAGTAGACAAAGTTCTTCCCTCATAGAGACTACAGTCAAAATGGGGAGATAGAAAAAGCACAAGAAAACAGAAAAAATAAGTACCAACTGTGGTATGAAGTGCTATGAAGGAAGCAGGGGCTAAGGATAAAGGGTAGAGGATGATTTTAGATGGAGAAGAGGAAAGATGAAGAGAGGGACATTTGTGTTGAGACCAGAGGATGAAGAGGAAGGAGTCTGCTTTGGGAAGAGCAGGGTTTACGGAAGTGCTTTCCACGTAAAGGGACATTTATAGGATTTGAAGTCTAGTTTAAGGTGGCTCTTTCAATGTGGAAGATCTGATTGGGGCTGGACAACATTTCTGAGATAACAGTTTAGGATTGGCAGACACAGAAAGGAGAGGGTCTTGAAAAATAAACAACTGTTTGATAAGCTAGCGGTTTGCTAGGTTAAGCAAACTATTGTCCCAAGGAGGGGACTATTTGAGCAGTCTATTGTTCAGATAAATTGATTTTCAGGAAGTTTCTGAAACAAATAATGAGGTTACTTACTTGTCTATGGTCTTATCTTCTTGGGCAAAAAATTTCTGGAACAAATATTAAAGACATGTTGATGTAAACAGCCTTAGTTAAATTATGTGGCTGCAGGTGGTCTCAGTTCTAAGAAGCTGTGAGGCTGTGATAGTCTAGCCAAGATGATGATAGCCTGGGCTAGGGTGGGGACAGTGAAGACAGAGAAGTGGATGGATTGGTATATATTTTTGCAGATAGATCAACAGCATGCACCAGTTCGATTAGACGGGAAAGGAGGAATCAAGGATGACTCTCAGGTTTTAGGCCTGAGCCACTGGGTAGGACATAGTACCATTTACTGAAATGAGAAAGACGGTGCATTGTATAAACAGGCTTGGGAGCGGTGGCTAATGTTTCACTTTTGAACATGTTAAGTTTAGGGTGTCTGTGAGATCCTTGGGTAGAAGTGTCAAGTGTGTGTTTGGATAGTTGAATCTGAAGTGCATTAAACGGTCTTGGGAATTTAAATAAAAATTGGGAATGTCATCAGCATATAGTTGTTATTTAAAGCTATAGAAATGGATAAAAGTTCACCTAGGGAGAGAAGGTAGAGAGAAAGGAAAATGGGTGCAGGAGAGAGCCCACAGGAAACATCCACCTGGAGACAAGGGTGGAGGAAGGAATATAAATAAGGGAGGCCAAGAAAGGACAACCACTGAGGTCGGGAGACATTCAGGAGAGTGTGGAGTCGTGAAGTGAGCGTTTCAAGGGGTGGAGGGTCCACTGGGGTAAATGGTGTAAATTTGACGGGTGTTCCTGGGAAGTGGTATGATAGTGTAGAAAGACCTAGAATCTTCAGAGTCAGATAACTTCCATCACTTATTGGCTATGACCTTGAGCTTAATTCTTCTCACCTCTAAAATGGGGATAGTGATCCAACTAACCTCAAAGATTTAGGATAAGTTACTTTATTACTGTATATGAAAATAGTACCACTCGTAAGACATAGTAGGAAGATACTTAAAAATATCTCGATTTAGTGGCAGCTACGGGGAAAGGTCGACATCTGTGAAGTGAGATATGGTGGATGGGGTGTTTGAGAGAGGAGAGCCCACTGCCTATCTCTCTGTTCTTCTTCTCTCAATCTGCTGTGGCTAACTGGAACATTGGAACCATGTGACAGATACATGGAAGGTCCCATAATGAAGGTAGCCATTGAATCTTGATCAGGAGCCAGAGAAAAACACCCAGATATATGGCAAACACAGCCATGGTGGCTGGTGGCACCTGGATACTCTAATAATTGCTGAAATGGCTTCATCCATAATCATCCAAAAGCCAGACTGTGAAGAGTTGATGTTGACTTCTCCTATCTCCTTACCCCGACCTGTTTCCTCCTTTCCATCTTCCCCACCCCTGGCTTAGGCCTGTATCACTTTTACTCTGGTTATTGCCAATGTCTGGTCCCTGGCCTTCCTGCCTCCAGCTGGAATCAGAGGCCCTATTTAGAATCTCTTAGTGACTCCCTGTTCCCTTCAATCAACCTGATCAGTAAGTATTTTTCAAGGGCCTGCTCTTTGCCAACCCCTGGCTGGGCACAGGGATCTAACAGTGAGCCCGAAAGACACATTCCTGCCCTCGTGGAGCTTACAGTCTAGTGGTGGGGAGACAAGCAAATGAATGGTTTTCATACTATCTATGATTGGGGGACTTCTGGAGCCCATACACAGATGAGGCACCTGACCTGGATTTGTCTGTTAACAAAGGCTCTTGAAGAGTTAGTTGATATCTGCACAGAGACCTAAAATGCGACTAGGAAGGCGCTAGGAAATGATAAAATCCCATGCCCTTAGAAGGTCTGTATGCCTAGCTGACCATCACTTGCTGAGACTCAGGCCACCTACACTGTGGTCATCTTGTTACTCGCAATTCCAGGATTGCCACTCCTTTAACCTACTCTCCTCCCGCGAGTCTTTTAAAGACCCCCTTCACATGATACTTTCCCCAAGAAGACTCTGATCTGGACCCCCACTTTAGTCCTTTGATGGGCCCCATGTCCCATGTGCTTGCCTAACCTCGCACTCCTGCATTTCACTGTAATTGTATGTCCACTCGTCCGACTCCTTCACAAAGCGGGACTCCTGAAAGGGCAGGGCACTCTCTCATGCATCTCGGTGTCTCCTTTACCCAGCTGAACCTGGCATATTGTAGATATTTAATAAATACATTGACGCCGCCCCCATGTAGAATAGGTCAGGCAAAAAAAAAAAATAAAGGACTTGTTTGCGAGTGCAAAATGTTAGAACTAGGGACTGGTCTGAGACTTCAGGAAACTGTCCAGCTGCCGGTGGGATCAGGTTCCTAAGAGAGGTTCTGAAATAGGGGTTTTAAAAACCCTAAATCGAGGCTCTCTGTCTGGAGGGGTAAGGATGCTGGGAATTGGATGGATAACTTTTTGGGTCTGCTTAGGTAGCGACCCTCATACCTGGGCATTGGGAGTGGCAGAATCCACGTCTTTCTTCTATTCTCTCTACACCCATCCATCCCCGCCGCTCAGAAGCCTTAGCTCTTCCCTTTCCACCAGAGGTTTCCAGCTGTTGATGGCAGGATGGACCTGGCTGCAGGGAGGAGGAGGGAACTCTCTGTCCCTCCCTCCTTCTCCATCTCCCCACCCTCCCTCCCTCCTCCTCCTGCTGCCGGCTCTCTGTCTCCCTCCCTCTTTCTCCTCTGAGGCTGTGGAGTCGCCTCGCAGCCGCGAGCCGCGAGCGCCCGGCTCCCAGTCCCGGCTTGGAACTGAAGTGTGTGAGTGCGGGTCCTGGCACCCACCCCGGAGCGGCGGGCCGGGTCTGAGGCCGCGCGCAGCGGTCAGCCGCGGAGGCCCCGTTCGAGACCCAGCCGGGGCGCGGAGAGCCAAGCGGCGGGCGGGCGCCGCGTCCGGGCGAATCCGGGGCAGGACCGCGGAAGGCAGGGAGACGGCCGCAGCAGAGGGCAGAGGGCAGAGGGCGGAGGGCGGAGAGCGGCCTGGCTCGCGAAGGGCGCCGCCCGGCCGGAACCGAGCTCTCCGCGGGAGTCTGCGGCCGGCAGCTGGGCGCGCACCCGGGCGGCCCCGAGTCCCGAGCGAGTCCCCGGCCAACGGCGGGGGGCGTGCCCCTCCCAGCCCCGCGCCCAGCCCGCGCGCGATCGCTGCGTGGCCGGGCATGTGAGCGGGAAGCCCGGGCTGCCAGCGCCAGGACGGCCGGAGGAGCAGCAGGAGCCGGAGCAGCGAACCCAGAGCCCGGCGCCCCGTAGAGTAGTAAGTGCGCCCCTCCGCGCCCCCTCCCGCCGTCGGAAGTTTGACACTCGCGCCCCCACGGTTCTGGGCACACGCCTGCTCTCAGCTCCGCGAGTTTCCATCCTTTGCAAAGTTTTCTGAGGAACGACAGACCCCCCCTGACCCCTTCAACGCCAGACGGTGGGGGCTCCTCGCGGGCAGACCGGGTCCTTGTAGAGAGGGGTGGCTGCCTGGCGAGTCTGTGGGCGGCTGTGGGTGGCTGTGCCTCTGCGCACCGAGCCAGCGGAGCTTGCGGGGCCCGCACACCCGCTCCTGGCCGACTGGCACCAGGTCTTTCTCACCAGCCTGTCTGTGCACCCAGTTCAAGGATTTCCCAGCGGGAAGCCGAGGCGACCTGTGCGCGCCCCGAGTGCACCCGGGGCTCGGGTGCAGGCGCCGGGACGCGGATTCCCCCATCCCCCGCCCCGCCCTGGTGTATGGGGTGCGGGGCTCCAGCCACGCCAACCTTCCCACCCTTTCAGGTCCGTTGCCCAGCAGACCAGCCGACCGGCGGGCGCTGTATCCTGTTTGTTTTCTGCTCCGGCTGCTCTCGTCTCGCCCCACTTCCACCTCCCACCTAGCCTCCTTACCACCCCCACCTCTCGCCATGGGATGTCGGAGGTGAACCTTTTCATCCCTATTTCATCACAAGAGCAAATCGTCCCTGGGTGTGTGTGGGGAGGCTGCTCTGTTCCCAGAGGCTCGCCATTGTTTTCCCACCCCGCGCGTTCCGTACGTAAACACACACACACACACACACACACGCACACACACACGTGTGTGTGTGCGTGTGTGCGTGTGCGTGTGTGTGTGTGTGTGCGCGTGCGCGCGCTCGCCGGCAGCTTCGAGTCCCGAGACGCGAAGGGATCGCCCGCGGGGTCTCCCAGCTGCCCGGCTGGATCTTGCAGCTGGAGCTGCTCCATTACTTCACCGGAGCTGGGGGTGGGGTGGGGTGCAGGAACGTGGGGGTGGCTTTAGAGTCCCGGGCGGGGCTGCGAGCTGTGCCTAGGCGGGAAGTGAATTTTGAACTTCAGCCCTGGACCTTTCCGGGAGGACCCCAGCGCACGAGCGGTGGCTCCCGCGCTGGAGGGCGGACAGCAGCTGCAAGGACTCCAGCGGCGTTCCTGGCAGCCGCCTTCGAGACAGGGGCTAGGAGAAAGCCGGCGAGTTTTCCTGGGAAGTTTGCTTTGACTCTGTGGGAATTTCCGGGCAGGGCGCCTCAGCGCTGGTGAGGGGGTCTGGCGTTAGACATCCAGGGAAGATCCTGCTGTTCTGGGAGGACTTTTCAGGGACCCTGGTTTACGCTGACTGGGCTCCCTTAGGAAGTGACGCTCCAGATGCTGGGATTCAGCACACTTTGGTCCTAATTCCTCACCTATGGGCATCGTGGGCTCCGGCGAGTCTAATTTTTCTAGATTTTCCTTTATGCAAAATGGGAAGAGTTATGCATACGTCTTTGAAATTGGCATCTAATGACTAGTTAAGGGGTAGTGGTTTGGAAGGCATGAACTATAGGAGGATAAGGAGCCCCCCCCCCAATTTGACCACTGAAAGCCAAGTATAGCTTAGTGGTTAACTGTCACTGGCGACATGATTTTAAGCAATTTAACCTTACTGCTGTGTGCCTCACTTTGCTCTTCTGCAAGCTAGGTTTAATATGAACAGTACCTACCTTATTGGGTTCTTGAAGACTAAAAGTCTTAATAAAATAAAGCTCATAGAACAGTGCCTGGCACATAGTGCTGGCACTATGTTCTTGTCATTGTTTCTAACCTGACCTTGTACAGAGCCCAGAAGAGCACTTTGGGACTGTGTTCATTTAATCAATTATAATAATTGTCCACTTCTGGGGAGGAAGAAACCTCACTCTTCTCACCCTTTCCTAATTTTGGCTCCTCAAATCCTACCTATTCCTTGTTTAGTTCCATCTTATTGAGTCTCTTATCTCCTCTGCACCCCCCTTCCTTCTTCCTCCCTCTCTCTGCCTTTACAATTTTTGTGAAAGGCACTCCTCCCATCTCTCAAATCAATTTGGCCCAAATTGCAGTGTGGAAATCAGGCCCCAGGAAGGAAGTGTCTCCACAGGGTGTCCCCTGAGTACTCTGGCCTGGGCTGCTGGCTCAGGATTGGATGTGCATTTGTGTCTCTGGGGCTGGGTGAATTTCCGGGGAGAGGAGCCCAGGTGTCTGGGTCTCAGGGGAAGAGTCAGATGGGATGGGCTGGGGCTGGGGCTGTTCCTGGGGGAGCGGTGATGTCTGGGTTGCCTGCTTCTGAGGCTCACTTGGGAACTGGAATGTCCCAGCTGCCTGGGCAGAATGGTTGTGGGATTTTGGATACCTGACAGTCCACAGTTTCACCTCCAACTCTCCACTTGCATGTAGAATATTTTCTAGGAATTTGGGTTTTTCACAAGCTCCCTTGTCCAATACGAGACTCTGAAAATACGCAGCTCACGTGAGGGGCGAGGTGGGAACAGGAGGAAGAGCAGGCTGCTGCTGGCCACCCACGCTGTCTCAGACAATGGGCTTCTCTCTCTCTCTGACCCTCTAACCCCCTCCCCAGGCATTGAAGATGGCCAGGAGGTTGGTTCTTGGTGCTTGGAAATCCTGCAAGTGGGCGTTTTCAGTGATGAGAACCAGCCAGTTTAGTCCTATTCATTCCTTTAACAGAAATTCGTTGAACATCTATTATGTGGGGCTTCAGGGGTGAATAAGACAGGTAGAATGCCTGCCTTCAGGGAGCCTTCTTCCTAGTAAGAGGGAACAGGCCATGCATAACTTGAAATAAGTAACCAAGACAATATTAGATCCTATATGATGTGAAAGAAATTCAACAGGGTGATGTGACAGAGAGCGTATATAGTCGGGGGCAGGGGTGGCCCTAGATAGGGAGGTCAGTGAAAGCCGCCCTAGGGAGAAGACTGCTTAGCGAGAGGCCTGAAGGATGAGAAGGAGCCAGTGGCACAAAGACCTGTAGAAAGTCTGGCAAATGAAAAATCCCTGAGGCCAGAATAGGGTTTGCAACAGCACTGTGGCTAGAGAGGGAGACCAGAGGAATCAGAGGAGGCCAGAGCCTGGTCCTAGGGACCTGCTAGGAGTGACTGGTTAGGAGCCTGAATTTTATGGCCAGGTGATGGGAACCCATTGGAGGGGAGAGACATCTGATTTATGGTTTTAAAAGATTATTTGGTACACAAGAAATGGTAATCAAAGTCGCCCCAGGGGAGGGAAACAGCGGCTAAGGAATGAGATGGAGGGAAAATGGTGTTTTCACTGTAGACTCTTTTGTCCTTTCTGACTGTAGTACCATGTGCATGTATCAACTACATGCCGCCCCCAAAAAGAGTAGTTAAAAAAGAGTAGCTTATAACCTGGAAACTGTACTTAGTAAGTGTAAAAAGTGATATAAAACTATATAGTATAGTACCAATTTTGTAAAGATAATATGTATACATACGCATCGTGCACACATACATAGAAAGAAGACTAGAAGGCTGCCTTGAAATGTTTCCAGAGGTTAATTCTAGATACTGGACATATGGTGATTTTTACTTCCTTCTGTATCTTCTGTTGACTTTTCCAATCTTCTACAATGGTCCTAAACCGCTTTTATAAGTGGGAAAAAGATGTAAAAAAGCAGCTTCGGCTGCTAAGCAGAGGATAGCTTGAAGGGGAGCAAGGATGGAAGCAGAGAGGCCAGCTAGGAGGCTGATTTGGAACCGAGGTGATGCCTTGGATTAGGGTGGGCCAATGGGAGATTGTAGAGCAGGTACAGCCAACAGGTCTCACTAACACACCATTGCCTGATATGAGGCTCTGCTCTTGCCTGGAGACGGTGGGCGTTCACCCTAACTCAGATTTTGTGATCAGGAGTGTGGGGATCCGTTATGGTGAAGGACCATTTCTAGTGCTGCCTTGGCTTTGGAAATGTCTCAGGTTCCAGCAACATCTTTATCCCCATCTTTCCTCGTAGTAGAGCGCGGCATCCTGAACATTTTGCTAGTTGGATAATTAGCAGATCAGGGCCACATGATGTATAAAGTGAGATGGATTTAGAGCCAGTGCATGGAGGGGTATGCGGTATATAACATCTCTGAGCTTGTTTTCCCGTCTGTGAGATATGACAATAACATCCAATGCCTGCCTTCTAATACATGGAGGCTTCCCCGTCTGATCATGTCTGCAGCAGGGCTCCAAGAATGGTAAGGGTCTTGAGTTTGCTGTTGCTAGACAAGTGTTTGATTGGGCTACGCTTGATTCTGCAAAGGTGTTCCTCTCTCTGGAGATGCTTCAAGGCTAGCCTTTATTGGGCAGCCCCCCAAGTAGGTCGCTAGGTAGCAGAAACTGATGCCTCTGGAAAAAGTGGAATTCAAATGCAGCTGTGTCCATGTGCCCCTCCCCCAGCTACTTTCAGGGGTGAAGCTGAGTGTTTGCAAAGGGCTCTGTGCTGGGAAGGCCCCGCCAGGCCCACAGTAAATCGTGCTTTGAATGGGAATTATTTTTGTGCTCAGTGTTTGCTTAAGAGGTTCACTCCTGCCTGAACTCGCTGTGATCCTCACCCTTTGCTGGTCTCCTTCCTAGAACCTGGATGTTTTAGCCAAGAAGACTATCACAGTGCCTGTTACCAGGCAGGGAAATCAGGGTCCATGAAGATCTCTTTCATGGCTTTCAAGCAGGAAGACATGACCTGAATTGGGGTCTTTGCCTGGGTAACCCCATTTTAACTGCCCCTTCCTTAGTCCTTCTTTCAGCTCCTTAGAAAGACTTGATTGGGAGATTTGTTACAGACCAGCTTATCAGGGCCACCTTCAACCTCTGCCACCTTCTCTGGTTGGGGTGATGCTGCTTCTTTTAAAAATTCAAATACTTCCTCTGAGCAGTAGTGATATGGTAGTTATCTCCTAAGGGTGGGGTGGAGCGGGGTGGAGCATACTGTTCAGCCTGGTGCCTTGGAGCTAGCACAGAGACCCATGTATCTATCCCTGCTCTAGCTTCATGGTGATGAAGGCCCTTGTGGCTCCTCCAGGAAAAGGTTTGTGTCTACTCTGCATGGTCCATGGCATGGAACCTCGCAGTTCCTACCCATGACTCCATGCACGTTCTTGGCTCTCTTACCTCTGAAGACCCTACTGGTCCTGTGACTTGGCCTATCTGAAAGGGGCCGGAAGCCCTGCAGCCCTTCAGCTCAATCCTAGGTGTTATCAGGGAGAGTTTTGATGTACTCAGAGATGGAACAGCGCCAGTGGTCAGTTAGACCTCCAAGAGGCTGTGAGGTGAGGAGGAAGTGGCTGGGGTTTCCCCGTCTCCTCCCAAGGTCATCTGTGGGCAAACCCAAGGACTGGGCACAGCCCGAGATATGCTGTGTGTGACTGTCATTTCAATGTGAGTGTGCGTGCGGGAACAAGCTAGGAGAGCACAGGGGCTGAGATTTGTACCCAAAAGTTGAAGGTTCCAGCCCGAAGTGTTTTTTCTTTTGGTGGGGGTAGGGGTGGGTGGAAGGGTATATAGGGAAGGAAAGAAGTAGGGACAGTCTCTCCAGCTGCCACCTTTTTTCCTAAATAGCGTCACTACCCAGGTGCTTTTGGGAAGCCTGACACAGACCATCAAACCAAATTCAGATCCTTTGATACACAGCATTCAGACTCCCCTCCCCTCAGAAGTGGCCTTAGCATTTAAATGGTCTTGGCATGAAACCCCATAAACAGCCTAAAGGATTGTGGCCAGGTTGGGGGAGGAGCTTAGTGTTACCCACCCACCTCCAACCTTGTCTCCCTGTGTCTCTGGGACATGTCCAAGGTAGGGTTTTAGTTTTTAGACTTGAGGGGAGGAGAATGGGCAGAGGCCACAGACTGAGCAGGAACCTTCTGCCCCTTCCCCTAGTGGTTTAGGTCTGTGATCCCTGCCAGGCCTGGAGCTCCCTGGGGGATCCGCCCCAGAGGAGGCCAGACTGTTCTCCTCCTTTCGCCCTACCTCCCCCATCCCCGCCCCGGCTTGACTCAGAATGGAATGTGCAGCCTGTGGAACAGGATGGGGTGAGAACTGGTTCCCAGAGGGCCTGGTCCCGCCCCTTCTCCAAAGTGGGTGGGGGACCCTGGGGCTGACTGGCTCCTTGGCACAGCTAGAGGTTCCCCTGCCAGTCCCAGGCCTGTGCTGAGTTGGGGCAGAGGTAGATGACATGGGGTTCAGGTCCAGCCATTTGAAGGGACAGCCAGGGGGTTTCCTTTTAAGTCCAAGATGAGGGTAGGTGGCCGATTAGAGGCCAGGTGAAGCAGGCAAAGCGGATCCTCCCAACTCCCACAGCTGGGGTGGCCTGCCCTGGACCAACAGCCTTTGTTGGCTTCTTTTTAAAAATTGCGGTTTATATTTATTTTGTTATTTCTATATTTCTGTAGTTTCTAAAAGTAGTACAACAATGTTATATTTTTATAATCAGAATGGCAAGGGTTTAAAATATATGTAGAATTGCCAGACAGTGAAACAAAAAGTAGTTGTCCATTTACTCTCTGGAAGACCAAAAGGAGTTGAGGCTTGACCAGCACTAGAATATTCTGCGGAAGAAAGGATCCCTGGCAGGAGGAGTAATAGTGGGAATATGCGAAGAAGCCTGTAGGACTGGACTGATACCCTTTCAAGATGACAGTTGAGTGGGCCCCGTGGACCCCACTGATGGGCTAGGCTGGGGTGGGTGGCCCAGGGACCCAGGCCCTTGAGGCCTCCTGTGTTGGCCCTGGCACCTGGGAGGTGGCAGGAAAGGGAGTGTAGCCTTGGCTTAAGTTGCCCTCATGCTGACACGAGAGAATTAAAATTAACTCTTGCCTGGCTACACAAGGCAGGCCTTTCACTCTCACTGTGGAGGGTGAGGGGAGTTTTCTGTTTAAGTGTGTGGGATGTGAAGCTCTGTCAAGTCTTCGCCCCCCACCTCCCAACCCTATTGAAGGAGTCTGAAGTCATTCACCCATCCCGTGAGGCTTTGGTTCCAGGCCTGTCCCTTGAGGGGTGGGGTGGAGTGGGGTGGAGTGGGGAAGGAAGGGCAAATAAAAGGTTAGTGGGGAGGGGCTGGAAGGACGGCTGTGTGCAGGTACAGCCAGGCTGTCAGAGGCAGGTGGGGTGAGGGGAGTGGGGAATGAATGGGAGTTGTTGAAAGCAGAAGGGAGTGGCCCCTTCAGCCCCTGCCATTTCTCTGGCTTGCCTGGCTCTTTTTCTTGGCTGGTGGAGAGAGTGTGCGAGTGTGCGAGCATGCGAGCATGCGTGTGTGCGTCCATGTGCATGAGCATATGCGCATGTGCATGTATGTGTTTAGGCAGCCAGTTGGGAGCTTGGTCAGCCCCCTTCTGACCCCTGGGGAACCGGGCAAAGCCTCTGAGAGCCCAGGGAGACAGTGGGGACATTAGACCAGTGTCAAGGAGGAAAGGGGAGAGTGGACTGGGAGGCAAAGAAAGAGGCAGGTGGGTGCCATGCCGAGGAGAGGCAGAGGGAGGCCCTCCTCTTGTCCCTCCTCCCGAGCTCCAGTCTCCCATGTCCTCTGAGCCCCACACGATTGGGGTTTCAATCCCGGTCTATCTGGGGAGCAGCACACAGTGGGCAATCACTCTCCATCCCTCCCTTCTGTCTCTGTAAGCTCAATTTCCTCCTGCAGTGTCCTTGTGAGCATGGAACCGCAGCCGCCCCTCACATCAGGAGTGGATGATGTGGGAATCTGGCCAGGGCGAGGGGCCAGAGAGAGGAGTGGGAGGGAAAGAGCTGGTGGTGGGTCAGTGAGGTCCCGAAGCTGGGGCTGGTGGGACAGGGAGGGGAGATGGGCTCAGCCTTCACCCACAGGTACCTTAGACAGGAAGCAGGGTCAGAGAACTGAGAAGGGACTTGTGTCACATCTGGTCTGGAGCAGAGGTACACAGCAGAAGAGCTTTCTTTTTGGTATCTGAGGAAGTGAAAGGATGAACTTTACTGCTGTCTGACAGAATTACTGTAACAAGTATCTAAGTCTGAGTGAATGAGGCTCTTAGAGTTGTGCAGTGCACAGTCTGCACAGTTGGCCGTGAGGGCCCTGTCGGAACTGGCTCGGACCATTCAGGGACTTAGCGTGGGTTTTTTGTTGTTGTTGTTGTTGTTATTGTTTTTTAATTTTTTAAAATTTTATTTTTAATTACATTTGACATATAATATTATATTAATTTCAAGTGTACAACATAGTGATTCAACATTTATATATCTTACAAAGTGATCACCACGATAAATATAGTGACCATTCATCAACATACATAATTCTTAGGATATTATTATTGACTCTATTCCCTATGCTGTACATTACATCCTTGCGGCTTATTTTATAACTGGAAGTTTGCATTTCTTAATCTCCCTTCCCCTTTTCCACCTTACTTCCCACCCCCACCCCCTCTTCTCTGGCATCAGTTTGTTCTCTGTATCTATGAGTTTGTTTCTGTTTTGTTTGTTTGTTTACTTTGTTTTTTTAGATTCCACATATTAGTGAAAACATATGGTATTTGTCTTTCTTTTTTGACTTATTTCACTTAGCATAATACCCTCTAGGTTTACCCATGTTGTTGCAAATGGTACAATTTCATTCTTTTTTATGGCTGAGTAATATTTCATTGTATATTTGTACCACTTTATCCATTCATCTGTTGATAGACATCTATGTTGCTTTCATTCCATATCTTGGCTATTGTAAAGAATGTTACAGTGAACATAAGTGTGCATATTATTTTTTTGAATTCGTGTTTTGGACTTCTTTGGCTGAATACCCAGAAATGGAATTGGTGGGACCTATGGTAGTTCTATTTTTAATTTTTTGAGGAACTCCCATACTGCTTTTTATAGTGTCTGCACCAGTTTACAATCCCAGCAGTGCGTGAGGGTCCTTTTCCTCCACATCCTCGCCAGCACTTGTTGTTTGTTCTTTTTGATGATAGCCATTCTGACAGGCGTGAGGTTGGGACCTATGGTTTTCATAATGGAAGTTTTCTTCTCTTCCGCTAGCTCTGCTTGGCCTTAGAGCCATCCTCCTCAACATGACACCCCCAATCCGGAGGTGATTCTTGGCTATCGTTTACCCCTTTCTGGGCAGTGATTGACTTGGAGCTTGGGGAACCAGAATTGAAAGGAGAGCCGGTGTGCAAGCTTAGGTTGGGTGTGTTGGGCAGTTTAGAGTGGATCTGGAGTTGGACCATAACCATCCTTCTTGTGGAATCAGAGTCCTGTTTGAATAATTGGCCACAGGTATAAGGGACCTTGAGATTCCCAAGGCAAAGCTGGATGGGGCAGGGAAGGCTGATGGGCGAATGGGGAGAAGAGGTTCCTGCCTCCCCTGACAGCATCCCCTCCACCAGGCCCTTTTGCTGGCCTTCTACCCACAGGGTCTCCTCTGTGTCCTACCTTTCTCCATGTCCCATTATGAAAACTCACCCATCCCTTGCCCCTCAGGATCCTGCCCCTTGATATCTGAAGAGATTGCTGGCTAATTGGATTTAGCAACCTAAGTTCAGGTGCCGGTGACAACAGGGAACTACTGAAGCACTTGAGCCTTCTCACCAGCCACAGGGCCTTATTAGTCCACGAGGTGACTCTCCCAGTGGGAACTTGGAATAGAGGTGGAGTGGGTGTTTGGCCTGTGGGAGCCTGCTCAGTTCATCCATCCGCTCAGCATATGTGTAGCGAGTGCCCGCCTCTTGGCTGCTAGTGCCCTGCTACACTGGGCTAACAGACCAGCATAGCCCTTACACAGTTTCGAGGAAGATAAAGAGAAGTAAATAATTGATTAGATACTGACTGACAAGAGTGGAGGTAGGGAGGTGCAGGGTGGAGTGCTTTGGGAGCACTCAAGATGGGTACCACAGCCAGATTTGGGCAGTCAAGGAAGGCTCCCTGGAAGAGGAAACAAAGACCCAGAGAATGAGGAGATAGCTTGGCTAGAACAGGTGAGAGAGAGGAGAAGGTTGTGAGGGCAGATCCCCTTGTTTCCCAGAGGCTCCACCTGGGTCTCCAAGAGCATGTCAGATGACCATCCTGACTTTGGGAGGGGGTTAAGTAGGGGGCATTCGAAGACAGGGCGGCTAGGGGCTCCTGGTGCCCAGAGGCCTTGTTCAGCTATGAGTCGTGTGTGCCAGGACACGGGGACATGGGTTTTGCGGTACACTAATATGTAGGGATGTGTGGGGGCTGCTTGTGGTGTGGTGCTGTGGGTTCCAGTGGGACTAGAGCATAGTGCAGTGTGTGGCCCAAGCAGCCCAGGGATTGGAAGCCCAAGCCTCGCCCAGGCAGCTGCAGGGGGTGCAGGATTGCCAGGACCAACTGCAAATTAGCCAGGCTGGCGTTAAATGCCTTTGCTACTTCTCTTTCTCTCCTCCCCTCCCGTTCCTCCCTGCCTTCCTGAAAATCAACAACTGTGTCAACAGCGGGGTGATTGTGCTTGGCCGGCAGCCTCCAGGGCTGCCAGGACCAGGCAGGTGCTGGCAGGGGCTGTCGGAGCCCCACGCTGGGAGCAAGCTGGGCCTGGCTGCCAGGGCTGCAGGATAAACAAGGCCGCACACAGGCTGGCCAGGAGGGAGGGAGCCCATGGGCAGGCAGGAGGGAGAACAGGTGTCTCAGGAGCACTGCAGACACAAAGGACCTCTTGTCTCCTCCTCCCTGGCCCCAGAGAGCAACCCCCCTCCTCCCTCTCTCAGGCCCAGTCCTGAGACCAGTGGCCAGGTCAACTAGGGGTGTGGGGAGTGAGGGAAGGGCAGGTCCCGACCTCTAGACTCCCCCTGCCTCTTGGTGCTTGTTTTTCTTGCTTCAGATGAGGTAAAACCAATCCTGACTGGGGCAGGGTTGGAGTGGGGGGAGTCGGGCACACTAGCCACACCCATCATGAGACCTCAGTGAATCTCAGTTTCCCCACTGGAAAGCCAGAAAGACCCCTCACTCCTGCTAGGGTGCCCAAGGAAGAAACGGATGGGAGATGTGAAGGGCACCTGGCGCTTTTGGGAGGAAAGAAGCACTGAATGTCAGAGGTGATGGAAGATGGGTTGACAAGTAGGGAGCCCTGGGCCAAGGCATTCCAGGTGGAATTAGAGGCTGGAGGACTTTGGGGTGCAGCAACATCCTTCTTCTATACCTCGTTATGAAACAAACCTTTACTGAGCACCTGCCATGTGCCAGGCACTGTACTCGGGTTGGGGGAGGCAAGGAAAAATAATACAGTACCAGCACAGACCGGCAGATTCTGCCGCCGACTGCCTGTGTGGTCTTGGGTAAGTAACTTAACCTCTCTGTGTCTCAGTTTCCTCATCTGTAAAATGGAGGTGATAATAGTCACTGCCTGGTGGGGCTGTCGTGATTGTTAAGCATGTTGTATAGTAAGCACTATATAAGAGAAGGCCATTACTGTCCCTGTGTCTCAGAGAATCGGGAGCAGAAATCTAGCCAGAGCCTGGGAACTAGGCAAGTAAAAAACAATTGCAGTCCAGTCAAGTACTGGAGACCTGGATGTCCAAGGGCTCTGGAATGCCCTGGAGAAACAATCAACTTTGCTTCGGATTACTAGGGAGTGATTTATGAAGGGCCAGGACATCTGAGCTGGGCTTTGAGTGAGGTGTAGGAGTTTTCTGGTGAAGAATGTAGGACGGGCCTTCTAGGTAGAGGCACCTAGTGACCAGAGCGTAGAGATGTGAAAGTGCAGGTCTGTACCTGTATTATAGATGGTGAGGACAACGGCTGGAGGGGTGCCTGGGCCAGGCTGAGAAGACTTCAGGCTCATCCCAGCTTGCTTCGAGGGGGAGGTGCCAATTTTGGTTGTCACACCGTGTCTTTCTCCTCGTTTTTACTTCCTCCACACCATACATTATGAAAAACTTAGTCTCACTCACTCTGTAGTATCTTTAATTTATAGAGAAGCAGGATTGTTTAGTGAAAACACCACAGAGTTTTAGAGTCAGAAAGTTCTAGATTTGAAAATTTTGGATGTTGAATCTTGATATTGGGCCATATACCTAATTTCTTTAAGTCTCATTTTCCTTTTCCACAGAATGGGGTAATGGATCTCCCCTGGGGCTGGGTGAGTGTGGGATAAGAGAGAAAGGTGAGCCAAGTACTCACGACCCTCGGTTGCATAGTAAATGGGAGCTTTGAGGATCACTCCTTGTGTGGTACTGTCCGTGTCAGGCCCTTCCTGGGCCTCGGTTTCTGTATCTGTAACGCGGAAACGACTGTGTCTCCTTCCTTCCATGATTTTTGAACTGGTAATAGGCCGTGGGCAGATCAGTCACGCTGGGAGGCTCCAGACCAGAGGGGCCGGACGCTGGCCTTCCTGTGGCAGCGCGGGGCCTGCAGGGCTGAACTGAAGGGAGCTGACTCCACAGCGGCTGTAGCAGCGGTTCCAGGCTCGGTGCTGCTCCCTGTGCATCAGGCAGTGGGGCCCCCGCCCTGCCTTTCCCACAGGGGTGAAGCACCTCAGAGGCCCTCTGGCTTCTTCCTGTGACTGCAGAGCTGGTGATGAGGGCTTGTGGGCAGCGGGGGCCAATGGGCAGACTGAGACTCTGGTCTAGCTTTGGCTTATGTGCCCTCTGGCCTCTTGGAAACTTGCTTTTCCCATCTGCAACTTGGAAAGACCCATTGTGACCCCTGCCAGGATGAAATGAGAATGCTGGGCTGCTGTGGCAGTAGTCATATAAGGACAATGACAGCCATCTTGGTCATTTTTGTTGCAGTTTTAGAACTCCAGATGTGGAGTCAGACGCCTCTCCATAAACCTGCGTTGTCACTTGGTGCCCCCACCCTCCCGGTTGGCCTCCCTCCATGTGGCTTATGTCAGGGCTGCCTCACAACACCTGTGATCAGGAAGGGCTGAGAGTATCTAACTGCCCATCCTGTGGGCGAGGAGACTGAGATTTGGAGATGGGGACTTGTCCAAACGGTGGGGCTTCCTTGTCCTGCACTGGTTGTCTGCAGGGGTGAGCTAGCTGGTCCACACCGTGTGTCTGACCCTGTGAAGAACCGGTGGAAACCCACTCTGGGATTCGCTGCAGAGCCCCCTGGCCTCCTGCGGTTGCTTTTGAGGAATTGGTGATAGGAAGGGCCGGGGCACTGAGGGATGTCTAGAGCCCATAGGGTCTCCTGACATTTGCAAGGAGCCTATCCCGAGACCAGGTTGGAAGCATGTTTGCCTAGGCAGAGGCCACTATTCTCCTTTCCACCCTCACTTGCCACTTCGGTCGTGCCCGGTGTGAGCACATGTGTGTTTTGTCTTCTTTGTCTGTACTCATGTTTCTCAGGTGGCTGCAAGGTGAGGTGAGGCCAAAGAGAGAAGTTGGTGCAAAGGGGAATGCTGGGAGGTGTGGCTGGGGACAGTACTCTGGGATGCCCTGACCAGGCTGCAGATAGCTTCCTAGGTAACCCTGAGTGAGAGGGTTAGAAAGAAAGAGCAACAGTCACACTTGGATTTTTTCAAGGGCATGTACATATTTACATGCAATTTGTATATAACCAATACAGCGAACACAATTTTATAATCTATCTCCCGGCATATTCAGATCTGTCTTTTATACCATTGTTCTTTGCAAATATGGCTGCTTCTGGCTTTTTGCTCATCTATGCCTTCTTACTCCTGTCCCATTTCCCCCAATGACCCTTCTCAGAAGGCAGGAGACTGAGAATGGAGTCAGCTCCAGGTCACTTTCTACATATCTGCCCTCCCTGGGGGCAGCACAGAG
The DNA here is from genome assembly GCF_902729225.1 of Pteropus medius. NCBI lineage: Eukaryota > Metazoa > Chordata > Mammalia > Chiroptera > Pteropodidae > Pteropus > Pteropus medius. The sequence goes on along the minus strand of NW_024349227.1, from coordinate 2,530,702 downwards.
GGCTGGACAAGCCACTGATCTTCAGCAGGGACGCACAGGCCCAGTCAGTCATTCTACCACTCCCCGGCGGCTCTGCAGTCACAGGAAGAAGCCAGAAGGCCTCTGAGGTGCTTCACCCCTGTGGGAAAGGCAGGGCGGGGGCCCCACTGCCTGATGCACAGGGAGCAGCACCGAGACTGGAACCGCTGCGAATGGGTACCGGCGAGCCTTCGCACGCAGGCGCACAGTGCTTGGGACTTAGCAGGTGCTCAGTAAATGTGAGGATAAAGTGAAATTAGAGACAGAAGGATTTCCTCTGGGCCTGGCTGTTGTGCTTGTGACCAGCGAGTCTAGTGTGGAAAAGGGAGCACCCGGGGGTTCTGGGGTGGTAAGAATCCATTTCTCTCTCTGACTGTGGCCAAAGGAGGTATTTAGTTCTCTTCTTGGCCTTGCAGGAAATAGCGCTGGGGGTGAGAGAAGCCCAGGCCTTCTATTATTTTGTTTTCCAGATTGAGAATATGTAATGAGCAATTTACGACACCCAGGTCTCCAGCCAAGCACATTCTGTTCTCCAGTGTTGAGGAGAATCTTAGGGGCCATGGCAAGAGGCTGGACAGGAAAGAGCACGGGTCAACAATTTCATGATTGACTGTGTGGCGTCCTGGCCTGTGCTAGGGGACAGTTTTAGTGCAGGGCCAATTCAAACCCAGCCCTGTGCAGGCAGATGCCCTTCTGTATGGCATGGCATTCCCACCTGAACTCAAATGGCTCTTGAAAGCAGGGCAGGTAGGCTCTCCTCTCACACTCATGCCCACTGGGCCTCGGGCTCCAGATTCTTCTCTGAAATGGGGTCAGGGCACTGATGTTTAGAACATCAGTCACTGTAGGGTTTGTTGAGATGGCAGGGCCCGGGAAGACCCCTATGAGGAACGGAGAGCAGCTGTGTGCTAGAGGACCCCGGAAGAGGGGGAGCTGGCAAGATGACCACCCTGTGGAAAGTATGGCGCACATGCAAAACAACCCCCTTTCTGCAGAAGTGCTGAGCTGGTGGAATTTAGCTCGGTGGCTGCGAGATCGGGGCAGTAGATAGAGCTCTGCGGGTGCCTGGGCCGTGTGTGCAAGGTTGTGTGGGGGACAATGGAGAGGGCAGGAGCAGCACCTGGGGAGACTCCTCCACCAGGCTGGCCTCTGCACTTCCCCGGGCTTATCACACGTCTCCGTTCCTGGAAGCAAGTCTCCTTCCTCCATCCGCCCCTCACGTAAGTTGGTTTCATCCTTTCCTTGCTGTCCCCTCATTCTCCTCCCAACTCTGGCTTGGACTAGAAGTAGTTACGTTAACCTTTCTTCAGGGGGTGGGGAGATTTCTCAGGGTCAGGGCCGGTGGTGCCTGGTCCCCTGGCCTCGGCCTCGCTGCTGCGAGGGTCTCAGGCTGCTCTGAGGAGAGTGAATCTCTCAAGTTGTGGATTCCTGCAACCCAGCGGGTCTCTAAGCTTGGTGCCATTGCTTGATTGGGAAGGGCCGACTTGCTGGAGGGAGAAAACGTTTCTGTGGGACTCTGGAAGGAGCCAGGGTAGAGAATCTGTGCGTTGAGCAGTGGGGAAGATGGACGTTGGGCACTGAGAGAACAGGCCTGGTTTCCAGCTGTGAGGTTTGGACCATTATTTTTATCCTCACACAGCTGATTGCCACTCAGTCCTGAAGCGGGTACTTGTCCTCTGTTCTCAGGTTGACATCCTTCTCCCTGGCTAGCTCAAGGCTGTTGCTAGGGTTCATGAAAGGATGAACTCGGAGATTCAATTCAGCACAGATAAGTTCAGTAAAGTGTGTGTGGAGCACATACTCTGGGCCCAGCACCAGACTTGGCTCCACTAGCAACCCCGTGGCCTGCTAAGGCAAATAGTAGTGGGGCACCTCTGCACCAGGGGCTTTGAGGGGTCCTTCTGAGGGAAAGGGAGGGCCTTGGCTTAGATGGAAATTACCAAGGTCGTAGCAGGCCAGGGAGCTAGGACTTTGTTGATAATGAGGAACCAGAGAATATTTCAGAGAACTTTCAGGATGGTGGCTCATTCATTCAGGCTGAAACTTCTCTCTCACTGTTCTATGACAAATTCTAACAGATCTCTGTTCTCTTTCTTTCCTTAAAGACATTTTGCTGCCTTCAATCATGCTAAACTGTTTAGCGGTCAAGACAACTGTACCTTCCCTGCCAGGGCTAGTCGGATCCCAGGGTGTGGGGCCGCACCGGCAGCCCTGGGTGGTGGGGATGTCCCTTTTCCCTGTCTTCCCTGACCTATGCCACCCTTGGCTTTGGTCCCACTGGGCCCAAGTGCACGAGTATGGGTGGCCAGCTTTCCTGGGAAATCTAACATGTGCCATTTCTAAACGAATGGGCAAATTTATATTGTTTAGAAATATATTGAGAAATATTAATCTCTATATGTCTTTTTAAAAGGCAATGGTTTGATATGGTTTTGAACAAATGAGATAGGGAGTTGGGCGAGCTTTACCAAACCCTCATTATGCAAAGGCACTGGGTGAGGCTGGCGGAGAGGAGACCAGACCCTGTCCCGGTCTGGAGTGGTGAGACGAAATCCTAGGAGACCACGCTGCACTGTGGGAACAAAGCCTTTCAGCAGAGTTGGCCGGGGCAGGACTGATGGTGTCGGTTGCGTCTCCGCAGCCTTGGGTTAGGGAGTCTCGGGGTGAGCTGGAGTTCGACAGATCTAGATTTGAGTGCTGGTTTTGCTTCTTCTAAGCTGTGTGATTTCTGGCAAATACCAGAACTTTCTTAGGGCCTACTTTTCTCACAATGGGAAAAGAATAATACCTGCCTCACAAGGTGAAAAGGATTTAATGAAGTGGTGTATATATTACAGCACTTAGTACAGGGCCTGGAGTGTAGGAGGCACCGGTAAGTGGGAGCCGATATTAGTACTGTGGCCACTGTGCTGGTGGTTGTTGGGGCCTGTGCTGGGGTGCGATGATGCTGCTCTCCTGGGGCCTGCCTGGGTGCCCCTCGGGTCATGAGTGTAGCCTCTGTAGGATCCGGGGAAAGAGAGTGTGGTGGGGATAGACGGCCGGCCGTGACACCTCCCTCAGCCTCCCTCAGTATTTCTTCTTCAGATGTGACCCACAGATATGCTGTTTGGCCCTGCCTAAGTTACTTAGCTTCTTTGTGCTTCAGCTTCCTCAACTGTAAAATGCGGCCGACAATCAGTCCTGCACTTTGGGAGGATTAAATAAAAAGGATTACGTGGAAAGTGTTCAGAGCAGCGTCTGCCACAGGGTACTCTTCTCCAGGTATTTGGTGGTTACTGTTGCTGTGGTTATTCTGTTACTGGAGCGAAGCATTCTCTCAAAGAAACAAGGGTGAGAGCTGCTCGCCGAGTGTCCGGGAGCTGGGAGCAGGGGTGGGCTGGGGTGGAGACCCCGCCGTGCTGGTGCCAGAGAGCAGCCCAGAAAGGGAACTCTGTTTCTCACACACTCGCTGCGGGCTGGGCGTTGTCAGGTGTAGTAGAAATGACAGTTTGGTTCAGAGTGCCCTGCCTTTTGTTTTTTTTGCTCAGTATGGTCCCTTAAATTGGTCTCTAAGGGGGTCAGTTCTGCACTAAGCAGGACAGATTTTTGTAAAACCGATGAAATTCACAAGTAGTTGGGATCACCTTGAGGCTGGAAACCACCACATTTACAAAAGCTAGCTGTAGTGATCAACAGTCTTTCACTAACCTTTGGACTCTGGGTGCCCAGGAGCTGCCCGCAGGAGCCTGGCAGGAAGCGAGGGCTGCCTGGTCCGCACCCATGTCTATGGTGAGAGGGTTAATTGGGTTTGGAGTGCCTCTGGACAGTGGTCTCTTCTCCCAGAGCCTTGGGCTGTGATTTTGAGCTTGAGGTCAGGCAAACCCTAAGTGGGACTCTGCCTTCGCTCCTTGGCTTCAGTCGCCTCATCTATAAAATAGGTTTTGTCACTGCCGAAAACATCTGTGAAGTGCTCAGCTTGTAGTGATCACTCAAAAAATGGCAGGTGCCGTCAGTATCTTTCTGATGATTTGACTGCAACCTGAAGACAGAGATCAGGGGCTTAGCAGCACCCATATTTATTTCACAGCGTCAAAGGCTATGGTGCCTCCCCCACTTATAAGATTATCTCTGGGGGGAGAAGGAAGAATTCACTCCACAAGCAAATAGAAAAACTGAGACCTAGGAAGTTTGGGTGGTGTGTCCCAGATCTTACAGTGAATGAAAGGTGTCCGAACCCCTCCCCCATGTATGGGGCTTTATAAACCAGCCGTCAAGTATATGAAGCGCTTTGACATTTAGAAAATCACTCTGCTAAGGCTCCCAGCAATCTCTTGGTGTGTATTTTGACTCCCAATTCACAGATAAGAAAGCTGAGGCTCAGAGAATTAAGACCGAGTTTGTGGGAGAGCTAGGGCTCAAACTCAGACCTCTGCCTCCAGATTCAGCGCTCAATTCCACCGTGCACTCAGAATTCTCACCTCAGCCTGTCTAGACCCTCTCTACAATTATTTTCCCCGTTCCATACTGGTGGGTCTGTTAGGGTGGTGGATAGTCATGAGCCGGCAGGAAGAGGGTTAAATTCCTCCTAAGCACAGTGCTGGTTTTGAGCTGGCGCCTCTAGTGACCCCATCACTGACCCCCATCCCCTGGGTCAGGGCAGCAGGCTGTGGGGGAAGGGCAGAAAGCCTCTAACAGCCCAGTGGGGGCAGAGGGCGGTCCTGGGGAGGCAAGGGTGGGAGAGGAGACGCTCATCCTTGTTCCTCTTTGGACAAAAATGGACAAGATGCTGGTGGTTTTTTGGTTTCCATAGGAAATCCGTAAGGGTCCCTCGTGGTGGCCTGCCATCGGAGCACGGGCAGCTCTCAGAGACACTGGAAATGGTGTGATGTGTTCTTAGTTAAGTGGGAACTGGGATAATTTTAACAGTAAAGGCACCACTAATAGAAAGTGGAAATATCAAGTGAACCTTAGGGCTGGATGAGACTGGTCCCAGCTCGTCATTCGCCGAGGAGGAAAGGGGTGATTTGGCGACCCACAGAAGCCAGCATGTGGGATAAGGGGGTGGGTCACTGCAGACTGAGAACGCTGCCCATTTTCCTCATTCTCTCCTCAGGTGGCCCCTACCCCAGTCACCCCCGCTGTTAGCACAGACCTTCCCTGGGGACCCTTGTCAGGGAGAACACCGAGAACAAATCTAGAGAGAGGCCCAGAGCGGGGAGGATAATTCTCCCAGGGTTGTTTGGCAAGTCGGGGGCACACCTGTTCTGGAACCAGGTGTCAGTCCAGTGCTTTCCTTGAAACCACCACCCTAAGAAGGACATTCGAGTAAAGGATTTCTGGGAAAGCCAAGGAACCAACGTGAAGGAACACTAAATCTCTTCCTCTATCCCCATCTTCCTGCCCCCAGATCTCTTTACCTCTCTGCTAAGGGACCCTAAATACACCTTGTCCCTGCATGGCAGGTGGAAGCCTTGAATCCTAGAAGCGTGGGAGGCTTCCAGGGGAAGCCTTCTAGCTAGTGGGCACTGTCGGACCCTGGCCTTTTCTAGACACTTCAATTAGTGACGTTAATTATGGCTTTGTGAGCATGAGCCCACGCTCTCCCTGACGCTCGGTCTGACATTCGTCCCCAGTCTGTGAGGCTGTGTTTATGCTCTTGCCTCCGCCCATCTGCAAGATTAAAGGTGCCGAGAAAGTGCAAATTATTAGCAGTTTTATGTTCATCTTTTTGTGTGTGATAAATATGCATAACAAAATTTATCATTTTGACCATTTTTTAAGTGTACAGTTAAGTTGCATTAAATACATTCACATGTAGGTTGTGCAGCCATCACCACTGTCCATCTCTAGAACTTTGAGTCATCCCAAACTAAAACTCCGTACCCATTAAACAGTAGTCCCTTCCTGCCTCCCCTGGCAACTTCTACTCTACTTTCTGTTTCTATGAATTTAACTATTCCAAGTACCTCTTAAAAGTGAAATCATGAAATATTAGTCCTTTTGTGTCTGGCTTATTTCATTTAGCATAGTGTTTTCAAGGTTCATCCCTGTTGTGGCATGTGTTAGAATTTCCTTCCTTTTTAAGGTGCATGATATTCCATTGTATGTATCTACCGCATCTTGTTTATCTGTTCCTCCCTCCATGGACACTTGGGTTGTTTCCACCTTTTGGCTTTTGTGAATAATGCTGTAAAAGCATTGGCATACAAATCCTTCTTCGAAAACCTGCTTTCGTTTCTTTTGGGTATATACCCAGAAGTAGAATTGCTGGATCATATGGTTATTCTATGTTTAATTTTTGAGGAGCTGCCATATCGTTGTCCACAGTGGCTGTACCATTTCACATTCCCACGAGCAATTGTCCACATCCTTGCCAACATTTAAAAAAAAAAAAATAACCACTGTAATGGGTGTCAAGTAGTATCTCATTGTGGTTCTCCATCTTTTTAAGGAGAAGTCAAGGCCCTAAGTAAGTAAGACATGCTGAGACGGGTCCTCCCCATTGCAGAGGCAGTCAGAGCTTGGGCCCCAGCTTTCGGGCCCATCATAGCTTCATCCTCGATTCTCTACTCCTTTTGCCACTTTGTTTCCAGTTCATCAGCAGGAGGCAGGTGAGGTCCTTCTGTTGCCTTGCACTGTCCACTGACTGTCAGGGCCCTTTCCCATCTGTCACAGGAGCAGAAGGGTTGTGACCTGGTAGAGTCCTCTCGAGGGGAGAAGGCCTTGGGTGAGGAGGAGTTTTCAGTAACATGAGATTTAAAAGTTGACCATTTCAACCATGGGCATTCATTCGGTCAAGTGAATCGTGGTGCAGCCATGGCGTGGAAGTTGTGCAACCATTACACGTGGCCTTACGAAGAACTTTTAATAATTTCCAATTTTCAGTGACCTGAAAACTCCCCTTATATATTCTATAAGTGTTGGGGGGGGTGGGTGGAGTATAAAAACTTGCTTATGAGCTCAATGATGAAAAAGAAAATGATGCATAGAAAAAGGTTTGGTGGCCATATGCCAAACTGTTATTAGTGGCCTCCTCCAGATCAATGGGAAATGGGTGACTTGTTACCCATTTTCTGACCTCTTTATGTTATAAATTTTTGTTCCTTTTGTATTCGGGAAAAAATTGATAAGAAAATAAGAATGACTGCAGCCATTCGTTAGGCATATGTATTGCAAAATTTGTGAAGCACATAGCTCTCTCCTCAATGCTCTTGAGAGTCGAGCGTGAATGGGAAGCTAAGGGAGCAGGAGTGGAGATGTGGGGACAGATGGCACTGAGGGATGGCCAGGAAATAAAGAAGAAGTGATAGTAACTAAAGGACATCAAGGGCGGGGCAGCCTGCGCCCTCAGGAATACTGTCCCTAATTCACTCAGAAGATGCTGTGGTTGGGCCCTGGCTTTGCATCCTTTTATCTCTGCATGTGGTTGTGGGTAGGGGCATTGTCTCCCACCTGCTTTGACCTGGTCTCCTGGCATGGTTGGCAGGAGTGAGTGAGGCCGGCAATCTGTGAAACCAGGGCTTCTTTGGTCCCAAATTTGCCTTTGACTTCTCTCACGCCAACCGAATTAGGACCTGCCCCTGGATCCATTGACCCCTATCATGTGAGCAGCAGTGGCTCAGCAGAGGTTAGGGGTTGGGAGCAGGCAATTCATTCTCCAAGAACAAGTTTCCATGGCCCGTGGGACCCCAGGCAAGTGGAGGAGAAGCTAGTATAATCCAGTGCTTAAAGGAAGGGACTCATCAGCCAGTCTCTGGGTTCAGTGTGTCTTTGTCACCACTATGACCTTAGGCAATTTCTTAGCCTTAAACCTCTGTGTCCTCATTGGTAAAACAGAGATGATGATAGTAATTATATCACAGGGCTGTTGAAAGAATTAAGAGCTAATTCCTACAGATGACACTTAGCATATTATGTGCTCCATTCCTCTTGTCTGGTTGAGAGATAGATTCTTGCACTAGACTGCTCAGGCTCCAGTCACCTCTGTGCCTCAGTTTCTTCATCTATGAAATGGAGGTAATAATACCATCTACCTCAGATGATTATTGTGAAGATTAAATAAGTCAGTATAAGTAAAAGCGATTCAAACAGTGCTCCGTACAAAGCAAATGCTCAGTGATTCAAACAGTGCTCCGTACAAATGCTCAGTGTTAGCTGTGATGGGGAAGGGGCATTTGCATCAGTTGTTGGTGGCTGGCATCTACCAACTCATCTGATTGTCCCAAGAGTGCCATCGAATTTGTTAGTGCCATCACTCACTTGTTAAATACTTTGAACGTCAGTTATTATTTTATTATTATTAGTGTTGTGGGCTCCGGATGTTAAGATCCCTCCCAGATCGTACCCCATTCCACCCCTTTGCCAAATCTGGCTCATTTCTTGGTTGGAGTGGTCCTGCCTCAGTTTGCAAAGGTGCTGGTGCTGGAAGGTGGAGTCCCAGGAAGACTGGGGTACAAGCTGGCTGCTTTTGGGTTGTGTGGCGAGCATTTTGGATGAATTCAGACTAATTATGACACTGTTCTCCTGCCTTTGCTTCCCTGCTCTTTTGAAAAGGAGCCAAAGCCAAGAAGAAACATAACCTATAAATAAAGGAGACCATGAAAAATAATAAAAAAAAGGAAAAAAAAAAGAAGAAATCTTGCTTTTGCGGCAGGCTTGGCTGCCGATGGGGCAGATAATGGGAGAGGAAATGCGGCCTTTGCAGAGAAAAAGAACGGAACACTTTGTGCACTGGAAGAATGAATGCTGCCTGAGCCCAAGCGGGTTTCCGATGATCGAGCTTGTCTGGGGACGTGCTGGTGATTAGGCTGATGTGGGCATGGGAGGCGGCCCACCCAGAGCCCTGCAGCGGGGAGGGGAGGCTGAGGGAGAAGCGGCAGGCCTGAGAGGCATGTCCAGAGGTGAGGCCAGTGCGCCCAGCATGACTGCAGGGCTGCCGGTCACTGTGTTCCTCCTCCACTGTCTGTTCAAGTTGGGGAGCTAGGCGCTGGAACCCGTCTGGAAGCCCCCAGGCCTTCGCTGGTGGTGTGTCTTTTGTGGAGCCTTAGGGAGGTACATCCCAGGGGGGATGAGGCCCAAGTGGATATGCTGATTATTTGCATGCTGACCTTAAGATTCAAGGCTCTACTCCTCTCAACACTGCCTGATGGCCTTCTTGGGGACCGGCGTTTACCGACTCTTTCTGTCTTGTACCACTCACCCATCTCTATCACTGACCCACTTTCCTTACGCTGCAGTGAATGGCTGAGGCAGGAGGAGGGAGAGGAACTAGGGGGGGACTCAGACACCTTTTAGAGCCCTCAGGGACCCCAGGGTGCAGTATGGAGGTACCTATGTTAGGAGAGGGCTGTGGGCTCACGGATATGTGGAGGCCAATATTTGAAATGCCTTTAAGAAGGACCTTTGAAACATAACACTGGCTTGGGACTGAGTGCTCTGGTTGGCAGAGGTTCCCTGGAAACATTCATTCATTCATTCATTCATTCATTCGACCACAACAATACTAAGTGCCAATCTGCTTTGTGCTAGGCACTGTGCTAAGTTATTTTATGTGCAATACTTATTAATTCTCCAACAAGCATGAGAGGTAGGCATTGTCAGCCCCCTTTACCGATAAAGAATCCGTGGTATAAAGAGGCTAAGTCTTAAGTATTAATTGAACACCTTCCTACTCAGAGCCATGTGGAATTGGATGGCTCCCCACTTCTAACCTTCACCCTCCGGCTCTTGATTATGATGATAATGCCCTTTACAGGTGTTCCACACAGCTGTGTGCTGTGCACTGGCCTTTGCCTGTATTATATTGTTTCTTCCTCATAACCACACTGCTGGGTATATGTTATCAGTCCCACTTGCAGATAAAGAAATTGGGGCCTTTTGAACCACGCTTCTCTTGCTCAGCCCCGCTTCCACTTCTGGAAGTGTACTTTCTCTTCTAATAAAACTTTTCTACTGTAAAAAAAAAAAAGAAAAATAAAGAAATTAGTAGGCTTAGAGAGGAAGTTGGCCTGTCCATTCTGCTGGTGAGAGCAGCACTGGGGTTGGAAGCAGTCGCGCATGTCGCCAGAGCCTCCGTTGACACCACATACAGCCCGGCTCCCACTTGTCCTGGTTCCCTCTGTGGTCATCCCTCTAGTTTCTACAGGGGGCCGCTGGGGTTAGTGAAACAACACTTTACCTTCTTAGACTCTGGAGGAAATGAGGGAGCTGAGGGGCTCGTGAGTTTTACAGAGCTTTTGTGTCATCAGCCTGGAAGGGAAGGCATGGCGGCTCGGCCAGATAAAGCAGTGGCGCTGAGTATGTGGGGTTTCCTTGGCAAATCTAGGTCCTTTCAGCCTGTCTGCTCCATGTGACAACCTATGCAGGGTTGTGAGGCAGCACCGCAGAGAGAGGGAGACCCATTGGGGGTGGGGTACGGTTGAGAAGGAGCAGGAAGAGGGGGGCATGTCCATGCAGCGGGTGAGGAGGCTTCAGGGAGCAAACTATTTTTTTTGCTTTTGGCAAATGTTACATCCAATCTTAATAATTTTTGGAGATAGTTATTATTTGTTTCATTTTAGAGTTGGAGAAATGGACACTTCCCCATGGTAACAGAGTCTCAGGTAGAGCCAGGCCTCAAACACAGGTCTGGGTAACTACAAAGCCCAATTTTCTTTTTGCTGTGCCAGGCTCCTCCCAGCAGAGCTGGAGGGTCGCACCCTGCCTGTCCCCTGGAGAGCCTAGGACAGGCCCGCCTGCTCCCCGGAGCTCTGGGGGTAGGAGGAGAGACATCCCTTCCTGTTTCAGGTCTTTCTCCCCTCCTTCCCTCCCTGAACATATGTTCCATACCAGATTCCTTAATTATATATTCTAACCATAAAGTAGGTATTGGAATCTCCATTTACACACCAAGAAACTAAGGTTTTCGGAGGTGAGTCTTTTCTGTAAGTTCCCACAGTGGCCTCAGTTCTTCGGACTAATTCTTCCTTGGCTGTGACTCAAGTCGAAAACAAATAGAATCCTGTAACTGGTGAAGCAAGTGGCAGATCTATCTTTGCTGGACCAGACTCTGTTATTTATCTAGGGTAGAGGGAGAGTGGGGCCAGGGCATCAGAGGCCTGGGCTCAGATGCCACCTCCACTGGCCTGGGGTAGGTAGGACAGGGAAATGAGTGGCGAGCCCTGCGTTCAGTAGTGAGCCCAAGTGACTGCTCTGTTATGACATACTTTTTTATTGACCTTCCTTCCTTTGGTTAATATTCACAGATGTCCCCAAAAGGAGGCCTTTGACAAGGCCAGTCAGCCCCAGCTGCACCATTTCTGTTGTGTGCCGGCACTGGGCTGGGCACTGCTCATGCAGAAGACCAGACACACTCCCCTGTCCAGGGCTCAGTCTTGGGCCTGGGCACTGGGAGACAAGGACAGGACCTGCAGCTGCTTCCTAGCACTGTGGGTGGGCTGCTGATGGGGCATGGGAGGGGCTAGAGACCGTATCTGATCTCGAAGCAGGAAGGCCCCCAGAGAAGGGACTCCTGGGGACTCTGTTTACCTCTTCTCAATTTTACCCAGGCTATGGGGCAGGCCACATCCTTATGGGAACCTCAGCAGCACTTCCAAGTCTGTTAGAGACCCCCTCTGTCCGATCTGTCTCTTTCTGGGCTCTCCCTCTGGGCCAGAAGAAGTTTCAGGTGCCTCAGAGGCCTGACAACCAGATGGGGCGGTGGATGGGAACATCAGAGCTACGGTCTCTCCCCAGCTCCTTCAGTCCTTTGTGCCCTTGGGCACGGGGCGGGTGGTCAGCTGAATCCTGGCAGCCTGTGAAGATGCTCTGTCTAGAACTGGGCTTCTGTACCAGAGATGGGGGGAGGCTGCCTCCTCTTACAGGTGGGAGAACAGGAGCTTGGGAGTTCACAGAGCCTCTGTTGACTGGTGGTGGCTGCTCTGCCAGGTGACTACTACCTTGGCCAGCCCAGGGACTGGGAGCGTTGGCTGTGGCCCCCTCCTGAGCTGGGCTAGACCAGCCAGGAACTTGCTCTGGATCTCATAAGCTCCCAGGCCCAGAGAAGCCGGAGAGGGTGAGGGGGCCACTCAGGAAAGCTGTGTCCTAAGCCTGCAGCGAGCCCAGCTCCCAGCTCAGAGTAAACATTAGAGATAGGATCGGGCGTAGCCAGGAAGGGTGGCAGGGTGCGGCCTGGAAGAAGAATGGCAGGATGTGGCACCGGGGCACTGCTCTGGGCACCCACGCCTCGGGCTATTGTTTAGGGCTGCCTGAGGCTCTCAACTCTCTAGGGCTTTGAGAGGAAGTGCCATTCCCCTGGGACTTGGGGCTGCCCCACCCCTGCAGTGTGGACCTCTCCCTGGTGATGCCCTTGGCACCACCCCCTCAGGGCCAGCTTGGGACCGGGAGCCTGCAGTAAAGGGGCCTGGTGTGTGCACAGTGGGGAAGCATCACTGGCTTTCCTTGGAGGGTCTGCCTCTCTGTTCAGGCTGTCTTCCTGTACCCTGGGTCTGAGTCAGCCGTCATGCTCCGATGACTGGAATTTATCTCTGTCTTTATCTGCATCTAGATATTTTTGGGGGGGGAGGGGGGGCGTCTTTGTGGAGGGAGAAAGGGCTGAGTGAAAACTCCTTTGATTCCAGTCCAGATGGGCCGCTTGTTGGCCGATTGGGAGAGGAAGTGGCTGGTGATTTGTTTTGAGTAGAAAGGGGCTCGGTGTGTGCGCCTGTGGGTGGCTGGGGGTTAGAGGGGCCGGGACAGGGTTGGTTGTAAAGAGGAGAGAAAGGAGGTGGCACCTGTGGCACTCTGTGGAGGGCAGGCACCTTGTGCCTTGTCCTAGGCACTGGATTGGGGGCCCCAGGGCCTCTCGGGCACCAGCTCAGAGACTCGAGGCTCTGCAGCATCAAGGGTGAGGATGGCCGGCGCCCTCTCCCTAATTTAGGGGCCTTCACCTGTGACAGATGCTCAGGTGAGATACGGTGGAGGAGAAGGAAGGCAGTGGAGGCCTGTGGGGTGGGTTCCCGAGCTGGGAAGGGAAGTCAGAGCAGCAGTGCTGTGCCGTGTCCCAGCTGGTTAAGGTCTTCTGACTCTGTAGTCCTAAAGCAGTACTGCCCAAAAAAGCCTTCAACTTAGGCCTCAGTTTCTCCATTTACAAAATGTGAGTAAGGCTGGGCAAGAAGAGGGAGGAGATTGGATCCACAAGAGCACTTCCACTGAAGTGGGAGGCCAATGGAGTGTCCTGTGGGCTTGTGGCCTCGGACCAGGGCCTGGGTGGGAACTGGGGGAGCCCAGTAACTCAGAGACTCCTGTACATCAAGGGTCTTTTGGCTTCTGGGTGGCTGGGGAGAGGGGCAGGTGTGCCTGCTGAACTTAATGCCTCCCGAGAAACTATGGGGATCGTCGAAACATGGAGCATGCTTGGTAAGGAAGGGGTAAAGGAACTTGAGGGGTTTTTTCAGTCTCTGGAAAAAAAGTAACTTCAGGGAAGACTCCAACAGGGTCTTTAAATCTAAAAGGTATGGAAAATGTTTCTTAATTATTCCAAGGTAAAAACAAAAGGAAATGGGCTCGCTTTGCTGCTGGAGGATTTAGGTCACTCATAAACAGAGCTTAGATGCTAGAAAAAGGCAGCTGAGGATAACAGTACGAGAAGTAGGGGTATGGGAAATAAATCGCAGCGAGCAGCATCTATCTAATAATGAGGATAATGGTAACTGTCACTTATGATGCCTCAGTCTGCCTCGTGTTATGCTTCTGAGCTATATTACACAATTATTGTACGAATATTTATTGAGCACCTACCTACTCTGCTCCAGGCACTCTGCTAGACTCTGGAGCTACGCTGATGAGCAAAACTACGGAGTTGGGTGGGTTCTCAGGCTACTGGATGAGTCAGAAATAAATTAGGCATGTAGTCCTTTAAACACTAAGAGAATATAAAACAGGCACACCTTACAGGGTCTGGAGTTTTACTGGAAGGCTCATCCCTTCATATTGTTTTGTTTTTTTTTTTTAATTTCCATTTTAATGAGGAAGAAACAAGTTCAAAGAAGTTAAGACACTTGCTCAAAGTTGCACAACAATTAACTGGGCAAAGTTGGGTTTCAAATGTACTCAGGTCTGTCTGACCCCAGAAGTTTTTCTCTCAACCACCTGACTCTAGGAGCATCTTGAGCTATGTGACAACTTAATGGATGCTTACCCTGCATTATTTAATCTTCTTGTATCTTTAATGGACACCTTTATTATACCCAGTATATGGATGAGGAGACAGAGGTTCAGAGAGGTTAATTAACTTGTCCAAGATTACACAAGTCAGATGGTGGCAGGGCAGGAATTTGAACCCAAGCCTAAGAGCCCGTTTTCCAAACTCCGTTCCATTGACACCTCCCCACCCTGACCCTAGGTCCCCTCGCTTTACAGACAAAGACCATAGAGGTGAAGCAGCCTGCACAGAGACACTCAGCTGCAGAGTGACAGAACAGGGCTGTGTGTCAACTCTGCGCCCTCCGCCTTGTTGTCTTTTCTCTGTTTAGTTTATCGCATACGTCTTTTGCTCTGCACTCTAAGAGCTGGGATGGTTGGGGTCCAGAGCCTGGCACCTGCGCTCCTCAGAGAGACTTTTTATCTGTGTGGGCCTCAGACTGTGAAGGGGCAGGAAGGAGCATCTCTTCTCTAGCAGGCCTGTGCTCAGGGAGGGCCAGTGACTCTTCCTAAAAGGTGAGACCAGGGACATGCCTTCCAGGAGGAGCCTGTTGGGCCTGCACTGTTGCTTCTCCATCAACAAATAAATAGGCAAAGGGTTGCTGCCGAGAGCCAGTCCCCAGATCCGGAAGTACGTCGAGTCTGAGCCCAAGCCTGTGGGAGTAAAGGGCCCTTGTCTGGGCAGCAGGCTCTGGCAGGGTTATCTGGTGGGCACCACGCCCTAGTGAACAGGCTGACACCTCCCAACCAGCTTGGCTGGTCACCAGGAGCCATTTTCTTTGTTACCAGAAGCTGGGCCAGAGGCCAAGATGAGCCATGGGGAGCCCCAGGAGACCAGCTCCCCAATATAATGATAATCCAAGTGCCCCACTGGAGGGACTCTGGGGGAAGGGGTGAAGTGTGGGTAGAAAAGTCCACTGAAGCTCAAAGGAAGATGTCCTAGTGTAGCACTGCCCAACAAATATAATACTAGGCACACGCATCGCTTTAAATTTTTTAGTAGCAACATTAAGAAGGGTAGAAAGGAACAGGTGAATGAATTTTAATGTTTTTTATTTAACCCAACATTTACAAAATATTGTAAATTCAACATGTAATCAATAACCAATTATTAACAGGCTATTTTACATTCTGTTTTTTCATACTAAGCCTTAGAAACCTGGTGTGTTTCACACCAAGCACATTAACATTGGGACTGGCCAAGTTACCAGTGCTCAGTAGCTGCGTGTGGCCGGCCAGTGGCTGTATTGGGAGTGCCGTCCAGGAGTTAATTAGGACAGAGAATCACTTCCTCTGCCTCCACCTTCAGCTGGAGGGTGGCCGCAGGATCAGCGACCAGCCCTGGGGAGACGCAGCCCAGTTCCACCCAGGCCTTGAGGCCTTAGACCCTCTCATCAGAGCTGTGTGCTGCCGCTGTTGCTGAGGTCTCTGGGCTATAGTGGTAAGAAAAGCTTTGAGGTAGGGGCTGGAAGGCCACGAAGTTGGGACAGAATGTAGGAGAAGAGCCCTTAGGATCCAAGTCTGGAGTGAGGAGGTGACCCGGTGGCCTGCCCGCACGGAGGCCAGCAGAGTGGTGGGTGTGGGACAAGGTGGCGCTGAGCCGGGCGGGATCAGAAGCCCACAGGCCTGCATTGTTCGCCTGTCACACTTCCTTTGGCTTTATTGCCTTTGTCCAACACCCTATTGTCTGGTTTCCTTTTGTCCCCCTTTCAGTGCTGCTGCCTTTTATTTCCCAGCCAGCCTGGTTGTTTTCATTTCTTTTGTCTGAAGTTCCTGAGAGGAAGGTTTTATTTTCAGCGGTTTGATTAATTCACAGCTTGAGCCCGGGGTTTGTTTGTTATGTAATTGCTGCCCTCAGCTTCAGGATAATACCCTTCCTCGACTCCCCCCTCCCCCACTGTGGGCCCCGCCTGCCAGGGCCTGGCTCTGCGCCCCTCCCTGTGCCCGGATGGGCTGAGCTGCCTGCTTCCTGGACGCTCTCCAGGCCCCTGAGTGGTGGGTCGGGACGCCCGAGTTGGACCCCAAAGCCCTGGCAAGCTGGGCAGGGGTCTCTTCTTTTCTCCTGGGTTTACCTTCTTAGAGTCAGGTACGCTCCTCCTCACCCTGCAGTGCCCTGTCCTGGGTCCTACAGCAACCCCCAGGGTGCCCTGCCTTTTGTACGTGGCGGGACAGTCTGGGCTGGTCTACAGGATGGCATCAAACAGAATGCATTTATTTCAACTGTAATGTTCCTTCAGTTATTTACTGTGAAATGCCGTTTATGTATTGTATATGGCACACTGTCATTCATTATACATTACAAGAAATATTTAATTGTACAGAGTTGATGCAATGTACAAATATTATAGTGCACCTGTAGTCTAAGAGATGTTTTACTGTATCTGAGTTTTGCCTTACACTCCCCTCCTAAATTCTTAAAGCCTATGTAAAAAAAAAAAATTTATTTTTATTTTTATTTAAATTAACAATCCTCCAACTAGTCTGTATCAGAATCACTGGAGAGCTTGTTAAAAGATCCCTGGCCCCACCTACAGATTCCGGTTGAAGATGACCCATGACTGTCTCTCAGGCCTTCTGGCTCCTCTGACTCTGTGAGGTCTTGTGCTGCATCCCAGCTAGCAGTGGTTTAACAGACACCACATCAGTGCTTACTGGTACCAGGTAGTGTTCCGGACACTGTGCAAATAACAATTCGTAACCCATTTTATAGTTGAAGAAACCGAAGTATGTAGAAGTTAAGTAACTCACCCAAGGTCACTTAGCAGCTTATTGAGTGCCCGAGGCAGGACCCATGCATACTTGGAACCTGCCTTCTGTCCATTGGTCTTGTCTCAGTGACTTTGGAGGAGGAGTGGGGGAGCTATAAGGGTATGCTGCTCTGGCTCTGAGCCTGACATGACCACTGGAAACCACTACCAGGGACCCTGTGCCTGCTCCACTGCTCTAGATGTCCCTGGCTGTGGTCTGGCAAGTGGGGAGGCAGCAATGGGAGCAGTGGATTCAGAGTCTCTGTATAAACCAGGGATTGCAAATGCCTACCGGGCCCGGTTCTCAATGAGGGATTCTAGCTAGATAAAAAAAAATTTTCCTTAAAGCCACTCATCCATCTCTCAACCTGTTATTTTCCCACTTTTGGTAGGTACATGGGTATAAATAGTGCACTTTGATCTTGCCTCTCTAAGAAAAAGAATAACCGTGTATTATTCAGGATAGCTGATGGTTTCCCTTTTGGGGAGTGGTGGGGAGTAAGGCAAACTGGCCTGTCTGTAAGGGGTACCTCATTTATAGCCAACTGTTGCTATGTACCAACTTCAAGAGAAGTTCAGATCCAGATTTTATGTGATATCTCTTGATTTTTAAATTTTGGTAACTAATTACAAATACATATAAACATATACAAACACACCTATATATATAATCTTAGCTTTATTGGGGTCAGAAATAGCCACTTAACAATCTCTAGCCTCCTTAAATGGACCCATTAGCCCACCAGTCCCAACATTACAGCAGGCAGGGAGCGCCAAAAGTTGGGCCCCATCCTCTCTACAGCTTCCTATTAAAAATAAAAAAAATAAAAATTAAAAAAAAAACAAGGACAGAAGAGTCTTTTCTAATTTCCACTATGGGTCCCCAGTGGGAGCTTCTGACTTGTGTGTGTACCTGTTTGGGGCCGGAGGATGGAGGGTGGGGTCGATTCTCCCGGGCCTCAGGACTCACTTCACTCACCTTGCCCCTCTACCCTCAGGATGTCCATGAGGAGCCCCGGCCCTGCCCAGCTGGCCCTGGATGGCGGTGGCACCATGGTGAACTGTACCGTCAAGTCAGAGGGGAAGAAGGAGCCTTGCCATGAGGCCCCGCAGGGCTCGGCTGCTACAGCTGAACCCCAGCCTGGAGATCCGGCCCGGGCCACCCAGGACGGCGCTGACCCTCAAGCTCCAACCCAGGTGCCCGGCACTTTCCCAGGAGGGCGCCTGAGTCAGTGTCCCCACCAAACCCATGCACCACCTCGTCTTCTCCGCTAGGCTAGGCAGGCACCTACCCCCTAGTTGGGCGGAGAGGCAGGCAGAAATGTTCATCTCTGGGCAAAACTTAGGTGAGTGGGGAGCGGCTGCCAAGTTCAGTCGGGCCACCTGTCTGAGCAAGATGTGGACTCACTCCTGCGCTCACTCGCCTGATAGTAATGCTCACCTGTGTGACTCGTCCTTACCCCTGAGGACTAGTTGGAGAGATTGGATATACAAGCTCAAAGTTTGCCTTAATCTAGTAGCTTTTGCATGTGAGTTGAGAAAACCAGTCTTATTATTAAGGCCAGAATTAATTTCTGTTAAAATCCTTAAAATGAAGGAGCTGAACTTCATGAACAGTGAGGATTCTTGCAGCTCTTAAAAATTCTATGATTGCATTAAGAGGTATAAATAAGAAATATGTAATTAAAAGCCAAATGAGGAGAAAATTAGAGTTTTAGGTTCTGAGAAGGGCTCCATCCTGAGGCGGTCAGGAGGCAGAGTGGCGACTGTGGGAGACTTCCTAGAGGAGCAGGCCCTCGAGCTGGGCCTTGGAGAATAGAGAGGACTCAGAGGAGAAGAGGAGAGGGGATGGTGTGTGAAATGGCTGGGGCGGGGTCCCCGGGAGTTACCGGCCCAGCTGGAGCAGTGAGTGTATGTAAAGGAGTAATCATTAATAGCTGGCTTTTGGCCTCAGACTCTGCAGTGGCAAACCTCATCCACATGCATTAACTCCCTTGATCCCAGCACAATTCTGTGACAGGGGAGGTATGAGTATTTTCCGCTTTCAGCAGAGGAAAGTCAGGTTTAGAGAAGTTCATAGACTCATGTGGGATCAAGCACCTTATGAGTCACTGAGCCTGGGCTGAGCCAGGTCTCTTGTCTTTAAATGTTTTGTTCTTTTCAGTAGATCAGGCAAAGCCAGAGCAAAGATAGGAAAGGTGGGGACGGAAGGCGCTGCTTGCGGGGGCCGGTGGACTCCAGGATTCCCTCAGGGTGTACATGTCTGGGGTACTCCGTCTTTGCTTCATTCTGCCCCTCTTCTCTTGGAGGTGACAATGACATTTAGTGTGTCTTACAGGACTGCAGCTCACCGGAGAGCAGTGGGTGCCCAGAACCCAAAAGACGAGGAGGCTCTGAGGCTGCTTGTGGAAGCCAGGAGAAGCTGGACTTCAACCGAAATTTAAAAGAAGGTAAGGTGTCTGCCTTAGTTAGAGGCAGAGGCCTGGGCAGGGGAAGTCTTAGGATGGCTGCTCCTTATCTCTTTGGTATCTTCTAGTCGTGCCAGCCATTGAGAAGCTACTGTCCAGTGACTGGAAGGAGAGGTTTCTGGGAAGGAGCTCCGTGGAAACCAAAGATGTCAAAGGTGAAGATCATGGGGATGGGCAGGGGAAGGATGTCTGACCCCTGGCCATGCAGTCCGGGCCTATAGGGCAATTCTTAGGGCTCTCGGTGCCCTCAGACGTGGCCTCTGCCACTCTGGCTCCTGCCTGGCCCTAGGGATCAGCCCTTACCTGGGGACCAAGCACTAGGTTTAGCTCATTCTCATGTGGGAGAGGTCTGGTAGGAATCAGATCCCATGGGCACGGGACACTTGTGACCTTGGGCATATCATTGCCATTTTTTACATGTAACTATAAAATGAGCCTAACATTCTCTTTCACTTTTGAAAATTAATTCCGGGCCAGCAGGACCTCACTAAAGGGATTAAAGGGCTGTTTAGTGGAGTCACTAGAATGATAATTTTCTCAGTGTGATTGCTCACACTTACAGAGGGTACTTTATTTTTGAATTTTTTTGCAAGAGAAAAATAACCAACTTTAATACATACATATGTATGGGAACCCCTTACCTCCATGAAAGATTCAGAGATAGAAAGGGAGCCTGGGCATATAAGACATCCTGAGCTAGGGGTGAGGTAATGCACCTCGGGGGCTTCAAAGGGTCATTGCAGGGTGATAAAAAGAGCAATGTTTGGTTTGCCCTGCCATATAGGTGGGTCAAAAAGAGTTTGCCCTGCCATATAGGTGGGTCAAAAAGAGGTTATCACAGATAATCTCTTATGTGGGCCGGGCCCCTAGTTCAGGTTCTTCTAGGTAGGGAGAACCTATCTTGGGAGGGAGGGAGAAGTTTCTCCTGAGCCTGAGACTGAAATTGCCTTTAGCTCAAAATAATCTGCATACCACTGAGGCACAGCTCAGGGGTGGCTCGTTCTGAAACCCCACAGTTCCTTCCTCTGACACTTCCCTGAAAGTTTCACATTCCAGAAACTGGGCTAAAGGACCATTCTATCATTAAACCAGTCTCAGTCTTGAGAAAAGTTCCATTCACTTTAGGTTGTGTCTCGTTTCAGGAGGCAATGATGCTGGTAGGCTCCAAAGTTAAGCCTATGGTGTAAGCAATCAGATATTTAGTAAGAGGCATCTCTGTGGAAACAAAAGGAAAACAAAGGTTAATGATCGGAGCTGACTATACTCTCCATTTCTGAGTTCCAAAGGTGTTTGGCTTGCAGCATCTTCAGATGGAGTGAGGGCAGGAAGTGACAGTCTGATAGATTTGTTCTCCTGGTCTGCTGTTTGAATGTCTCTGGTGATCTTTCGGCAACAGGCACGAAGTTTGTCTGCAGATGAGCTGTTGTGATTTCTCTGAAGTTTATATCAGGCTGTCCCACTTTAGCTTGTATGGTCTTGGAAAAGGGCAGTTTTCGTTCTCAATGATTCCAAATCAGAGGGTGGGAAAATGACAATGTTAGTTTGGAAGACTGCCCCCAAGTATTTGCGAAAACTAGAAAAACTTAGGATCCAGTCCAGTTTATAGGTAGAAAAATTTAAAAACCTGAAAGACAATGAATAGCACTAGAATCGAATTTCCACAAAGATATATTATAGTTTCTATTGGAACAATTTTTCTCTAAAAAGTCACCCCCAGTTTTATCAAAGATAGCAAAATTAAGACTGATTTATTTGCAAAATAAGTCTAGTTTCAATAAACTTGGCCCAATTATTTGTTTATGTCCAGCAAGAATAGTAATTAACCACACAGGGTCTTTTAAATCTGCTTTGCTGGAATTTTTCATAAGGAATCTTTAGCGCGAATGAATTTAACAATGTCTCTCAAGTCCAGAAAAGCCAAGCAAGGACTTGCCATTAGATGTTACCTGCATTAGGTTTGGGTGAGTTCCTCTCTTCTCG
Source organism: Pteropus medius (assembly GCF_902729225.1). Taxonomy (NCBI): domain Eukaryota; kingdom Metazoa; phylum Chordata; class Mammalia; order Chiroptera; family Pteropodidae; genus Pteropus; species Pteropus medius. Next base: position 2,509,332 of record NW_024349227.1, on the reverse strand, counting down.
AGTTTCCCCAAATATCCTGAGGTTCCTACACCTGCCCAGAAGGGATATTCTTCGCTCACATGATAATGCTGCTGGGAAACATATGAGCAAGTACCAGGCCCGCGTTTCCGGGGGTTTTTATTGGCTTCTGTAAGTCCATCTTAATTCCTTAAAGATGTCTGGTTATATCTGAGTCTATGCATCTCTCTCAAATATGACATTCCAGTCAAAACCTTGGTAGTAAAATCAGTTTCCAATTGTGTCCTATTACAAAGAGAATAGCTTCTTATTGAATTTATGCAAATAACCACATTGCCATCAAAATAAGACTCATTTATTAAGAGTTTCCAAATTCTGGAGGGATCAAGTAGGGAGAAAAATATAAAATATTTTAATACTGCTGACAAAGGTATAATTTACCAAATTACTAAATCATAGGTAGTTTAAGAGAAACAAGTTTCCTTTTATCTGGAAAACAAAAGATTTAAAAAATCAGCAATCTCAAACGAAAAAGTCAAAAAATTTTAATCCCTTTCATCAGTTCATTCAGTCCTGTATAGTTACATGTGTTCTGCTTGAATCCAGCTTTGCCGTTAGTTCTCTCAAACTTGACTGATCATTGAGGCTGATAAGGTCAGTGATCATTCCAAGAAGTTTGCAAGGCTGTCCATGGTTCCTATGATTTGCTCAGCGAGGTGGGTGTCTCGATCACAGAGTGCACTCTAAAACAATGCAAATGCTCAGGCTCCACCCCTACTGACTGAATGAGAACCCCAGAGGATGGGGGCCTGAGCATCTGTAATTTTCAAAGGCTCCCTGAGTAACTCTGATGCATATGGTCTGCGGCCTGGCACTTCTGCATCTGACATTAGCTAAATTGGAGGGCAGGGAAGCACTGACAGTTGTTGGTTGAAGGCCAGGTGACAGGTCCTATACTAAAAGCTTAACATTTATTATCCCTTTAATTCTTGCAGCAACCCTGTAAAGTGAAGATTAGTGTACTCTTTTGTAGATTGAAAAAAACTCAAGTGCAGAGTAGTTGGTAACTTCCCCAACAGCTCCCAGGCGCGATGGGTTGAAAGGGGAATTTGAACTCTGATCTGCCTTGCTCCAAAACCTGAATATGTCCTGCCAGGCGCCTCCTGTGGACGGTTGTCTACCCTGACCCTGTGGCACTGGACACTCAAGGCTGACATGCTCCACCATCAGCATTTCCAGGGCTGAAATCAGTGATTGATGGTGATACTTCTAGGGCACATAGTTGTCTGTCAGATGGCAAGATGAGTCCCTCCGCAGCAAGGCATATGTCAGCCACTTCTGCTGCTTGGCCCCTCATAAGGGCCCTGGGACATAGCACTTGCTCAATAAACGTCAGTTATATGGGTGGCTGGACGGATGAACAAACAACATTTCTCAATGGTGGCTGTTTCACTATGGAGCAGGGACCCAGGAGAGCCTGGCAGAGAAGGAGCTCCAGCTTCTAGTCATGATCCATCAACTGTCCACCCTGCGGGACCAGCTCCTGACAGCCCATTCAGAACAGAAGAACATGGCTGCCATGCTCTTCGAGAAGCAGCAGCAGCAGATGGAGCTGGCTCGGCAGCAGCAGGAGCAGGTAGACCTTGCTTTTTGTCTGGCTATTTTTTACAGGGGAGGGGTCTATCAGGGCCCAGAAGGGTGTACCTTGGGGGCAGACCCAGCCAGTACAGGTTGACGCCTGGGGCAGGTAGAGGAGGGGGCTGCAGGCAGGGAGTGGAGGGGATTGAGGGGCCCTGCCCAATCTCTGCCCCTGGCCTCTGAGGGAAGGGTGAGCTCCTGTCAAAAGGAGAATCAATTTTAAGAGTTGGCTCTTCTGCTTCTTGCCCTGCCCAGCTTTCTTCCGTGTTTGCACTTCTGGAGGGCACGGTGTGGTTGGGGCTGGAAGGCTCTGGGTGTTGGGGCCCCCTGGGCCTATGCTCATGCCCCCTTTGCCTGATCTTCCCTCTGCCAGATTGCTAAGCAGCAGCAGCAGCTAATTCAGCAGCAGCACAAAATCAACCTCCTTCAGCAGCAGATTCAGGTGACAACAGGGGAGGGCTGGGGGATGGGAAAACTGGAGGCCAAGGGGTTGACACCAACCTGGAGAGATGCTGAGGCCCAAAATATCTTTCTCCTCAGCTGGGACCCAAGGGCAGGTAGACAGGGGCTGAGGGCAGGTAGACAGGAGCCCACGGAGGTGGTGTGGGGTCTCACGGATCCTTTGGAAGACTGTCTACCCCAGGCTTCGTAGCCCTCATCCCTCAGTCTACCTTTTGTCCAGAACTAACTGCAGCTGGATAGCTATTTGGACCCCCAGGGACTCAGGGTTTCTTTGCTCTCAGCAGGTCAACATGCCTTATGTCATGATCCCGGCCTTTCCCCCAAGCCACCAACCTCTGCCTGTCACCCCAGACTCTCAGCTGGCTTTGCCCATTCAGCCAATCCCCTGCAAACCAGGTGAGTGTGGGAGGGGCAGTCCTGCTACCTGTTCTGAGATTAGGGAAGAAGGCCCCCTGCCACTCTCAATCCATTAATTTGCAGTGTGGACTTCTGGGCCTTGGTTTGGCATCTGTCCAGTGGAAGAATACTCACTTGTTTCTGAATGTCACTGAGAGAATGAAAAATAGCACTTTGAAAACCATAAAGCGCTTTCCAGATGTAAGCGGATGTAGCCACTCTAGGTCTAGTTTCCCCAGTTCTGGTACATTACTGCACCAGAGTATTAATATTTCAAACATTAACTGAGATTTATGTGTCTCCCAAATTCAGACTTTTGTTCTCACACTGCTCTGGCCCCGCCCTCTTCTGTCCCGGCACCGAAACTCAGCAAACACAGACTGAGCACTGAGCACGTGTTGTCGGGTGACTGTGGGGTGATAAAATGTGGACTTCGAGCACGAGGAATTTACAGTCTGGGGAGGGAGAAAGAAGTATGCCAACAACCGGGGACTCTGGGACGATTTCTTGAGGAGGTGGTGCTTGATTGGGTTCTGGGAGAATGGACTTGGGAGCTGGGAGCTGAGGGTGGAGGGCACGGGAAAGGCCGTCCTGGTAGAGGCCCTGCAGCCTGAGGCAGGAGGCCAGAGTTGAGAGGAGCATGTGACAGGGTAATGGGGACATGGCTGGGGAGGCCAGGTGTGACTGAGCACGGAGTCTGGGATTTATTTTGTAGAATGTGGGGCATACTTGAACATTGAATAGAGGATGTGCTGTCACACAGGCTGTGGGTGATAGGGAATGAATGGAATGGAGACCAACTGAAAGCAGTAGCGGGTGTGGGGCTGTTGAGATGATTCTAGCAACAGGAGATGACAGTCCGAATGAGGGCAGTGACGGTGGGATGGAGGCCATGCCCATTGATTCCTTGTGAATGGTCATGGGGACAGGGCAGAGAAGCTGCCTGTAACAACTCCAGGAAGAGGGGGCACAGCTTTTAAATAAACTCCTTGGCCCACCCTCCCTATGGCACGTGAGAGAGAAGGCAGGAGAAATCCAGCCGGTGAGTTCCTAGTCCCACCGCCAAAAGCCTGTGGACCAAGGGCACAGTTCATTGGTCAGCCCCACTGATTCTACCTTAAGGGAAGATTCCAATTGGGGTATGTGGGGGGGAGACTGGGAAGGGGGTGGGTTGAGGGGGGAGGACGGGGCAACGGGCACGAACCATTACAACTCCAGGTGAACATGGAGCAGCAGAGCCGCAGGAGTGAGGAGGGGAGGGGCCATGCACTTTCTGGACGAGGGACGTAGGAAATAAGCTGTGGAAGACCTGGACTGGCCAGGCTGCCACCTGCTGTGTTTGCTCCAGAATGCCAGTAAGCAGGGGCCTGCGGGCTACCAGGTGTCCCTTTCAGAGGCTGAGTGAGAAGTGCCTGTCCCCAGCTAACAAGCCTTAGATGGTGCCCCATTGCCTCCAGCATGGAGTCCAAACTTCTGAGTTCAGCCTTCACAGGCTTCTGAGCCCACCTTGCCCATCACGAGCCAACCAGTCTCATTCCTTACATCTTGTTTTCAACACCCCACCACTCCATCTCCCCCTGTCTGCTACCAGCATTAGCTCACGTCTCGGCTCCCCCAGGAAGCCTGCTGCAGTCGCTCCATCTGGAACAAAGTTCTCTCGAATGCTACCCATGCAGTCTATATCACCATGGGCCATGTGGTTAGTGATTTGTATGCAGGGCTATCTCTCTCCATCTGAACTGTCAACTCCTGGATTCTGGGCCTGGTTGAGGAGTGAGTTTGGCGAGGGAGAGGAGAGGTCACCGTGCTGAGGAGAGAGGACTGTCGAGTCGGGACCCAGGTTCAAACCTCGGTGCTCGCATTGATGAACTGTGCGGGTAATCCATTTAACTTCTCCAAGTCTTAGTTTCTTTATCTGTAAAATGGAATGATGTATTGAGCACCTGCTATGCACCACACACTGAGGATTATTGTGAGATAAGGCACAGGAGACAGGCTACAACAGGTAGCTGCTTTTGTACCCTGCACATAGGTACAAAATACAAATATCCGAACAGTGACTAGACGGTGCCCCTGTTGTCATTTCACCATGGGTTTGGAATGCCAAGCTCAGTCAGTTGGGAAGGGCATGGCAAGGTGACGATGCTGATCAGTGTGCAGGGCGATGATGGGTGAGGGCGTAGGAGGTCCTCAGCAGCGCTGTGGGGCTGAGGAGGACAGCGGTTGGAAGCAAGCTAGGCCAGCCCTGAGCCTTTGTCCACTTTGTGCCGCTGGGACCTTGTCAAGCAGGGTGACTGCTGTTCTGTGCTCATCCAGGACTTTTCTCCTTGCCGCCTTTTCCATAGTGGAGTATCCGCTGCAGCTGCTGCACAGCCCCCCTGCCCCAGCCATGAAGAGGCCCGGGGCCATGGCCGCCCACCACCCCCTGCAGGTACTGTCGCACCCGCTGGCCTGGGGCTCCTTCCCTAGCTGGGCTGGCTGGCCGCCGCCTCATCTGTTCTGGGTATGCCTGTGCCCTCTCTTCCTCTGTGGGGATCTCCGTTGGTGTCATTCACCCTCTGAGCTCTGGGTCTTCCCCTAGGAGCCTTCCCAGCCCCTCAACCTCACAGCCAAGCCCAAGGCCCCTGAGCTTCCCAACAGCTCCATTTCCCCCAGCCTGAAAATGAGCAGCTGTGGACCCCGCCCCCCCAGCCATGGGGCCCCCACGCGGGATCTGCAGTCCAGCTCCCCCAGCCTGCCTTTGGGTAAGTGTTCTACCTCCGCACCTGTCCCTTCAGTCCTCTTCCAGCGTCCAGTCAAGACAGCATGATATGGCCTTGGGCATGGCCCTTCCTTTCTGTGGGTTAGACTTGCTATAGTTGGCCCTTTTTAGTTTCAGCATTTAGCATCTCAGAAGGCCCCCTTCCTCCTCTCCCCCACCATATCTATCTGGGCTCCCTGGCCTCAGGAATTCAGACCCCTGGCTTGCACACTTTCAGGGGGTGCTATTGTCATTTCTAGTTTGTTGGCACAACAGCCAGTGTAAATGGCGCCCCCTTGGGGGTGTGCGGTGCAACAGCCCTGTGGAGAGCAAGAGGGAGCGCAGGAGGGGCATGGCATGAACTGGGGTGACCCCTCAGTTCCTTTCCCTTCCTTTCTTTTCCTACCCCCATAGGCTTCCTTGGTGAGGGGGATGCTGTCACCAAGGCTATCCAGGATGCTCGACAGCTGCTGCACGGCCACAGTGGGGCCTTGGAAATCTCCCCCAGTACCCCCTTCCGTAAGGTATGGGCCCCTACTCCCTGCACATGGGAGCAAGGGACACATGGCGGCCGGGGTGGAAGACACACAGCCTGAGGCCCCTGAAGGGAGGGGTTAGGGAGAGAAGTGGGCAATGCAGAGGCTGATGTACAGGTTGTCCCTGTCAACCCTAGGACCTCATCAGCCTGGACACATCCCCAGTCAAGGAGCGGCTGGAGGAGAGCTGTGTGCACCCACTGGAGGAAGCCATGCTGGGCTGTGATGTGGATGGTGAGGGCTCTGGGCACTGGGCTGTTGGGTACCACTTCTGCTTCCCACCAGGACCAGGGTGGGTCAGGTGGTGTCTGTCTGCTGTCCATTCTCTCCTTTTATCTGTGACATCTCCTTATGTGTGCTCTGAGTCCCTGGCTGGGCCTCTGCTGACATCTTGTTGCTGGTCATCCCTGGGTGCTGTGGGACATTTCTTTCTGCTGGCCTGGAGGACTTTCCTTACCCCCAGAGCAGTTGCCTTGCTGACTCCATCTGCCTCCCCAGGCTCCCGCCACTTCCCTGAGTCCAGGAACAGCAGCCACATCAAGAGGCCCATGAATGCCTTCATGGTGTGGGCCAAGGACGAGCGGAGGAAGATCCTCCAAGCCTTCCCAGACATGCACAACTCCAGCATCAGCAAGATCCTTGGTAAGGGCCAGTGGGCAAAGTCTGCAGGAGCTCTCGGGGTTCCAGGAGCCAGAGTCCAGCAGGACCCGGTTTCAGGAGCCAGCTGGATCTACTTGAGGCTTGCTCAGCGATAGCCCATGCCATGTTGAACTCCAGTGTGGGAGTCAGTGGGGATGTGGGGTAGTTGAGTCCTGGGGTCTTGGACTATTTATTGTAGGGTTCTTCTGCTAGTACCTGCACCCAAGAACTCAAGGAGTATGTGCATATGTGTGTGTGTGTACATACACGTACATGTAAGAGAAAGCTCCTTCCCCCACTCTCCCTCGCTAACCTCTTCCACTGTTTGCCAGACCCTTGGAGCTGGCTCTGGCAGGAACAGGAGAGACTGGTGTTCTTGGGTTGCCAGTAGAAAGGTTTTTTAAATGCTGTGTCCTATTGGAGGCCAGAGAGGAATTAGGGCAGGGCAGGTGGGGCTAGAAGAAGGCAGTTGTTTTCAGCATTGAGTCTCCTCCGTGTCTGCGCAGGTCTCTTATAAACACAGACACCAGGTACCTTGTCTTGAACATGGAGCCTGTCTGTGTTATTGGGGGACTGGGGCAGCTGCTCTTTTTGTTTATGTAAGTCAGGCCAGAGGCCTCTCAGAAGTTGCTGGGATATAGGCAGGTGCTGTGTCTTAAGCTGGCAGTTTGATGCTCATATACATGCCAACTTCATTCATTCGTTTGCTTGACATCCAAGGAGCAACCACATTGGACCAGGTCCTTGCTAAGTGCTTGCACATATATCTGGGTACCAAATATAGCAGCACCTCCAGGGCCTGCAGGGGGCTTGGGATGCTCGGCAGAGCCCAGGGTTGACTGTGCCTCTGGGGGCTGGGCCAGGCTCCCGTTGGAAGTCCATGACCAACCAGGAGAAGCAGCCCTACTATGAGGAGCAGGCGCGGCTAAGCCGGCAGCACCTGGAGAAGTACCCCGACTACAAGTACAAGCCGCGGCCCAAACGCACCTGCATCGTGGAGGGCAAGCGGCTGCGGGTGGGCGAGTACAAGGCGCTGATGAGGACCCGGCGCCAGGATGCCCGCCAGAGCTACATGACCCCGTGAGCAGGCCCTCCCCAGGCGGCTGAGACTGTGTGCGTGCATGTGTGTGTGCAGCTCTTGTGAGGGGCTGGGTGTTAGTGTGTGGCTTGCCTTTTGTGTGACTGCGGGGCTGGTGTGCATGTGTGTCTTTTGGCTATTTGTATATATGCATTGCCTGTGTGGCTGGGCCTTTGTGTGTGACTGCAGGGGTGACTATGACTGTGATGGGTACCTGGTTGCTGATGCCATAAATGTGTGACTGTGGGGAACTAGTGTGTTTCTGGGGAAACATGCCTGTGGGTCTTATTTCTGACAAACTCAGTAAAAATTCATGGGTACTAGAAACCAAGGTGCTCATCAGACAGAGGATTCTGACTTGACCAAAGCAAGTACACTGGTGGGTTCCTTTAAACAGGCATTTGAATATACAGTTTCCAAAAGTGGGATTCATACGTAGTCCTCCAGAAATATCTTGAATACGCCTGTGGCCCTGAAACTGAATGTGTGTGGGGGGCTGTAGCTGACAATGAATGTGGCCATCAGAAAGCAGACCAGGGAGCAGAGTGTGTGTCTCAGAGCCAAAAGGGTGTAGGGTGCGAGGGCACAGCCCGAGGAGTCCTGGAGGGGAGCTAGGAGGGTGCGGAAGTGAAGGTGCCTCCGTAATCCGCCTCTTGTCTGCCTGCAGCCCTCAAGCTGGCCAGGTGCAGATGAGCTCCTCGGATGTCCTGTACCCTCGGGTGGCACAGCCTCTGGTGGAACACTATGTGCCCCGAAGCCTGGACCCTAACATGCCTGTCATTGTCAACACCTGCAGCCTCAGGGAGGAGGCAGAGGCCTCGGAGGACAGGCACTCGGTGGCCGATGGTGAGATGTACCGGTACAGCGAGGACGAGGACTCGGAGGGCGAGGAGAAGAGCGACGGGGAGTTGGTAGTGCTCACGGACTGATCTCGGCTGGCCGGGCCTGGCCCTCCTCCTGGGGAAGACCTGGCCCCGAGCCAGCGGGCACAGCCAGCCAACCTGGACTCTGTTGGTACTTGGACTCGGGCATGCCCGGGAGATGGCACAGTTGTGTACTTGTAGATACAGGCCCCTTCCCCATCACATATGGGCACACCTGAGGAGCTGTTGGCCTAGGTGGGCAGGGCCTGATGGTGATGAATGAGTGGACCAAGTTCCTTGGCCCTTGGGGCTCATGGCCAGGGGACACTGTATGACCTGTCCCCTTGGGGGCCATATGCATTGTTTCCATCCTTGTCCTAACTGGATCAGCCACCATGGGACCAACCCCTCGCCCTTCCCCCATTACACACACACACCCCAGATTGCTCCTCTGTCACCAAGATGACTTTGTACTTTGTGCAAAAAGATGTCTCTCACTCTATCTTCTGCCAAGCCTATTGTGCCTCTGGCTGCTGTGTGTGCGTGCGTGTGTGCACACGTGTACGCACGTGTGATTGTTTTCATCTGTTCATTCGTTGCACAAGATATTTATTGAGTGTCTGCTATGTGCCAGGCACTGTTGCTAAGTTCCTATGGGTGTGTCTCTTGATGCCCCTCTTGCTTCTGGAGGGCTCTTTCTGTGCTCTCTTCATTCCCAAATTGCTACCTCTTTGTCAGTCTGGGCGTCTCAGGTTCTGTGCATCCTTGTGTGCGTTTCTGTCTTTGTCTCTCTGCAGGGCCCTGTTTGTGTGTCTCTCCCTTCCTTGGTGTCTGACTCTGCCCCTCTGCCTGCTAGTCACTCTGGGTCTCCGAAGGCCCCTGAGCTGCCCTTGGGCCCACCAGCCGCCCTGACCTCCCCTGCCCGCTTCTTCCCTCTGACTGCTGGTCGGTTCCCACGGAGACATTTTTAGCTCCGAGCAGCATGGGAATGTGCTCAGCCTCCAAGGGGCTCTGTCCTGGTGCCCCAGACCCTGGTCCCAACCTGAGTGCCAGGAGCAGGGGCAGGAGGATTGATGGTGCACTCCCCCCGTTCCTGTCAGTGACAGAAGCCCTGGAGCAGGGCTCCTATGGCAGCTGGTCTCCATTCCTCCCTCTTGAACAGGGGATGGGAGGGCTCCCCAATCTCAGAAGGGGTTGGTGAGGAGAAGACTGGTGCTCCATTCCCTCGCCCAGCTCGCCCCCCGCGCCCCCCGCACCACTCCACACTGGGGAAACTTGCCTCCTCTGTTCCTGGTCACTTTCACGTTATTTCCCTAAGAAAGTTAAATCGCTTTGGCACCTGACTCCAAAGCAGGTCATGGTTGGAAGGGAACCCCAGATCCCACAGGGGCAAATGTGGAGTCCATTTTCTCCCCTCCCCCTTCCCAAAGCTCAACTTCTCTCCAGGCTGTTTCTTTTTTTTATGACTGTAAACATAGATAGTGCTTTATTTTGTTAATAATAAGATAATGAGTAACTTAACCAGCACATTTCTCCTGTTTACACTCGGGGAAATTTTTGTTTTCTGTTGGCATAATAAAGGCAGACCTTTTCAGAATCTGGCCCTTGTGTGGGGGAAGGGGAGGCTGGGCCAAGTCAACAAGTCCTGTATGTACCCCCAGCCCAAGCACCACTGCCCCCTGGTGGCAGTTCGAGGGAGCTTCAGGTGTGGGGCTGGGAAAGAAACATCTGAGGCAAGGGAGGCCCAGGCCAGATGCCGCCCCCTCAGAGCACACTCTCTGAATGAGACACTGCCCTTGCCTGGAGGAGGAGGGCCACACCTCACCACAAAGTGCCCACCCAGGTCCTAAGAGGGCGATGGTAGGAGTCAGGAAGCTTGGGTTCTCTCCAGAACTAGCCGCATGGCCTTGTGTGTGTTGCAGGGGAGCGGGGGGAGGGGTTGTCATGTCTCCTCTTCCACATTGAGCTCACCTGAAAACAGGGTTAGGCCTTATCCATGCTTCCTAGCCTCTTTTGGAGGAGCCCTTTGAGAAATCTAATGAAAGCGGTGGACCTTCATCTCAGAAAAGTGCTCACGGGGATACCCCAAGCCCATGTATGACCACCTAGGATACTGATTAATGAGCAGGGTAGGGTCTCTAATGATGTATTTCAGGGCTCTATCTATGACCTTTGCTTTGAATGAAGATTACAAAGAACTACATATCACACTAGGAGGAATAAGTCCATTAGATCCAAAAGGGCTGGATAACAGACTAAAACTCTCAAAATGCATATTAACAAGGATTGATAAAAAGACCAATTCTTGTGGTTAAAAAATGGATCCTTTTATTATAGAATGGTGGTGACAAAGCCGAATGGCAATTCTTGTGAAAGTTAGACTTGAGTTGGATTAATAGAGGCATGTGTTCACAAAAAGGGAGGTGATGGGCCAGTGTACAGCACACAGGCCTGGTCCCAGGTGCGCTATGGCAATCTTAGGCCTTCAATAGGAAAGACCCTTGTCTTTCTGGAGGGGCCCAGGGACAGGCACCCTGCACAGAAGAGGACTGGAGGGAGCCTAGTGGACATGTATGAGAGGCATGGTTGAAAGGGCCAGGGGTGTTTAGTCCAGAACAAGAGGAGACTAAAATAGGACATAAAGGCAAGACCACTTTCTTCAAAGCTGTCAAGTGGGCAACAATAGTCTGTAGCTCATGAGGTAGAACTTGGCTTCTTGATGCATCTCAAGGGTCAATATTTTGGCTTAACATAAACAACTTTTCGATAAAGTTGTTCAAAGTGGTAGTAGACTTCCCAACACAGGAAGTATTCAAGAAGAAGCTCGTGAATGCTGCAAATGGGATTTCAAAATTGGAGAGTGGTGGTTAGAAGTTAGGTGTGGTTGATTCCAGGGAACAAACCTGGGACTGAAGTCTGTAGGGCCCCAGCCTTTAGATCTAGGGAGCAACCCAGCTGCTGACCTTTGCTGGTTTCTCCCAGCCCAGCCTCCCAAAGCTTTGGGCTCTCTCTCCTTGGCCCCCTCCACCCCATGTCTCCAAAGGGGAGGGAGCCCAGCTTCCCTGGTCCCTTGCAGTTATGGTCCTTGGGAAGAGAAGTGTGGTGGGCTGCAGCGCCTGCCCTCTGGTGGTCACATGGAAGTGTTGCTCATTTCAACTTCTGTCCACCTACCCCCACGCCCCCAGTCTCCACTACCACCCGTACTGTGTTCCAAACCAAATGTGGGCAGTCGAGTCTGGTCAGGACACTCCTAGCCAGGCTCCCCCTCCCGCCAGTCCCGAGTTCTTCCTTCCCTATTCTCAGGTCCTGTGTGGCCTCTGGAGCCTGAGGCCAGTACTGCCCACTTCCCACTCCACCTCCCGCATCCTGCCCTCTTCATTCTAGCTGCCGAGACAGAGCCACGTGCCCTGTATCCTTTTAGGTTGGGAAAAGCCCTCCATGGGAACCTGTAGTTGGTGCCCTGGAGCCCAGCCCCCTCACCCCAGGAGAGGCAGGACAGGGTCTGATGGGTTTCAAGGCCAGGAACAGTGTTCCTGTTCATCGCCAGCAAGGCTTGGCCACGAGCTCATTCTTTGCCCTGTGTGCCTCTCTGGCAGAGGCCAAGGGTCAAAACCCAGGACAGATGAACTTCTGCCTAGACACACTTTGCTCACAGTGCCTGCTGAGTCTAGGAAGACTCTTTGAGGCCTGGTGCTGAGCAGGGGGGTAGGGGTGGGTGCAAAGGTGCAGTTAGTCTGGAGTGGCAGTGAAAGGAGTGAAGGTTGGACTCCAGGGCTTCGTGGGGGAGGGGCATACCTAAACTCCCTCCCCACCCCACCCCACCTGTCCTCCCCCATGGAGAACTGAGGAATGAGGATGGTTTTTCAAAGACACCAGTAAGATAGTGCCTGCAGGTTAACTCCCTCTATGCAAGTAGTGGCCACGGGCCTTAAGTGCACAACATAATACCTGGGGGCCCTGTCCCAGCCATTCCCTGCTCACCACCATGACATCATCTCTAATGCTATGACATCAAGGCCCCAGGAGGCTGGAGACAAGCTGCCTTCACAGCGGTTATTCCTGCCCTCAGCTCCAGAGGTGGGGAAGGTGGACACTGCCATTTAGTCCACAGGAAGGTTGTACCATGACCACCCGACTCCACGGAAAACCCTTGGGGGCCTACCCTGCCCAGCCCTGGCACTATCCCTATGCCGGGACACCTTTCCCCATGTCCTCCACTGGCACCCCCAGGCTCAGTCCTGCAACCCATGACGGCCCAAACACACTGGGTCACTGTGACCTTGAAGGTGGCTGCCAGCTTAGTTCTAGTGGTTGCCATGGCACCCTGCTACTTTTGCAGGCAAAAGCCAAAACAGCCAGAGTCCACCTGGCACTGGGCACCTTCTGGGGGGCCCTGGAAGCAGCTGCTGCCCAGTCCTGTGAGGGCAGCCCTGGCAACCCAGGCTGCTGAGGAGGGCGCCTCCACTCACCTCTGAGCTCCTGTTCTCCCCTCCCTCTGGCCTGAGCAAGTGACAGACTGGTTTCAGAAATCACCCTTGCCTGCTGTCAGGCAAAGCAGTTCCCCACCAACACCCCAGAGAAGAGCCAGAGAGGACCAAGGAAGAAGTCCTGAATACTCTCCTTCAAAGTCTTACTAGTTTGTCACCTGGGTAAGGCCAAGTTCTCGGAATCCACAGCCTAAGCTGCCTCTAAGCAGCACTGTCCCAGGCCAACTGATTCTAGCAAGACGGTCAAAGTCAGAGGGGCTGTGAAACCACCAACCCTGCTCAGGTATGCCCCAAACCAGGAGCCCGGACCTGGTAAGTCAGGCACATGGAAGGCATGGTAGGAAGAGTGCAGCCCAAGGGGACCCTAGAGAAGAGGCCGGAACACTCCACGCACCCCCCACCGCCACATGTCCCCCACCACAGGTGTACTAGTCACACCCTCCAGGTTAAAGCCTCACCAGGCACAGAGTGGTCCAGAAATGGCCATTTTAATGCAGAAAATCAAGATAAGTTACAAATGAATCACTTTATGGGCCCCAGAGGCTGTGAGGGTAGAAAGGAGGTGGAGGCCCTTGGGAATCAGGGGCAATGAGCTCAGTGAGCACTTCAGGGGATTCTAGCCAGGCTCTCGCATGCCAGGCGAGCCCTGGAGGTTTCCGGCCCCTGCCCCTTGACTCCCGCTCGTCATTCCTAAGTATGGAGACCTTGGGTCAATGTCAAGACAGAAGGTGAACATGGAGAGACAGATCCTTGGAAGTGAGGGCCTGGAAGGCAGGGGGAAGGAACAAGGCAGGAGGCTGCTGGCTGTTGTCCCCTCCATCAAGCCATAGCTTGAAAGAGCCCAGCTCTGGAGGCCCAGGACATCACCACTCCCTTGCCTTCCCTCCCAGCAGGCTGCAGAGAGACAGACACAAGCACAGAGCAGAAAGGGCACAGGAAGGGAGCACAAGTCCCCAGGCTGAGGTTGGGAAGGGGCTATCTGATTGGATCTTGCTTGGAGAAAGAGAGATCTCAGATGAGGCAGCTGCTGGGGGGCTAATGAACCCAATTCTAGATGCGCCCCGCCTGCCGCCCCAAGATACATACATCCATCTGTCAGAGTTGGCATGATGCTGGTTTGGGCTCAGCACCTCTCACGTGGGGCCTGTTGGGTGATGGGCTGGAGGCTCAGGGCGCTGGAGGTAGAAAGGAGCCCTCCCACCTTCCCTTCTCCCCAAGCCAGGATGGTCAGCGACACATCTAAGGCAGCCCAGATTCCGGTCTGGCCTGGCACTGGGAACACTGGGAACACTGGGCTTCCCAAGGGTGGTTGTGGTCTGGTCCCTGGCTGGCTACAGGCACTTTCCCCCAAGTCTGGCCAGGTAAAGGGGACCCCCAGAGCTGGGTCCATCAGCCTCTCGAAACAAGAGAATGTGGTCACAGCAGCACCTACTTGGGGCTGGTGGCAGGAGTGGAGTCTTCTTGGACACCCACCTGTCCCCTCTCCCACCTTGTCAAAGGGTGTGGACCCCAGAGCAGAACCAACCCCTGGAGAACTGGCCTGCCAGGCAGATGGGGAGGGGAGGAATGGGGAAGCTGTCACTTTGGCATCTCCAAGGCCGACACTTGAGGCTTCACCTTGAAGTACTGGTTGAATCGGATCACCGCGTACCTGCCAGAAGACAAGGGAGGAAGCTGGGGGTGAAAAAGGAAGCCAGGTGGGCCCTGCTGGGGGACTCACGTCATGAGCAAAGTTTCTCACCAGCTCAGCCCATCTAGGTCTAAGCAGATCCACCCCAGCCCAAGCTGATTTTTTTTTTTTACTTCAACTATAATTTTATTTTTCTTAGATCAGAATGGAGCGACCCTTCCCCAAATGAGATCACTTTTTTTTTAACAGTTTGGTAATGTTAAGTACATTCATACTGCCAGGCGACAGATCTCTAGGACTTCTTCATTTTGTAAAACTGAAATTCTATACCTCTTAAACAGCAACTCTCCATTTCTCCCTCCCCCAGCCCCTGGAAACCACCATTCTACTTTCTGTTTCTATGAATTTGACTAATTCAGTTACCTCATATAAGTGAAATTATATAGTACTTTTTTTTTTTAACAGGATTAGCATAATGTCCTCAAAGTTCGCCCACAGTATAGCTAGCATGTGACATAATTTCCTTCCTTTTTAAGGCTGAATAATATTCTATTGTATGAATTTACCATACTTTGTTTACCCATTCATCCGGGGATGGTTTGTTTCCACCTCTTGACTACTGTGAATAATGCTGCTACAAACGTGGGTGTGCAAACATCTCTTAGAGACCCTGCTTTCAGTTCTTTTGGACACATATCCAGCCCTGAGACTGCTGGATCAGATGGCAATTCTATTTCTCATTTTTTGGGGAAGCAGAGTCGTTTCCCAGAGCAGCTACGCCATCTACATTCCCAACAGTCCTGCACAAGGGTTTCAGTTTCTCCACGTCCATGCCAACACTTGCTATTTTCTGTTTATTTGATAGCGGCCGTCCTAATGGGTGTGCGGTACTATCTCACTATACTTTTGACCTGTATTTCTCTAACGGTTGTGAACTCTTTGAAGCCAGGGTAGTGATTCATTTTTGGCTGAGGGAAGATGGGGAGGAGACAGGCAAGGAGAATGGACCAGATGGAGGAAAAAATGATTCCTGGTCCTCAGGGACATAAATACCTCTCATGATGGAGGCCCTGGGGAGGAGTCAATATTCAAGTACTGTGTCGATACAGCCCGTAGTGCAGCACTAGGGGGCATCGGAGGAGGAGATGGGTCTGATAACCCCCACATGGTAGGCACTAAACCACCAAGTGACTTGAGTGAGTCACTTCCACTCTCTGGAACACTGTGCCCTCTGCTATAAAATAAGGACTGGACTCATGATCGTTCAGATGGATTTGCAACAATTCCATTCACAACCAGGCCCTGTGGGACAGTTAAAAGGAAAAACCTGAAAGAGAATCAGGATAAGGGCACTGGAGTGGGAGGAGGATGCGAGAAAGTGTAATCTCCCAGCAGGCAGGCAGGCAGGCAGGGAGGGCATGAGAACTTCAGGCTCCTTCCAAGTGCTGCTCTGGGCTCCCGGCCTCCCCGGAGTAGTGACCTCACAGCCACGGGTTGGTTGGTATGGGAGTGAGTTTGTGGAGGCGTGGACTCCGGATGTTCTACTTGGGCTGTCCTTTGCCCCACATCCTGGGCTCAAAGCTCTTTCTTTTCTCCTTCCCCCATCCCGCTCCCAACTTGTCCCTGTACTCACCTGAGGAAATCAAAGTTGATGGTAGAAAACTGGTTCTGGATGAGGGCCCAGAGTGCCCAGAAAAAGTGAGATGCCTAGAAACAGAATAGAGAGGGTCAGCACGGCGATCCCCCAAGCCTGTCATGGACCCTATGTAGTCAGAGGGACACAGTCACTCAGGAAAATACAGAACTAGGACACTGGCAGAAGCAAATATTTGGGGGCTCCGCTCCTTCCAGAAAAAGGCAAGCTGAGTCAGTTCTACCCACCCTGGGAGAGGATTGGCTGGATGGTGCTTCTAGGGCTTTCGGCTTATTCCCCAGCCCAAGCAGAGTGCCACCCCTGGCCTGTCCCACATCAGGGCCTCTCCTTAAGTCTTCAAGGCCCATGTATCCAGGACGAGATGAAGCCTTAAGTCGAGCTCAGGCCCAGCTGGCCAGTGGAGGGGCTGGTACCTCTCACCAGTGCCCTAGCCACATGGCCATCAGGGGTCATGCTGGAGGAACCTCCCTTCCCAAAACTGACCTTTCCCTCTCTTCCATCAGGAGGCAGGGTCAGGTTGGAAAATGAGTGTAGATGTAGGAATTAGCAGCCCAAGTGTGGAAACTGACTAAGTAGTCAATTGTTCCCTGTAGCCAGAGGTGCCCATGGGGCCCAGGTTACCCCAGGTTCAAGAAGCAAGAGAGCCATGCTTCCTGCTGCCCCCGAGCAAACGGCAGTGACAACAGTACTTTCCCAGGCTGGGGTCCCCCACCCAAACCCAAGTCCTGCTTGCTCTGGGACTGGCAGTACGGTACCTCCGTCCATTTTCTTCACTTCTTAGGACTTAAAAGGGGTGCAGATTAGCAAGTATGAATAATTACTGAAGATTTAGCAGGAGGAAGGCAGGGTGGGACAGTTAAAAGGAAGAACCTGAAAGAGAATCAACTCTGTTCCAGCGAGGAGACTAGAACAGGCAATGTAGAATCCCAGGTGAACAAGACTTTACTTAAGCTCTACGACAGATTGTGAAATTCAGGGCAGCTGACTTGTCTTCTTGCTTATGTACGGGTTAACAATAACAAGACTAGTTAGCAATCCCCTGGGCACACACCCGTGGAGACGTGGCATGAGCCATGTACCCTGGATAAGTGGCACTCAAAATCAAGAACTGACAGCACAGTAATTGGAGCAGGAAGAGCCTAATGGGAAAGACAAAGAGTTCTGAGTCAGCAGAGGAAGCTAAAAAGGAGGATTAGAGCTTATATTCTCCATCTTCTCCAAAGGCTTTAAAAAAATGAGGGGATATGTTTAACTGCAGCATGAAAGACTAAGGTTAGAGACTAGAAAGAACTGAGAAGCTAGACTCTTTCCTGGAAGTGGTTCCCCAGGAAGGAGAGAACCTAGACTTGATGGGGTGGGGGAAGCAAGGAACAAGAGTCTTAGTATTAGGGGGGCTGCCCAAGGTGGAATATAGGAGTACATGACGGGGTGGGGTGTGGGGTATGGGAAAGGGAATCTCCAGGACCTCACACCCGGCCCCAGGCTCTGCTTCCTCCTCCACAAGACTGTGAGAGGGCAGTGGGGGTGAGTCCAAGTCCCTCCTCCCAGCTCCTCCTTCTCCTGCCTCCTCCCAGTCACAAGCACTCACCAGGGCAAACTTGTTGACTTGTACGTAGAGCCTCTCCACCTCCCTGGAGGTCACGGCCATCCCCTTTTGTGCCTGTAGGTAGTAGCGCAGCCATTGCAGCTGGGTCTCCCGTACCGGGTACCGGCAGTAATTGACTTCATTCACACCTGATGGGGAGGCAACACAGAAGGTGTTGGGTGATGGCCCACCTAGGGGTCTCCACCAGCCCAGGTGTTCTCTGTGCCCCTGAAAACCTCCATCTGCTCTGCCCTGTGGCCTGTGACTAGGAATGCAGCTTGTCTGACCACCTAACTTACCTAATATATAGAGGGTCAAGCCTCGCCCCAGCTGGTGGCACTGCTTTCAGCGGGGCAAAGAGGCCAACTAGTTGAACAAGGGACAGTATTGGGAGTGATGGGGAGCCCCTAAGGCAGCATCACAGTCTCCTCATGACCTTTATAAAACTAAGTCACATAGGAGGCACTTGGTCACAGCACTGAATTGGCCTAGTTATCTTGGGTCCAACGCTAACCTCCAGTTAATCTTGGACAATTCCTTTCCTCTCACTGGCCCAATCTCTTCATTGAAAAAAAGGGGCTAGACTTAACGTGTGCATCTCAACCATTGCTTCCTGGACCAGTTGAGCTGGCTACTTAAAAAACATCACCTGGAAAGCTTGGTAACAACACAGATTCCCAGGCATCTTCCACCCCCGGTCCTGTTCTCCAGATGATTGGGAAAAATAGACAGAACTCGATGACCTCCATCCCTTCTAGGCACTTCCTTGAGTCCTCAAGCCGCCAGCCCAACATGCACCAGCCACATCCTGGGCACGGTGGCAGAGGCCCTGGCTTCAGAGCTGGTACAGAAAGCAGCATTTACTTAAGATAGAACCAGGATTGGACCACCTTCCCCAGTTTCTTCCTCTTCTTTCCTTCCTGTCCTTCCCAAGCTTCCCTTACATTTTTGGAGAAACACACTTGGTCTCCTAGGTCCCCAAGAGGATGGCTGGAAAGAATCTCCTTGGGCAAATGTAGAAACTAAGGCCCAGAGAGAAGAAATTTGCTCAGGGTCACGCATCCAGTTAGAGGCAAGTTCAGGGTTGGAACTCCTATCTCCCTGCTCCCGAGAATGCAGAAGGTCCCTCTCCCTAGCTCTCAATCTCCCCCTCTGCCCTCCTCCTTCTCCCATGCTCAGTTCTTCCTTCTTCATTCTCGACTTGGAAGCAGGATGCAATCTGCCTCTGAAGAAATTCCAGCTGGACTTTGCTCTGTGTGGTGGGTGAGGAGGACTTAAAATGCTTAAGAATTATCCCCTCTGGAAAGGCTAGTGGTTCAGGCCCCGTGCCCGGCCAGTGCCAGCCTCAGCCCCGTGCCACCCCCACAGTTCAGCTGTTCAGCCCAGCTGAGGCCCCATGGTCCCTTGGGTTCCTAAAGGCAGCTGGGGGCCACTCCAGGGAGTTATACCCTCAGGTATAATTCAGCACTTGACAGATCTGGTCACCTGAGGTTCCAGAAGAGACATGACTGAGCTAGGGAATGGCTGACGCTGGCCCAGTTGGTGGCTCTACAGGTGCCTCGCCTATCCTAAGCCCCAGGGGCTGGCTACGTCATGCTGAGCACCTCACACTGCCATCCTGGGGATGTCTCTCCAACCTGTGTCTAGGGGCTAGCTTCTTCAGTCCCATCTAATTGTTTCTTAACAATTAAGCCTTCAAGCTGGAAAAACCTGCTCTGCTTCCTTTACACAAATGGTCCTATTATACATACTGTGCCTTGATAGTAATACTGCCTGGTCCTAGGAAACACTTCCCTCATTCTTCCTCTTTCGGTCCTGCTCCAGTCTCTTGGGCTGCAGGAAAGCCTCCCTTCCTAATACCACAGCAAATACCAATTAACGCTTAGTACGTGCCAACTGTATGTGTATCTCATATCGGTACTACAAAGTGAGTACTATTATTATGTCCATTTTACAGAAGCACAGAAAAGGTAAGTAACCTGCTCAGGGGTCAGACAAGTAGTAAGCAACAAAGCCAGGATTTGAAGTTGAGGAGTCAAGTTGCAGAGTACACACTTTTACCTAGTTCCACCTAGATTACACTCAACAGGCCACAGGGCAAGTAGCTACTTGCAGCTTATTCTGCTTCTTATCTGCATGCTGGGCCCTTATTTACAACTGTGCAAGCCGTATGGGTATAAAGGAGCTTGAACAAGGGGGAAAGTGGAGGTGGGATTGTCCTGTGGTGGTCCAGCTGGCATGGGCTGCATATACCTAGAGAAAGGGTCTTCTTCTAAGTCACACGCCAAGCCGAGTATCCTCAGGGATCCTATCGTGGACATGTCTTCCTAACTGCACCAAACTGCCATATGAGCTGGCAGGAGGTGCGCTCTGTGTAAGGGGTGGGAGGGGGGCGGGTCCTGCCTCCCCCAAGGGAGTTGGAGCTCTCACGAGACAGGTTGTGTTTTCCCCAAGCTTGGATATTCGGCAGACAGGGGCTGTCTAGCCTCCTCCCCACCCCCACCCTACCCCGAGTAAAGAACCCCATCTCAGCCGTCCCTTGGACCTGGCCATCCATCATAAGGAGGATTATCTTGGACACAGGCCAAACAACAATACCCCTCTCACCTGCAAACTCATTGAAATGGTTGCCAATGTCGAAAGCTTGGTAGTTGTAGCCAGCGTATTCATAGTCAATGAACCGCACATGACCTATGAGGTAGAGGAGAGGCAATGAGGGCTGGCCCCCAGGAGATCTGGACATAGGGCCTGGTCAGGCCTCTAGACCTCCAGGATGTAACCACTGCCTCTCGCTGGTCTCTGCAGCAGCCCGGCCTTACCCAACCCCTCAGTGGCAATCTTCTAAGCTGTTTCCTTCTGTCTATCCATTGTCTATTTGCTCCTCCCCCAACTTCAGCTGTCCCTCTCACAGCTGGATCCTCAGACGCTCCCCAGCTAAGGACATCTGTCCTCAGCATGGTTGAGGACCATGCTAAGTGGGTGAAGCTCTCTTATCAGGATCACGAGCGGTTCTCCCTTTAGGAAGGCTTGAGGCAGCCGAGATGTCCTTGGAAGCCCAAAACATCATCGTGGGAAGAGCTTGGGTTCTCTCATGTTGAAGACCTCCACAAACCATGATTCTGAGTTCTTTCTCGGCATAGATTTTTCTAAGTAGGAATTTGTTTCCTTTTCCGTTTCTCTCCTACAAATTAAGACCTAAGCAAAAAGGTCTCCTTTTACTTGTCCAAGTACCAGCCTGAGGAACAGAACCCTGCTGCCAGCCAGGGCCAAAGAAATCATACCTTTGGTGCTGTCATAGATGATGTTCTTGCAGAGCAGATCATTGTGACAAAATACGACAGGGGAGTCCAATTGGGACAGGTGCTCCTTCAGCCAGGCCAGCTCCCGTTCCAACACCTCTATCTTAGGGACATCTGTAGAAAGGCTGTATAGTGGCAAGAAAAGTGGCTGGTGGAGGGAGGGCTGATAGTAGACAGGCAGGTGCTTGGCCTCAAAAGCCCTAAGCTCTGCCCTCTCGTTATTTCTTATTGCAGAGGGAGGACCCTAGACAAATGGCTAACCTTTCAGACCCTCACTTTAGTCATCTGTAAAGTGGCACTAAGGCTTCCTACCCTTTTGATGTCCCATGGTTACTCTAAGAAGCCGATTAGCTTAAAAGCATTTTGCAAAGCACCAAAATCTCTGACTGAACAGTGTCCCTGCTACTTTGTGAGATAGGAAGGAAAGAAAGGAAGCATGAGAGAGGACAGGGGAAGTGAGGACGATTCCAGACTAAGAGAACAAGGGCAGCGGGGCAGAGATGCAAACAGATCTGCTCTCAAGACCTAAGAAAAATTCCTAGGGGAAGAGGTGGCTCTCCAAAGTTCCTCAAGTGGAGGGATCACAGTGTGCCAGGGAGAGGCTGAAAGCTGGCATGCTCTTGAGGAGGCAGAGGTGTGTCCTGGTGTGTCTCCCTCATGCTCTAGCAGCTGGCGTCACAGAGATCATGTAGTCTAACTTCTCATCACATAGACCACTCAGGCCTACATAAGAAAGCAAACAAGTTGCTTCTTGGGCTCTCTCCTATGAGGCCAAGGAAATATTAGGGCCTTTCAATGAAAAAGCACTTGCTATGTAACTTCCCAATATCTTGCCCCTTCCACCTTGAACTAGGAGTGTTTCCTTGTCCCAGACCCCTGCCATACTGGGCATGGGCAACTTGAGGGCAGGAACAAAGATGCATGGAGACCACTCCGCCCCACCCCATCCCACTGCACACACAGGCATTGCTGCTGAAAGAAATACATTTTGAGGAATGAATGAATGGGTCCATCGGAGGCCACAGGGAAGCACTGTGTACAGAAGCTCTGAACTTTTGCACCCAGGAAGCACACAGATCTGTGTACACTGAAAAGTCAAATAGTCAGCGGAGCCCTTAAAACTCCAGAACCACCAATGGGAGGAGGGGAGGGGGCTAGGGTTTCATCTCCATTCATGTGTCTCCTGTTTGCTCCCTTGTCCAGGGGTGCAACAGTACGAGTGGGTACATGAGAAGGAAACGGGTCCTCCTAATGCTTCCAGGGGACAGCCCTGCCACCCCCTCACCTGGCCCAGAAGCCAGAACACAAGAAGAGTATTTGGCGACCAAGGTATTCCCAAGTGCCCCCGGAAAAGGACTATCAGCAGGATCCCTCCCAGGCTGGAAGGTCAAAGCTAAAGAGGATCTTGGGTCTCTAGTCCAACCCCATGGGGAAACTGAGGCTCAAGGAAATGCAGTCTTCCTCTCAGCCTAAGGAAAGCAATCTCTACTTCCTCTCTACTTCCTAAGGAAAGCAATCCTCAGCCCATCCATGGATCCAAAATTAAGTGGGGCCTCCTAACTGCAAGGGCCTCAGTGCCCCGCAGAGCCCCTCGGCATAGGCGGCTCGAAGTCCGGGAATCTGTTAGGACTGGTCTGGGGGAGACCTCTCACCACTTGTTCCCACCCCATCCTCACTGGAGTTATCTGTATCCATGGGGCTGCACAGGATGCATCTCCCTCTTGGCTCTCCTGAAGAGGCTACCTTTTAAGATTCTTTTTTCTTGGGCTGAGACCATCCAAAGATAAGAATTAGGAGGCTTTCTTTGGTTTGCCTGGGTCTCAGCTTGAAAATCATGGCTTTGACATCCATGATTCCCCAGGCCCTGACCTCTGTATGACCCTGCACTACCCACCCCAAGGCCATGCAGATTGTTACTGTGGGAACAATCCAAGCCTTCTACCTCCCTCCCCCGACCACCTGAAACATAGCCAGCACGGCTTTCTTCAGCCCTGACACCACCACATTCTCTCAAGGCTGTGGGGCGGCAGAACAGTCACCACCGCCACATCTCAGAAACCTTCACACCCCAAGTTGGGCTGTTCCTCTGTCCCTCAGAGGCCGCAGGAGATGAGTGAAGGGGCTGGGGTTTCCTCCTGATAAAGAGACTGATGCCTTGCAAGTGTCCACTGGGCTCTCAGGATCCGGACGGTGGAAAGACTTTCCAAGTGTGAGCTTACATCACCTTTGCCCCCACACCACTCAGCCCATCTGAGTCTCTAGATGCCCCTGAAGCTATTATCAACCTCACATCCTCCTAGCTACCCCGGACACTTCTATGCCCACCCAAACACCAAGGTTACCACATCTGTTTCCACAAGGTCTCGGACTCACGCCCCGCTCCCCAGTCCATCCCGCCCCCCAAGCTGCCTAGGGCAGTGTTCCTCCAAATGTTTTTCTTTGATCCCTTGCCTCAGACTCACCAGGGGAGCCTATGAAATGCAGATTCCTAGGGTTGAACTTGAGACCTCCCATCACTTCACAGGGTCAGGCTGGGAACCTGCACTTAGCAATTACCCAGGGGAATTCTCATGTTCAAGTGTGGGGAACCCCAGTGCTAGATGTTGCCCATTCAATTTCGACACGCCTCCAGCTGCTCTCCCTACCTCAAATCCCCGTTCCCCTAACGTCCGCCTAAGTCTGTCCTTCACAAAGCTAGAAAAGCTTTCTTTCTCCACATCAGAGTCCTGACCAGGTCACTGAGCCCAACCCAAACACCTTCATAATGACTTTCCACTGCTGCTAAATTGAATTTTCACTCCTTAACCTGGCATTGAAGACTCCTCACAATCTAGGTCCAACTCACACAACCTCTGCAGCCTCATCTCTCACGACCCCTCCCAACCCCTCCTAAAAGATCTGCTCCAGCCAACTCATCTACTTGTAATCCATGAGCAGTTTGCCTCCTGCCGGTGTGACCTCCCTTCCTCTCTCTGCCAAGAAGACTCTCCCTGGTTCTTCTACCCTTGGCATGTACTACATACCCTGTCTTCGTCTATATCTCTGCATGGATAGGTCCTATTTACTCAGAGGGTTCCTGAGGTCCTGTGGGCAGGGCCAATATCACTTTCATGTTTTTTTGTTGTTCTAAATCCCAATCATTCTTTATAAAATGAAGAATGGACTAAATCAGGGTTATTAGGCAAGCTATTAAGCAGGGTTATTATGGAGCTCAAGTGCTTCATGAATCAGAGTGATTGGTCACACACCCTGCTCTGGGGCAAGGTAGGCAGTTCAGGGTAAGTATCATCCCCTAAAGCAGGGGTCCCTAACCCCAGGGCTGTGGACCAGTACCAGTCCATAGTCTGTTAGGAACCAGGCTGCACAGCAGGAGGTGAGCAGTGGGCCAACCAAGGAAGCTTCATTTGTATTTGCAGCTGCTCCCTAGCGCTGGCATTACCACCTCAGCTTCACCTCAGATCATTAGGCATTAGAGTCTCATAAAAGCACCGGTCCCTGGTGCCAAAAAGGTTGGGGACCACTGCCCTAAAGAGCCTCAGAATAGTTAAGCAACCTGATTTCCCCCAAGGTCAAAGGTACACAAGAGTAAAGGGAGTTGGTCAGCTCTTCTCCAGGTATTACTCTCCTCCCAAAAAGGTCACCCTTCTCCCCAAAGGTTATACAGTGACAGCAGAGTCAAAGGAAGCTGCAGCAGCAAGGGTTATGCCTAAGCAACAGGCCTGGACTCTAGTCCCTTAGCTGCAACTGATTGCAATGACCTCGGGCAAGTCCCATCTCCACCCTGGACCTCAGTTTCTCTATCTGTCAAAGTTGTGGTCTAGGTGATCAGAGGGTCCTCTGGCTCAGACACCAGAGGATCCTGCTCTCCATGTGCTGTTCTAGTCCTAAGGGGCAAGGCAGTCCTTGCCCCAGAGATAACACTCGACATAGAAGGTCTGAACATGGCCCATGCTGGACAAATAGTCCGAAAGCACTGCTTAACACCCTTAAGTGGGAGGATCCAGATAAAGTCATCGTGTGTATGAGAGACAAAGATACACAATCGGGACAGAGTTCATTACTGTCTTGTCATCTTCAAAGAGGGAAGGAGATACTCTGCCCCCAAACCTGGGTACCCCACTCCCACCTGAAACCAGGATGATGTTCAAGCCTTTTCTGGAGGGGGCAGGATGACACCACTCTTTCCTCCTTGCCCCTATCGTTTTCTCAGCATTCGAGGGGATGCTGGCGAGCCAGGTATCTGAAGGCTGGGACAGGTATCGGCTGGCCGGCCAGAGCATAAAGGGAGGTTCTGGGAACCCTGCCTTATCTGGAGAAAGGTGATGTCAGGATGGACAAAAAGAGCAGAGAGGAAACAGCAAGCTGTGAGTCAGAACAAGGTGGGGAACTGGGTCCCCAGGGGTGCATGGGAATAGGAGGCATCCAGGCAAGTAGCAGCAGTCCTGATGTCCTAAGGGCTTGTCAGCAGATAAACTGCCTTCTTCTGATTGACTCTAACTCAGCCTCCCCCCATTCTCAAGGGCCGGGCCCTCCATCCTCACTGCTCAGAAAGCAGCTCAGGTAGAAGGGGCCCTGGGCTAAGAACAGAAGCCCTGCCTCTGACTAGACCAAGACATTGGGCAAAGCTTAGTCTCTGAGCCTCAATATCCTGTAAGTAAAGTGGAGAGATACTGTCTCCGACCCTAAGCCCTGCCACAACCAGAAGACTCGTAGAGAAATAAGCACATGGGTCTAAAACTGTGACTCTAAGTTCCTCAGATTTACTCAATTGGCCCAACTCTGCTTGGAGACAGAGGCTTAGCAATCAGGACTGAAACCCCTAAATCTCCTGTGAGGTGGGATGGAACAAAAAGATGGGGAGGGGAAATCATATGAAAGCGGTACACACAGTAGCAGCCTTGAACCCTCCCAGATCTCTGTACCTGGGGCTGATCTCATTCTTCACAAGGGTGAAATAACTGTGCATCTTGTGCCAGAGGGTAGGCTTGGGCAGGCTGCCGTTGGCATGGATGGTGTGAATCTTTGCCATTTCTAAGGCGATTAGCCTACAGCCGAAAACAGAAAAAGTAGAGTATCAGTGTGGGGCGGGCCCCCCACTCAGCCCCTCCTGCCCAGAAAGGGGCCCTCCAGGGTCCATGAGAGCGCTAGCCAGAGGGCCGAGTATGGAACTATTACATATTACAAATCTTTTCAGAGCTCACAGTCTCAGTAGAAGGCATGAAAATGAGGTAAGACCTTTAGCTCAGCAGCTCCCTTTCCAGATCCAGAGCTGGGGCTGCTTCAGGCACCAGAAGGGCAAAGCAGTAGGCTGTTGGCTACAGGTCAATGACCCAGGTTATGTACCCACAGCAACCTCTGAGGACAGAGGGGTCACCTGGAAATGGGAGTGGTGCCCCTCCTCCCCGCTTGGACTCTGACCCGTGCCCTGGGGGAGTGGTGAACACAGGGCACCAAGGGATCAGGGAGTGGTGATGCCAGGCAGGGAAGAAATGCCTGCGTCTTATCAGCCTGGCCAAGGTGGGAGGGAAGCAGGAGGGACCAGGGCAGCCCCTTCCTCTGCAGCAGGGAGTTGATGCTGGCGGCTGGGTGCCAAGGACACAAAACAAACCAGCGTTCTATTTTCAAGTTCTCCTGTGGACATTATCCAAGGTCCCAGGAGAGAAGGAGGGGGTGGTGGGGAGAGGAGAAAACATTGCTGGGGAAGGTTGCTGGGAGAGGGTGGGGGTGGATGGAGGACTGACCAGTCAGAGTGGGAGGGCCCTGATAAGGACCCCAGCCTCGGAGGCCCTGTGTCCCAGCTGCCCCTCCAATCCCCCACCCCAAGCCTCTGCCAGCTCTCCCTTCTGGAGCCCCATCCCCCACCTGCTGCCAAGCCTCCAACATTCAAGCTTCCTTCGCCTCTGCCTGTTGCTCGAATAATAATCACTGGGAAAGACAACAAAGGCATTGGCTGTTTGAAACCTTGTAACCGAGCTATTCCAGGGACACCCCCTCCTCTGCCAGGTCCTAGGAAGGGGCAGGCCATCACCCTACAGGATAGCAGGGCAGTCTAGAGTCTTCTTCTGAAGGCCCCAAGGCTCCCACCTCCTAAAGGGTGGAGGGGGCAAAGGCCGTGGCAGCAGCCTGAGTGAATGAGAGATGAAGGCAGTAATTTCAGAGGCCAGGGCAGGAGGGAGCCTGCCAGGGTTTGGGTGAGGTGGGGAAACAGACCTGAGACCCTGGCCTTTCTTTCCCAAAGGAAGATTCCAAATAAAGCATGAAGAGAGTGTTTCCTTGAATATCAATAGGGCTGTTGTCTGGAATAGCAATGACAGTAACCTCAGCACTCAGCATTTTTATGCTGCAAAGCCTCAACAGGCGGAGGCTGGGAGGTGTGGTTCAGGGCAACATGGGAAGGTGCCTCCCAGAGGCCTTCCCCACCCCCTCCCTCTGCCTTTTCCTCAGAGATCCGCCTTCACCCCAGAAAAATAATGGTCTACCTTAGAAAAAGTATCAAGGAAAGGCTACTTCTTACACTTTTCCCAATTTCTGGCTCTCCCCCCAAATGTAAAATTCTTATTATCGAACCTAAATTCATCTTCAGTCTTCCTGACAATGGTAATTGCTTCCATGAGACACTAAGTGACAGCATCAGAGTCAAAGGGGTGGTGGAGCCTGGGAGTGGTGAGGACCTGCCAATATTTGAGCTTATTTGCACAAGAGCAGGGAGGAGTCTGTGGCGGAAGCCAGGACAGGGCTCCCCAGACCCCATCCTGCTCTGACCTCACCTGTCCAGACTGGGCACCTATGGAGCTGCTCAGCGGGAGCCTGAGGATCCTGGGCAGGCCCCTGTTGCTGTTCTTGTGTCAGGAGTAACCCTCAGCCCACGTGGAGCCTCATTCTGATCCAAGTGCCCTGTACACACTGCAGCGTTGGAGGCAGGATGGTGGATTCTGCCTGCCGTCCCCACCCAGCACAGTTAGAGGAGAGAATACACCATGGGCTCTTCTTTGGTTCTCCCCCACATTCCAGGCCCCACAGCCTCAACATCTGCAGGGTTTGAAGGTTAAGTCAGTTTCTGGGTCCTATACATCTAGGCATTTAATTGGGAGCTGCTCTCAAGAAACCATGGGTTCTGTAAGCCTCTGGAAGCCTGGGCAGCTCCCTAAACCTGGGTTCCTACCTTGTCAGGGATTCTGAAAGGAGCTCACACTGGGGGAGGAATGATAACTCTGGGCTGATAAAACCATGCTCAACCTAGGGCCATTCTCCTAGCATGCCTGAGCTCTTGGCAGGAGGGGAGGGGCAGGAAGCCCTGACCGCTCCAGGGATTTGGCTCAGATTTCACTTCTAAGGCTCTGAGATGTTTCCAGGTCAGACTTGGGGCGGGCAGAGGGCTGAGGCATGGACCAGGAAGGCCATCTCTGCTGCATTTAGGAAGCCGGGTCCTTTGGTCCCATGTTTGCCAAAATTCTCACGTGCCTCCCACAAGAACTCATCCTTCTAGCTGAACCCACTAAAAATCTATACAAAGCTATAGCCCCTTTTTGCAGAGCAATGCACATAAGCACACACTTATTTTTCATGCAATTTCAGAGATTTCACAGATCTTATAACTCATTCATGGACTCCACTCTACACCATGGAAGCTGGCCAAGAATTTCAAAGCCCAAAGCCTGAGGGATCATGGAGATGAGCAGTACCCTGGACACCCTCCTTACCTGAAGAGCCGGGGCTCACGGATGTGCTCAGGCCCCAGGGCCATGCCTCGCATGTATTCATAGCAAAGCCCGTTCTGGAAGGTACAGTAGAGTTTCGGGGCGCAACCGTGTGCTCGCAGCAGCTGGAAGTTCCTGACTTCATTCTCCCGGTCCACCAGCAGCTCCGTCCGCTCCCCGTACACCCGAACCAGCACACAGTCCCGCATGTCTTCCTCCACGTAGCAGGCCACCAGCTTGTTGGTGATACCATCAGTGAAGCGCTAGGAAGGGGAGAGGGCAGCACAAGGGTGTGTGGGGCAGGCTGTCTGCTCTTGCCTCATGACTATACAGCTCTAGCACCTTAAGCACAACCACACAGAACGCTGAGTCCTTTATCTCCTCACTTAATAAAGAGCTCACACTGCTCCTAATGCTCTACCCTGTCCTCAAGGCCTAGGGTAGACTAGAGAGTTCAAGAAAACAATGGCAGCTTGGGCTCAGCCCAGGCACCCTCACTTCTCCTGCGTCTGCCTCCAGTGGATGGGATTTGGTGGTAGAGGAATCTGCTGACCACTTGGGTAGAAGCCCCTCCAGCTCCTTCCTCCTCCATCCTGGCCCTGAAAGAAACCTTCATGGACCAGAATGTGGCAGAGGAGGGCCCAGATCACCCAGGATGAGTACATCCCCACCCAACTGCCTCTCACCGCCTGCAGGCAGAGGGCTCTTTACTGTCCCTCCTGTCCCATCCAAGGTACTAAGGTTGGCACCTACCCCAGGGCCTGGTAGTCAGAGCTCCTTAGGGCCTTTGAATTTCATACCAGAAGAGATAGCAGACTGTGGGCTGGGAGACCAGGCTCCCCAAGGGGTGACAAGGAATCAATCCTGGGATTTATGGGGCACAGTATGACAGCTAGAGCGGCCTTAGAAAACAATTGAACTAATTCTAGGTGGGGAAACTGAGGCCCAGATAGGGAAAGAGTGGCAGACAACATGTTAAGCCAGTACTGGAATCAACCTCTGGTCTGCCTGATGCCTTGACACTTTTACACCAAATTGAGCCTTTTATTTTGAAAATGCTTTCCTAAAAGGACTCTGTCAGCCTCCACGCTTGGTCCTGAACCTCACTTTTCCCCTTCCAAAAGGCCCATCAGTATGGAGCCCTCACCACTCCAGTACAAGCTACAGGTGCCCCTCCCCCCACCCCCCGCAGGACAGGTGCCCACCTCCAAGCCCATTCTCCACAGGCAGCTCCCAAAGGAGATGGGAGTGTGAGCAGGTGACGACTAATGGATGCAGGTCAGATGGGGAGGCAGCCCGAGGCTTCTCAGTGGGGGGCTCTGCCGACCTCAGTGTACCTGAGACTGTGCCCGGCTGGTGGTGAGGAAGCGCCCGGTGTGAGTGAGTGTGTGTGTGGGGGGGTGGGCGGCGCGTTGCTGAGCCAGAGCCGGGGCGATGGGGAGGGTTCCACACAGCGTAGGGACTAAGAGCTAGCCGGAAATTCCGGGACCGGCAGGGGCCGCTCAGTTCCTGGAGGCTTTCCTCCCCATGGCGGGGTGCAGAGGGGCAGCAACGTGTGTGTGAATGTGGGGGATTTCCTGAAAAGTTCCTGCCACAGCAGGTTTTAGAGCCGGCTGGGTACGCGCCGGTGGGCAGCAAGAGGCAGCAGCGTGCCTCCACAGGGGGTGGGGCCCGCAAGCACAGCACGCTGACAGCGGGCAGGTGGACCTCCGGGGTGCCAGCCCGCAGGCCAGAGAGGAGGGGTGTGTGTGGAGGGCGCTGGAGGTGGATGGAGAAGGAAACGAACACACAAACCCCCATCCCAATGCTCCTACGCAGCAGCCGCGCCCCCTGGGACCGAGGCCCAGAAGGATGCGCGGACAGACGTCCCCGGACGCCCGCTCCGCTACCTTGGTCTGAACTTGCTCCGGTTTCCAATGCGGCCGCAGCTCCTGGATGAGGCGCAGGGCGCCTGGCAGGATGTCGTCCTGGTGCACAAAGATGCCGAAGCACGGGACGGCGGCGGCCCGCAGGGGGCCAGGCGGCTCCCGGCAGCCCGCGCCAGCTGCCGCCCTCTCCTCCATGCCCCATGAGCACTGAGGGCCGGGCGCCGGCCTCCTCAGGTAAAAGGGCGAGCGCGGCACGGGAGCCGAAGGGGGCGCAGCCATTCCCAGCGGCCGCCCCCTTGGAGCCGCTGCGCGCACGCTAGCCCTGGCGGGGGGGCCCGGCGCGGGGGGCGGCGTGGTGGGGGAGGGGCCGGGGGCAGGCCATGACTCGGGAGCCCCTGCCCGCCGCGCTTGCAGCCTCACAGCCCACCGCCCCAAACCGACCCGGGGACGCCGGGGCCGGCCGCGATTGTGACATCACAGGCGCGGGCCGCAGGGCGGGGGCCGTGGGAACGCCCCCTTCCGCCCCCGCCCGGCCCCGGCCCGCGGAGAACACAGCCTGCCACCCCCGGCCTCCGCGGCCGCCGCTACCTGGAGCGTGGGGCGGGGTGATGCCCCCCGGGAGGCCTCGACGCGGGGGCGGGGCCGGGGCCGTGACGCAAGGGCGGGGGCGGGGCCGGGGCTGTGACGAGAGGGTGGGGGCGGGTTGGAGCCCGGGCCGCGACGAGGCGGTGGGGTGGGGGTAGGGTGGGATGAGGATTTCCCACCCCACCCAGGGCTTGCTCCTTGACCTCGAGGAAGCAAGGTGGCTTCCTTCTTCCCACCTCAACTAGAGCCTCTTCCTCGGAGAGGTCCAGGAGAAGGCTCTTCCTGCGCCCCCACTCCATTCTGCAGTAGGGAGATCCGGCTGCGACCAAGAGGTCAGCTTGGGCGGCCCACCTGTGCCCAGCTCCCTGCTTCCAGCCCCTGGACTTCTGGAAAAGGCTCTGCGGCCCCTGCCACATCTCGAAACGAGCACCCAGGCAAGTATCCCCCTATACACACACACACACACACCCACACAGCAGATGGAGAAGGGACATTGGGTAAAGATGCATGCTGGGGGTGAGTGTACCAATGGGGATCTCAGTAGTCACCCGTCCCGTGGGAGAGCTTTCACTGCCTCAGCCAGAAAAGTCCCTACAGAAAAGGGGCCCTTTTCTGTTTCTTCAAGTTGTCCTTTCCACCTATGCAGGAACCTCTCAACCACAAGTCCTCATCATTATTGCTGACCAGAATCCATCTCTGTCCAGAAGAACCTCTGCGATGATGGAAATGTTCTATATTTTGTTGTCTAGTGCAGTGGCCACTAGCCATATGTGACTTTAGCATTTAAATATGGCTAGCATGTAATTTAATTTAATTAATGTAAATAACCATTACATTATATTGGCTATTATATTGGACAGTGTAGGAGATGATGGGCAGCGCTGCCTACTTAAGGTCATGGAGCCCCAGGATGTGCAGCTGGAAAGGGCAATGACTCTGACCCTTTTTGCAATAAGAAAAAAAAGCCAGGCAGGCAAGCAAACTTAGAGAATCATGTTGGTTCTACAGAGGGATGCTGCCCCTTGCAGAACCCTCGAGGACCCCTGGGTCCCACACAATCCCAAGAGGCTGCCATTTTAGAAGTGTGAGATTTGCAGGTTAGGCCACTCAGTGCTTCACCCTTTTTGGTCAAAAGAGGGTGAGCAGCTACCACGAGGAGGGACAGCATCAGTGACTTGAGGTGGATGCTTCCCCTCTTTTCCTGAGCTATACATCCCCTGCAGACAGCCCAAAGGATAGGAGTGGGAGAAAACTTCAGCTTGTCCCAAGTCTCTGAGATGAAGAGAGCAGCCTGTGCCTGGGAATGTGGCCCCATGCCTGGGTGCGGGGGCCCTCCCTGTGAAAGCGCATCTGCATGTGGGAAGGTAGAAAGCTCCTAGGGCCCGAGTGGGACAGGCTGAGTTCCAATCTTGATTTTTCACACTTCACTGAGCAATCTCAGCCAAATGCCTTTCATTCTCTGATCCTCAGTTTCTCCCACATGTATCAGTTAGATCTCTAGTGGTCTACATTTTTAGGTGATGGTGCCTTGGACTGCAGTGTAAATGGCTCCATGGGTCGGGTTGGAGGTCTGCAGTGCAGGAGAGGCAGGCCTAGCTAGCTCAGCAGTGCAGAGCCTGAGCTTGTGGCTGGCCTCCATGAGCTGGGAGCATTTTTCTGATCCACAGCCTACTGCTCCAGCATTAGTCTTGGTCCTTGAGGGACTGCAGAGGGCAAGGGGCTGACTCTCTGCAAACTTCTCACCCAAGGTTGTGTAAATAACTCCATTTGAGCGCTGCAGACACCCGGTGAGTATGTTTGTCATTCTGTGCCACTTTCCTGTCTGCGCATGACCATGCAGCTGCCCCTCCCTCTGTTTCAAACCCTAGTGGACCCAGGTGCAACAGGGCTGTGAACATGAAGTCTTTATTCTGTTTGTCCCCAATGCAGGGAAGAGCCAGTGCTGGGACAGGGCAAGCGTCCAGGAGGAGCTCCTTGCCTTGCGCCCCAACATGAGGACACAAGCATAAGCAGGGACATTACCAGAGAGGGTTCCAACTCCAGACTAGGACTGCGGACAGACCGCCAGGGCAGCAGAGGGCCTCAGTGGGCCAAGGCAAAGCCAATGCGGTTGTTACGCCGATCAAACTCTGTGTAGAACTTGCGGATGAAGCTGGCACCCAGGACCCAGACAGGCCCAGTGGGTGGTGGGACGTCCAGACCGTGGAGAGCCAGTGTGCACAGGTCATCGTTACTGTAGGGGTCCTGGCAGGAAGCACGAGGGTTTCCCCACCGCCCAGGACATGACCATTCTGCCCTCACCTTGCCCGACTCCAGGGGCTGTTCTCAGCAATGTCCTTCCTCCTCTCCCCCATCCACACCACACCTCTGTGGCAACGACCCTTTCAACCCATCAGAGATCGCACCCCTCCTGGAAGCAGCCACTGTGCTAAACACTGAGTACACAATGCAGCAGGCACAGTGCTACCTTCACGACCTACTGTCTGGCAGAGGTTCTGATCCTAGTCAAGTTATTTAATATCTTTAGGTCTACTGGGGATAAGAAGGGGATAAGAATACAGAAGTGTAGCATTACTGGGAGCATTTGATGAGAAAAAGAAAAGGTGCCTATCAGAGCGATTCCTATACTTGCACATTGGAATCACCTGGGGAATTTTGAAAACTGATGCCCAAGTGCCACCCCCAGGGGTTCTGATTTAGTAGGTAGGGGATGTGGCTTGCTATTGGGATTCTTAAAAGCTCTCAGATGACTAACAGCCAAGTTTAAGAACTTCTGGCCTAGTAATCTGTCACCGTGACTTGTTGAGGGCCCCTGTCCCCCCTTCCTGCCTGTCACTGAGGGGCAGACTGGAACCTCACCTGTAATACGTAGTCCGCACTGGTGAGTGTGTAGGCTCTGCCTCCGAGGTGGAAGGAGATGTCAGGGAGTGTGGGCACCTGGTTACAGTTCACAACATACTGGGGGGAGGGTAAAGGGAGCCCCTTTGAGTATTGGAGATCTCCCAGCAGACACCATTCTGTGCTTGTGGCCTGCCCCCACTCCCCCAGGGGAGACCTAGCCACACGTGAAGAGAGTAAGAGGTGAGGAGGTGAGGGCCCATTAGGGGCCTCATTTGGGACCTAATGCTGCCGGGGTGACTTGGGGCCCTGGACCAGGTGGCGCTCCCCCACCCCTGGCACCACCCCTCCAGCTTCTTACTTCATCGGTACTCAGCTCCTTGGCGCCCAGGGTCTCCATGAGCAGCCTCAGGGAGCTGGTGGGACCTGAGATGTAGGAGGCGCCAGTATCCACCACCACCATGCAGCCGTCCTCACAGAGCAAGGTGGCCGACCTCACAGACACCCTGGGAGAGGCCACATCAGACAGAAGGCTGAAGGGGGGCTACCAGGCCGCACGGCTTTCCTGAGTGAGGGTGGGTGATGGGAGGCCATGCTGGTGGTCTGGTGATGCAGTGAGGGGTGCATAAGGTAGGAGGTGGAGGAGGAAAGGTGCTGACCCCTCCCTCAGCATGTGCTTAGTGACCCTCCACCTCCTCTCAGTAGGTCCCCTCTCCTCTGTCCCTCACATCTCAGTGTTCTCTAGCCTTGGACAGAGCAGGCAGAGAGCAGATGTTGTCTGTACCTTAAGAAGTGGCTGCATTGGAGAAAGAGCAATACGGAAGACTTGCCCTTGCCCGCCCCACCCCCAGCAGCAGGGTTGAAGATGTCTGACCCTTTCATTTTGATCTGCCAGGAGCCAGTCTTGCTGATGCTCACGTAGTGGAAATTGCCTTGGTAATACTGGGGATCGCTGCCTCCCAGCACAATCTCTCCCCCCAGCAAGTGGGAATTCCTAAAGGAAAGATCAGAGGCTCTTGGAGACCCAGTGGCCCCAGCAATGGGGGAAGTTAGGCCCCGGTGCAGGTTGGGGCAGAGGAAGGCAGGGATGGTGAGGCTTGGAAGCTGCAGCCCATGCCGCCACCTTTCTTGCCCCTCCCCCATCCCAGGCAGTGGTGGTTCCAGGTTAGTCCAGCTGCACCCAATAAAGCATCTCAAGTGAGGTCACAGAAAAGGAATGGGCACCAGGACAGCCAGTAGAATGCACACAATGCAAATTGCCCCCCCCACTTGGGTTTGGGTTGCTGTGGGTTAAGCAGGTACATGGGAGGGGACTTTGGGGAGCTATTGGGTGGGGGTAGACGGGACATGAGGAGAGCAGGGGCAGAGCGGAGAACGTCAGCATCCAGCGGAGCCTGGGCTTGTGAGGTGAATTTTGGGCAGGTGGTGGGTGTGATTCTGGGCCAGGTACTCTGGAAAGTCCGGGCCGTGTGGGGGGTTTCATCTCCTTACTTGGAATTTCTGCAGAGAGAGACACAGCAGAAAGGAAGCCTTTGTTTCTGGAGAGCCTCACCAGCCAGGGTGGGTATTTTGCATTCTTTTACCCCTTGGGCAATGGAGTCACCAAGAGGTGAAGTCACTTGCCTAAAGTCACCTAGGCAGTGAGTGGGTTATAGGGGGACTGGAGCCAGTGCTCTTGGGGCGCAGTCTGAAGCTGATCCCCCTTGCATTTCTCTTTTCCATGAGGCACAGAGCCCCCCACAGCTCAGGGCCCACCTTAGGGCTGCTTTCCAGTGTGCGTGCGTGTGTGCGTGCGTGCGTGTGCGTGCGTGCGTGTGTATGTGTGTGAGAGATAGGGTTTCCTAACAAGAGTCATGTGTACACGCACATGTGTGCACAGGTGTGTAGGTAGCTATGCACATGCATTTGTACAAATCCAGTACCCAGTGGCCCTCCCCCAATACTTAAAGATGTTTTTGAACGTTTCCTCCATCAACAAAGCTCGCCTTCTTCCCTTTACTGGATCCTCCCTTCCATGGCCTTCAGGCTCCTGTGCCTTCCATTATTATCTCTTTAGTCCACATTTTCAATCTCTCGCTTTCCATCGCCTTCCATCCACCTGCAAGCATGCTCAGGAATCCTCTAGCATTTAAAAACACCCACCCTTCTTTTCTCTGCTTTTCTCTTCATCTTTGCCTGCACCCCCACCTGACATTCCCTTCCCTGTTGAATTTCTCAAGGCAGCCTACATCTGCCCTTCTGGTCCTGACATCTACACTCACCTCTTAACTGCTCGCCCTCTGGGCTTACTCCACCTCTAAAGCAGCTCTTTCCCTGTCTGACCTGGCTGCAGACCCACTTGATGGCCTTTTCTCAGTGCTTTCCTTTCTCTTACCAAACCGGACACTTTTCTCCGTTTTACTTCTGAGATTTCTTTGGAGTCCGACCCTCCTCTCTGTCTCCACTGCCACTGGCCTCATGTTCTTACTCTCATGATTCTTGTTTCCAGCTCATACTGTCTTTCTAAACCCAACAGCTTCCCGAAGTCCAGCTACACTGCACATAAGCTCAGCCTAGAGTTGAAAAGTTTCTTCAGTTTTGGCCCTGTGTTACCTGCTCATCACATTGTCATGTTTCTTGTCCACCCTGCCAGACTGTAGGCTCTGTGAGGGCAGGACTCTGTCTTGTTTATTGTGTTCATGGCTATACCCTCAGCGCCTCTCACAGTGCTTGGCACATAGGCCTAATATTTGTCGAATCAATGAATAAGCAAATAAGGAATTAATGAATAAGCGACATCAGCTGTCTCTTTGTGAGAGGGGCCATTGGCCCTCACAGGGAAGGTCCCTAGGTCACAGCATGCCTCCCACTCCACATTCTGCTCTTGTTCTAGAGCAGTGCTATCTAACAGAACATTCTGCATCGACAGACATGTTCTATGTCTGTATTATCCAATATGGTAGCTGCTAGCCAGTGTGGCTGCTGACCTCTTGAAATGCGGCTAATGTGACTAAGGAATTGAATACCTAATTTTATTAAATTTTAATTAATTTAAATTTAAATGTTAGCTTTTATATTGGATAGCGCAGCTCTGAATTTGAATACCACGTAATCATGGACACATTCAAATCTCGCTCCAAACTCTCCTCTTACTCTCTCAGCTCTCTTGCCTCTTTCCCCTCCCCTGCCGCGGCTCCTGGAGTCCCAGGCCCACCTACTGTAGTAGACAGAGAAGACGTCCTCCTTTAGCACCCTCTGGGAGAGAATGTGGTCAAAGACGGGGGTGACTCCTCCAACGGCCTGTGCGGGGAAGCCCATGCCCAGAACCCCATCAAACTTGGCCAGCATGAAGGGTATCAGGGGCAGCTCTGTGACCTCTCCAAACGTCTGTGTCACTGTGATTCCGCCCACCTGTGGGAGGAAAGATCAGAGGAGACCAAGCCCACTGCCCATCCCTGGCCAGGGTCTATTCCGGGCTTCCACACGAGGGGCCCCAGGGATGCAAACGGTTCAAGGTATAGCAATCATTTCATCATTCCCCACACATATCTCTCCTAATCTGCATCTAGGCAGGCAGTGGAGTCCAGAGAGAACTGGGGTTGCCCAGGGACTGGAAGGGGCAGAGACTGAGACGGCAGTACTGCCAGGCCATGATAGAAGAGACGCCAGGCGTGCCCACACCCCAGCCCGAAGGCCCCGCTTCCACCTCAGCAGGACTGGATCTCAGGCCCCCACCCCCTTTATAGGATAAGGGTTTCTGCAGCATGTGCATGCTCTCTTTCCCCCTGATTTCACAGACAAGGGGAGGGCTTGTACTGATTTCCTTCCAGGTTCCATGAGTAGCCCTCCTGTGACTCTGACAGAGCAAGGGCTGGAGAAACCCCAGAATGGGGACAGGATCAGACACAGGCCAAGTGGAAAGCAAAACCAGGCCCTATCCCTAGTCCTAAACTCAAACTTTAACTATGACCTTAAAACCTATGCCTGACCCTAAAACTAACCCTGACCACAGTGTCAACAATATCACTGATCCTGACTCTGACCCTGATTTCAGTCTAGGGTCTGGTGAAGAGCCTAGTCAGAGCTGGGTGATCTCAGGCAGGTTACTTTTTTGGAGGCTGTGGGGCTCAGATAAACTCTGCGTGTGAGTTAAATGCAAAAGCCTCTATAAATCACCCATTGTTGAGCCAGGAGCTCGCGTTTGCTCTGTCTGGCGGCAGAGCTTGTCCCCAGCTCCACATGGGCTGGATGGCACCTTCCCCAGGTATGGGCCCTAGAGTGGCAGGACAGTTCTGGAGACAAGAAAGGCAGGGGATCTGTTGACTTACAGTCACCGTGTCTTGGCTCAGGAAGCCTTTGACCTTCCCGGATCCATAGTGGATGGTGAATTCCGTCCCATTCTCCATGTAGCT
The DNA here is from genome assembly GCF_902729225.1 of Pteropus medius. NCBI lineage: Eukaryota > Metazoa > Chordata > Mammalia > Chiroptera > Pteropodidae > Pteropus > Pteropus medius. The sequence goes on along the minus strand of NW_024349227.1, from coordinate 2,470,988 downwards.
GGAGGATTCCAAGGAGTTGTAAAGGCTGTGAATCTCTAGCAGAGGGACATAGGCTCAGGTCTGTCCAAGAGAGGCCCAGGCAGCGGGCCTTGGAGGCAGGTGCATGGGGGTGTGGCCTGTGTGGTTGAAGGATTTAGGTGCAGGTGTGGGGTGGCTCTGAGGTCAGTCAGAGGCTTGGAAAAACGTGTGTCATCTATCAAGGACTGTGTTTCTTGAGCCCCTGTTATGTGTCCATATCTGAAAATTTTGTCTCAAATGAAACATTTTAAAGTAATTTTTAACACTGAGGTGGGGAAAGATTCTGGTCACAGTAAGCACCCAAGAAGAGGTTGTTGACTAAGGGTAGGGATGGAAGAGCCCATGTGCCTGGAGGGTCTGAGACTTCAGTCCTCGATCTCTGGAACGGTGAGGAATGGCCTTCTGGGTTGACCGAGGGCTCCTGAAGCTTGCTATCTCACCTTGATGGCCACATCAGGAATGTGGGGGACGTTTCCCTCTCCTCTTAGGGGCAATGGGAGCAGAGGCAGAGAGGAAACAGCTCAAATGGCAGTAGGAGAGATTTAGCTGGGCGTGAGGCAAGACTGCCCAAGCGGGCAGGCAGGGGCTTGGGGAGAGGTGCCACAGGACTAGGGGCTCACCACAGGCTGTGTAGAGAGGGCTGCACTTGGTGGAAGGTACCCAGAGGTTGGCCGATCCTGTGTCAAAGACGACTTTGAAGGTCTGGGGTGGGGTGCCAATGCCAATCTCGCCATAGTACTGAGTCTATAGGGGTGAAAGAGGCAGCTGGAGGGCTTGGGGAGCCTTGGGCCTTGGAGTCTCGCCTAATACCCCCCTTGGCACTCGGGGTGTTGTTAGGCAAATCATACACCTTCTGCGGGTTTCCATTTTCCAGCAGGGCCCAGGTGGGAGGCTTAGCATTGTCTTATGATTTCCCAAGGAGTAAGACAAGAGGGCAAAATAAAAATACTGGAGATGAAGTAGGAAGGTTCCCCACCCCTTGAGCCACTGACTCAGTAAAGCAGTCAAGCTGCACTGAGCCTGATCCCAAAAGCTTGCATCTGCCCCTTTGGCTGGGGCACCTCAGAACCACACACACCTCCTGCTCCCCAGTGACGCCTGGGCTTGAGGCCTAGACCCTGGATTCCCAAGTTCCAAACCTAATCCTTCCTCTGAGCTCTTCCCTGCCCTCTGTACCTCAGCCTGAAAGCTTACAGGCTTTTCAGCTGTAAAAGGGGAATTAGGTAGGGTGTTTAGTGCTCCTCAGCAACTCAGTCAAGTGGAAAGAGCCAAGAAAGCCTTAGGCCTAAGAGAAAAAGGCTGCTGGAGGAGCGAGGGCCCAGGCACTCACATCCAGGTAGTTGGTGAGAACCACGGGCGAGGTGCTATTGCTGAAGGAGAGTCTCTTGGGGAACTGGCTTCCATCAGCCCGGAGCCTGGCCACGTCCACGCCGCGCTCCTTCAGGCTTTCTCGGACCGAGGGCATCTTCTTGAGGAAGATCCTGGCCCAGAGCGAAGAAAGAAAAAAGAAGAACTCTGTACTCCTCCGTAATGTAGTCTGGAGCATCTAGGACCACAACCGCTAACCTTGGCTGGGGTACCTAAGAATCACTCTTGTGCTCTTAGGCTTGCGAAGGAGAATTCAGAAACCTCCGTGAGTCACCTGCACTGGTATTAAATAACCCTCAACCTTCCTCTTGTCTAATTTTGATCACTGCAAGGCCATTTGTTCATTTGATCGTTCATTCATTCATTTATTCATTCATTCCATACTCACATGTTGAACACCTCCTCTGTGCCTGCACCAAGCTGGGGACCAGAGATATAAAGATAAAGGTCATTGCTGCCTTTAAGGAGCTCCATCAGGGTGTAGACAGAGGAGGAAACATGCAACATCTTCCTCTAAGGAGAGGAAGGCTGGGAGTGCTCCCCTCAAGGCTGGACAGGAGGAGGCAATGCCACATGAGACCTGTAGGTGGCAGCAGACTCCTGAAGCAGCCTGCGGGGCTCCAGGATGCCTGGGGCAGGCGCCCATCCAGGGCTGTGGGGTGGAGTGGACCAACTGTACTGGGTGGGGCAGGGAAAGAGGCTGGCATCCCCAGAGTGCCTGTGTGCCCTGTCCTTGGAAAGATGTGCCTTCCTGAGCCTAATCTCAGCCCCTCAGCTTCTTGTCCTGACACCTCCCTACCACCTTTGGGAGGCAGAATTAGAGATTTGGGAAACTCACGGCATACTCAGCTGCCACGTCCCCACGTAACAACTCTGCAAACTAGCGTCGTCCTCACTTTATGATGAGGAAATGGAGGTTCCCAGGGGTGACGTGGTGGAAGTGATGGAACAAAGAGTCAAGCAGGGTGTTTGCCCTCATTTCCACGTAGGGTGCCCCATATTCTGATAAGGAGGCTGTTTGCCTGGAAGATGTCCCTGGCTGTTGGAGGGGTGAGGGGAGGGTCCCTCTTTCTGCCAGTCCCCCTGCTCTTGCACTCCCCTTTCCTTCTCACACCCCTGCATTCTATGTACCCCATTGTGCCCGTGAATACGAATACCATTTTGATATTTCATTTGCCTGTCAGTGTAATATTTTAATGGACATGACGTCACATTCATAACACAGTTTACTATTCAAAAAGTATTTTTGCAATTATAATCTTATTCAATTCTCAGCCATCCCGTGAGGTGGGTAATTTTATTATTCCCATTTTACAGATGGGAAAACAGAGGAGCAGATGAGTCTTGACCCCAAAGAGGGTGTATTTTCCACTATTTACTCTTAACAGCCTCTGCTCTGGACCTTCTCTATTACCATTTTCCTCTCAGAAAGTCCCTTTCTTCCCCGCCCCCTCTCTCACAGTCATTCCTCCTTCAAAGCCCAGCATGCACCCCCGCTGCCAGGACGCTTGTGCATGAACTCCAGTTCACACTGACCTCACCTTTGCTTAGGTTCCTGCTTCGTGCTTCCTGGGTGCTCACAGCCAGCACTACGCAACTGAATGCTCGCAGAGGTGGTTCTGTCCGGCGGTGAGGGCATGGTGGTGTGGGGACATGCTGGAATCCCATACTCCCTGTGTGATTCTCAACAACTTACCTAGCTTTTCTGGGCCTTGTCTGAGACCCCATGAAGTCCTCTCTAAAAATGGACTTAATAGTAGTACCTACCTCAGAGAGTCACTGCACAGATTAAATGAGCTGCCTATTGCTCTATAAGTGTAAATTGTGTATGTAAAAAGCCATGAAAGAACCTTGAGAAGGGGGTCCTTCCTTCACATCTCCCAAAGTGTCTGGCATGACGCTTTGCCCATAGCAGGTAGCAAAATCCTCACAGCTGTGTTCCAAATTCCTGACTTCCTATCCAGTCCTGGCCCCATCCCACTCTTCACTTTTTGAAGAGAGCAAGATTGTTTTTACCTCCCTCTGCCTTTCCCCTGGGGGTGGGGGCTGCATCCAGGCACGTGCTGCTGGGATGTCCCCAGCTTCTCACCTCACACCCCCAAACCAGCAGTTACTTTTCTGGGAGCCTTGGAGCAGAAAAAGAGGCTTTGGAAACAAAAGGCCCAGTGTGTGTTGAGGCTCAGCCTCTCCATGTGACCTCCCAGAGTCTCAGTGTCCTCATCTGTAAAGTGGGATTGGGAGGATGACATGAGATGAAATATGTGAAAAGATCCTGTGAAACCCCAAGCATTTGACAGGCTTAGCAACTATGACTGGTCGCAAAACCTGCCCTCTCACCTGCAGGTCCTCTGATCCATCCGCACTCCCCAGACAGAAACCCCTTTCTCCACGAGTCCCTGTCCCACTCTGTCCCACCCTCTGTCTCCCCTCTGCAGCCTCAATGAGTCGCTTGTTTCCGCAGGGCCTGGCATCGCATATGGATGTGAATCGGGTCTTTCTTCTCTCTCCTTTGGGCTTCCTTAAGCCTTTCTTTTGACTTTTGTGACAACCTACCCTGTAGAACTATGACTGCTGGGTTTTGACAACATCATGCTAAGGGCTTTACTTTTGTTATTTCATTTAATCGTCAAAGCAGCTCAGTGAAGTAGGTGCTGTTATTAACCTAACCCTGTTTTAAAATGGTAAACTGAGACCTAGAGAAGTTAAGTAACTTGCCTCTGGTTCCAAAGCTAGTTAGTTCTGTTAGTGGAGCAGAATTTAAACCAAGACAGTTCAGCTCTAGAAGCCTTGAATTTAAGCACTGTATTGTGCTTATTCCCTAGTAGACTTAACCATACCACACGCTTCTTAATAATTAGGCCATGAGCTCCTTGAGGGCAGGGAGCATGTCACAATCATCTCTGAGTTCCTCCACAGTGCCTAGCATGGTGATCTGTGCAGGAAGCAAAGGCTCTGAGCAGGGATCAAAAGACATGGCTTCCACGCTTGACTGGTTGCCACTACTGGCTATGTGACATTGGGCGAGTCACCTGATCTCTCTGAATGGGACCATGCCTCCCTGCCCAGCTGGTCATGAGGACCAGGCGACAGCACATATCTGAAAGCCAGAAGTGTTTGATGAGAACCCCTGCACCCCTGCCACCTTCTCTAGCCCGAGTTACCGTCTGAGGGCGCCAATGTCCGCAGGCAGACCAAAGGTACAGGAGCCCCAGAGCACCAGCAGGAGTCCCCAGCAAGGCATTCTGCTCCATCCGTCCATGCTTCCCAGGGGTCCCTGGCTCTCTCTGGGATCCACTGAAGGCTTGTGGCTCTCAGATCTCTTCTCCTTTTATACGCTCCCCACGCGAGATGGTGGCAGTTTGGCTCTGCCCTGATTTATTACCCTGGGGCAGATGGCAGGGCAGCCAGTAGTAAACGCCCCCGCCATGGGACTGAACTAGGTGGGTGAAGGGTGACCAGGTTTCCAGCACATAGTCCAGGAGCTAGAGGAAAAAAGACTGTGGGAACACAATGCTGTGCCCGGTGACGCCAGCAGCCCTGTCTCTGCCTGGCCCTGCGACCCCCAGAGGGAACAGAGGCTGATGAGAAACAGCACTGCTCAGGAGCAAGGTCAGGGCTCGGACAGGCATAAAACCTGCGTTTCTAATCCCTAGCCAGCCTCCACTCCCATGCCCTTGAAGCTCTATCCTCTGTATTAACCTTGGCTGTGTCCCCGACTGGCTTCTCCCAGACTATATCTCAGTGTTCCCATCTGGGCATGAGTGACTCCTCCTGGCTTGTTCCATGACAGAGCCAGACTGAGGGTCTTCATGCCGCCACCATCCAGGCCTCTGTCATTTCAGTTATCACCACCTCCTCCATGAAGCAGGCCCTGATTTAGTCCAGAATTGACTGCTTTCTCCTGTGGGCTCCCACAGCATGGTACAAGCCCTCCCATGAGAGCGTGGACCTCAACTGTTCTGCATCAGTCATTTCTGTATGTTTGTGTCCTCCTCTTACCCAAAGTGGTGCTTAATTCTAATCAAATGAGTGAGTGAGTGAACTGCGATGGGCAGGGCAAAGAGCCCTGGGCTAGTTGTAAAAGGGACCTGAGTTCTAGTTCTGACTCTACCATTGTGTGACATTAGATCCCATCCCTCCCGCTCTGTGGGCCTCAGTTCCTAAACTTTTTGCTAATGTGTCTACTAATGAACATCCTCATCTAATGATGGGAAATTTGGTGTTTCTTGATAGAATCTCTAACTGGAGAATTTTCAGGCACTGTGGTTGGCAGCAGGGGAAGGATTTAAGGGCAGGGGGAGACTTTTTAGAATCCCTTAAGTGAGAAATCTCTTGTCAGATTACAAGAGTGTTTATTACTCGTTCATATAGGCCTTGGAGCTCTTTCATTCTTCTTTCAGTTATTAGAAAATATTCATTGAGAATTTTTTATTTGTCAGACACCTGTCTAGATGCTGGAGTTACAAAGGTGATAAAAATAAACACAGTTTCTGCTCTCGTGGAATCCATGGTCTTTAGGAGAGAGATTATTCTCATCACAACATAAACGTAAAATCCTAACAATGTCTAGTACCAGTCAGGGAACTCAAGGAAATTATACTTGAGTTGTGAACTGAAGGCTGCACAAGCAGGCAACGAATAGCTGAAGAGGGAAAGAAAAGAGTTCCAATGGGAATAGCACGGGCAAAGGCCCTGAGGAGAGAGAGAACATGGTGAGAATAAGGCCCTAAAGAACACCCAACGTGGCTAAACAGAGATGAGAGGGAGGCGTGCAAGGAACGGGCTGGAGAGGCAAAGATGAGAAGATCTAACACTTAGGCACTAAGTGCTGAATGCATTTAATTCTCGCAACTGCTATATGAGGTAGTACCGTTTTTACTCATCTTATGGGTGTGGAAACTGAGATGCAGGACGATTCAGAAAGTAACTTGCCGAGGGTCATGCTGACAATAAGTGATGAAGTCAGGCTATGAATTTAGGCAGTATGACCCAGAACTCATTACATAGCTGACTCGAGTGTCAAAAGCTACAAGTTCTTGAACACCATGCTATGTTCACCCTAAGAGCAGTGGATAAACAGGTTAAGGAGAGGAAAATGATGTGTTTTATAATTAGATATGTTTGCAAAGACACTGTGGCTGCAGTGTGGCCTAGCAAGGACTTGGGAATGGTCCACAGTCACATGGCGTATACCAGTTAGGAAACCATGGCATTAGAACTAGCTTGGACCAGGGTAGGTGGGCATGATGGAGGTAGAGAAGATTGGATGGGGTTGAGAGAAATTTAGGAAATAAAATCCTCAGGACTGAGTTATGGGTTGGATATGAGGAGTGAGGGGGAAGGAGGTTTCTGGAGGCCTGATGAAACGTGGGGTACGGTGGAAAAGAACCAGGATTCCAGAAGGGAAGAGGGTCAGGGAGACCATGAGTTTGAAGACCTGTTGAGTGAAGGGTTCCTTTGGGATATCTCAGGGCTGACATTAAATGACAGGTGCATTGATGGACCTGGGTGAAAGATTTGTGTGTTATTTGTAGTTGGTAGTTGATGTCACAGGTATGAATGAAAGTAGGCAGGGAAAAGGGTAGAGAGCAAGAAGACCCAGGACTCCAAGCTTTAACGGACCAGCAGCGGAGGAAGAGTCTGCAGAGGACAGTAAAGAATAGAGGCCAGAAGGCAGGAGGAAGCCTTCAGGTGTCCCTGGAGGGAGGAAGGAGAGTGGTGAGGAGGGATGGTGAGCGCTGGTGGTGCTGCCGCTAGGGCAGGTACGATGCAGGTTAAAACGCAGACGTGCAACAATGGGCACCGTTAGTGGAGAGGGACGGAAATCCAGGCAGGGACGGATGGATGATGGGAAGTAGGGAGATGAAGGCAGTGTAGTACATACAGCAGCTGTTTTGAGGAGGTAGGCTGTAACGCGGGGGAAAGGGGTGATTGCTGGAGGGGAATGAGGACAAAGTGAGGGTTTTTCTCTCCTCTTTTCTTTTCCTTTCTCTTCTCCTCTCCCCATCCCCCTGCATCTTATTTTCTAATTATGGGAGAAAGCTGACTGTATTTAAGGCACAGAGGACTCCGTTGAGAGGAAGGGCTAGTCAGTGCAGGAGAATTCCTGAGAGGACGGGGGCACATGGGAGGAGACCCCAGCACTGGAGCGAGGATGGGGAGAAGGAGGGCGCGTGTGGAGTCCACAGTTTCTCTGCTTGGTGTCGAAAGCTGAGAGACTTTCTGTGTGGTAACTGTTATCTTCTTGGACAAGTAGGAAGCAGGGACTCTGCCGAGAGTTGGGAATGGGAGGGGTTTTGGAGGTGTGAGGAAAATGGAAAAAGTTTGAAATAATTATGGAAAGCGGAAGGCGGGAAGAAGCTGTTCAGGGATGCTAAGAGGATTTCTGGGAGGAATTAAGACGTTGAATGGCTGGAGATCACGACTTTACGGGAAACCAGTTTGCCCTGTTCTCTGCTGCTCCTACCGCCACCATAGCGCTCGGCTGCTTGGGGACAGATGCAGGGACATTGTGTGGCTGGTGTCATACAGGACTGAGGTGATGCCAGAGGTGGTGATCAAAGATGAGGAGGACTTAGGATTCTTGCAAAAATGTTCTCGAATGATGGACTATAAGGTGGATGTGGGAGAGAAGTCAAGGCAGGACAGGATGGATGAGCTGGGAGGAAGCAGAAGACCACGGACGGGCGAGGAAAAAGAGCGATGATGGTGGGAATAGTGGAAGCGTGAAGCTGGCAGGAAGACAGCCTGTCAGGAGTGGGACGGTTGAGATGGTCTCTTTGGAGGTGGAGCAATTACAAGTGATGAAAAATCCAGAGTAGGATGTGGGGGGAGATGGC